>NC_034592.1:130226497-130238854 GCF_900095145.1 Mus pahari | reverse complement strand
AACCCCTCCCAGGAGAACATAATTAGCATCAAATTACAAATAGCCCCAGGGCTATCTGCAACAAGGGGTAGCTAAATCTTGCCTGAGCTCAGAGATTACCACCCTGGAGAAGAGTCAGAAAGTGGATGACTCAGGACAAGAGTTGATGTGGGTAATGGCTTCAATTCTCATCAGCACAGCTCTGAAGAAAGATTCCTCACCAATTTACGGACAAGGAGACATATCTAATTCCTCAGTCCTAAGTAGAGACTGGATTAGAAACCGATTACCTTGATTCTAAAACTCTAGTGCCCTGTCTACTCTCCCAAAGCTGTCAACCCTAAGAGACAGGGGGCAGAGCAGGGAGAGGCCAAAGCACAAGGGAAGGAGGGAGTTGGAGATGAAATGGGAGAATGAAAAGACAAGTAGAGGGTATGAAAAAGATGGACAAGAAGAAGAAAAGGAGAAGTGAGACAAAAGTTATATATATATATTTTCCAGCTCTATGCATGAGGAACAAGAGATTCAGAGAGTGTGACTGGATCTTGGACCATGCCACACCTAGCCATGCAAGGGGCCAGGGATGCTGAGCCACTGAGATGTGGCTTTAATGGATGCTTAATATCTTCTGGAATACCACTCAGATACCCACCCCAGGTGTATTCATCGCTTTTCTCACTGTTGTAACCAAACAAGTGACAGAGTAACTCAAGGGGAGAGAACTTCATTTTAGCTCACAGTTCGAGGGAGACATTGCATCATGGTGGGGAAGGCATGTTAGCTCATGTGGCTTAGTTCACCATGCCAGGTTCTTGCTGCTAGTCACACTGCAGATGTAGAGTTAGTTTGAAATGGGGAACTGGGTGCAACTCAAAGGCTAACCCCCTTATAGTGTGTGTTTGTCAGTTAGACCTCACTTCCTGAAGGTTCTACAACCTCCCAAAACAGCACCACTTGGGATCAACTGTTCAAACATATGGTTCTTTGGATGACATTTCAGAACCAAAAGCATGGCATCACCCTCCTCTCTTCTCTGTGCATCTCCTTTTTTAGCTGCCCCTTGATTCCATGGGTGGTTAAAGACCCATTGCTGAGATTTTGTCAACATCTACCCTCATATTTTCTACTGCACAATAGTATTGAGATCTCCATCATTCCTATAGTGCTGCATACAAATTTATTGATCTACCAAAGTGAGAGTTCCTTAATAGAGTTTTTAGCATGGGACAAGAATTTATGTCCAGGATGGCTGGAACTCACCATCTTCTTGCCTCAACCTCCAAATGTTTGAATTAAAAGTCTGTATTACCACACTTGGTCCCAAAGCACAGTGTGTTTAATACATATATTTGTTTTAATATGGCTTTCAGATGCAAGTCTGAGCCCCAGTGCCATCAGTTGATGTATGATGCTGTGCAATTTTCTCAACTTGCTTCAGTTCCCTCTCCTTAAAATTGGAGTATATGATTTCCTCGGTCGCTGGTCGCTGGTCTCCAAAGGGTTGTTAGCAATCTATCAAGAAAATGTAAATTAGACAATGCTGATACTAAGACACCTAAAACTTCCTGACACTAAGTAGAGTTGTTTTAAAATAAGACTTACTTAGTTTTATTTTACATGGAGTGTTTGCATGAATGTATGTATGTGTACCATGTGCATACTTGGTACCCAAAGAGACAGAAGGAAGCACTTGGACTCCCTAGAACTGTAGTTATATATGGCTGTTAACTGCCATGTGGATTCTGGGAACAGAACCTGTGTCCTCTACAAGAATCCAGTCACCCTTAACTGCTCAGCCATGTCTCCAACTCCACTAACTGTAGTCTTAATTATTGCTAAATTATATATTGAGACAACTTCTACACTAGGAGAGAGAAGCTCAGTTTAAATTTGTGTAAGTAGAAAGTGCTATTTGTTAGGTCACATAAACAGGAAAGCAGGCACAGAAGGATCCAGCAGCTCATGGATACTATCTCATCCCATCCTTTGTCTCTGACCACCCCTGTCCACTTTACTGGGCAGGAATCTCATTCTGTTGGAGAGATGAATGATGATCCTTGATCTCTATGAGACAACCCACAAGACCAAGTGCCTTTTTAGAAAGACTTCATGTTGAGCTGTCAACTGCTGATGCTTGGGAGGTGAGTCAACCATATTCAAACCATGAGCAGTTGCTAAAGACTAAAGAGGGTTCTGTTACTAGAAGAAAGGATAATGGCTGGGTAATGTCACACTGGAACCCAAGCTACACAAGTATATAAAAGAAGAAATTACCACAATCAAATACATTTGCATATTGTGCTATCATAATACATTATACTGCCCCATTGCTCAGCAATCCTCTCCAAATGTTTGTCCTAGTCTTTTCTCCTTCTCCTTTTTCCTCCCCCTTCTCCTCCTCCTCCTCCTCCTCCTCCTTGTCCTCCTCTTCCTCCTCCTTGTCTTCCTCATCCTTCTCCTTCTTCTAAGACTGGCACAGAGAATGAAATATTTCTGAGTTAAATCAGTTGCCATGTGATTCAATCTAACCTTAGATGTTGTGTAAATGGAGTACTAAGGTCTGGTGAACATAAATCCATTGACCAAGCTATTTGCCCTGGACCCTCTGAGTTCTTTTGCCTCATTTTGGAGTTGCTGGCTTTTTTAGTGACTCCCTCCTGCATATGGAACTTGGAAATCCAATGTAACAGTTATATGACATACATGCCTTAGCAGGAACAGGAAACACAAAGGTTCCAAATATGATCGTAAATAATTAGCACTTCTGACATCTTTTGTTAGCATTTAATGCATTTAAGAGATGTTTTTCCAAATATTAAGTAGTCTATGGCTTAGGACATAGCTCAGCTAGTACACTGCTTGCCCAGCAGACAGTAAGCCCTGGGTTCAATCCTCAGCACCATATCAGACACATGTGGTGGCACAAGTCTGCAATCCCAGCACTTCAGGGGTAGAGGCAGGAAAATCAGAAGTTCAAGTTCATCCTTAAGCACATTAAGAGAGTTGAGGTCAGTCTGAGCTATGTAACTCTATTTAAAAATTATTTTGTTTATTTGTATTCCAAATGTTGCCTTCCCCTAACAGAACAAAAAGACCAAACGTTAAGTAGCCTTAATAATTATTTAACCACATCAACAAACAATTTTTTCCTAGCAAAGAAAAAATGACCCATCACAGGACAATCTGAGAACATACGTGAGTGTCCATTGCATAATCCACCTGCACTGTGTGTGCCTGGGCCTGGGGGAAGCCTGGGCTTAGGTCAACTTTAAATGACTGAGCTGAAAATTCTCTTTTTATTATTCAAGAATATGCTATAAAATTAAAGCAAAAATGCCATAGCGCTGAAAGCAGCCACTCATTCCATGTTTTGCCAAGTCTCTCCTTACATATAGAGCTTTGTTTAAGTTAGAGCACCCACCAAGGGTTCCACATTGGGTTCACCTTATACACGCTCTTCCTCTTATTCCTTTGACAGGTCAGCATTCTGGAATCTTAAAGGATGAAGTTCCTCCTGCCTCCCTCACTGTTACTTTCAACAGTTTGGAGATTATCAGGTTAAATTAAAAAACAAAAGAACTAAGCCATGTCACTGATATTTTGTTTTCCCTTGGGGGCTGGGGGCTTGGGGGATACAGTTGGCTTGGCTCAGTCCTGACAAGTTAATGAAAGTCATTCTAATTTTTATTTAAGAAAAAGCAATTTTCATAAACGGTGTATCACTAATGGACCATGATCATGCAAAGCCTCACAGCAAATGACTCTTAATCCAGTTCTCTATGCTGCCTTACCTGAGGGAAATAATACCCACCCTTTCCCGGGCTGGCACTCTGTTCACAGGGACTGCTTCAATATATATTAATCCCACCATTTATCTTTGTCAACTGAGAACAAAAATAATTTGTGGAAGAGTAAACAGAAGCACATAGAGGAAGGGAGCCCAGCATTATTAAACAGCGGAAAGCAGGTGCTGGCAAAGCCAAGCTTATTTTTATTGCAGAACGTGAGTAATTCTCCTTCTGCATCCGTGCATAGTAAATACGGTGAGGGAAAAAACCTCATATTTTACAGGAAACTGAAATGGCTGTAGCTGAGGAACAAGGGCAGGTGCTGGCATTGCGGCTTGCTTTTTAAAAACCAGCCTTAAAAAAAAAAAAAAAAAAAACCAAAACAAAACAAGAGAGCGATGGCCTCTAAAGAGCAGAAGGAAAAGCACAAGAGGGTGAGCTAGCGAAAACACCTACTTGTTTGAGAAACATGAGATAGGGACTAGGGACAGGGCTCAGAGGGTAGAGTACTTCCTAAGCAAGCAAGAGGGTCTGAGTTCAAATCCCTGGAATATATGTAAAAGCTGGACACAGCGGCACTTGTTTCTAACAACAGAGCTGGGATGCAGAGACAGGCAGATTCCCCCATGCTTCCTGGACAGGCAGCTTAGCCAATGTGGCAAGCTCCAGGTTCAATGAGAGTTACTCTCTCAAAAAATAAAGTGGTTCATAGCTCCGGATGTCAACCTCTGGGCTTCCAGATGAATATGTAAAGGCAGACGCACGCACGCGCAAGCGCGCGCGCGCGCGCGCACACACACACACACACACACACACACACACACACACACACAGTATTTCTGCTGCTCACTTTAGGGCCACTATGGCTCTCTCTGTCACCAGCTGTCATTCCCACAGCATTTTGATTGTTTGCCTTGCTGTCACTGGCTCTCACCTGTCTGCCTGCATCTCCTAGCAGGGACAGATGCTGGAGTTAGGCACCGCAGAGGAGGAAAATCGAAGCACTTGGGAGGTGGATACAGGAGGGTTGTGAGTTTGAAGCTGTTCTGGACTACAAAGAGAGATCTTATCTCTAAAAGAAAAGAGGAGAAAAGGAGAGGGGATAAAAGAGTCAATTTACTTTGGTTCTTAGCCCCTGAGGTTTTAGTCTGCCCTCACTCGGTTATCTTGTTTTGTGGCCAGTGAAGCAAACATTATGGTGGAAATTGCATTGCATTATGGGAATTGTACGATGTTTGCATTATGCATCCTGATGAGAGAGGATGGGGGAGTGAGCCAAGTATGGTGGGTGCCTTGCCTTTAATTCTAGCATTCAAGAAAAGCAGGCAGGCAAGCAGGTCTCTGTGCATTCAAAGCTAGAGTTTAATCTACATTGCAAGTTCCTGGCCAGCCAGTGCTACACAGTTAAAGATCTAAACTTTCAACTTCCTGTTCTGGGTAGTTACTGCCACCTCTTCTCAGTCACTATGGAGTTTCCCTCTGGAACTATAAACCAAGATTATAATCAATCCATCAATCAATCGATCAGAAGGAAAGAAAAGAAAGAGAAGAGGAAGAAAAAAGAGGGTTCTTAACGACCAACTTACTCCTTCCCACCAGGCCCCTCCTCCATAGCACTGTTCTACCAGTCTCCCAACAGCACCACAGGTGGAGGCCCAAACCTGTTGGCACAAGAGCCTTTGGGACACATTTCAATCCACACATGACAATCAGTATCAAGTGTGGTGACAACAGTGAAAGCACTGTCACCAATCCTACGATAATGATGACTTTCCTTTAGAATCCCCATGCACCATGGCCTTTGATGCACTGTCCTCACACCACCAGTACAGGTGAGCTGGAGGACTTGAGGACCAATATGACAATCAGAAGGTTCAGTGACTCCTCTAGAATTCAGGGTTTGAGAGTGAGGGCAGGCCTTCTTAGCACATGCTTTACTGTGCATCAGTGCTGGAAAACGCAGGTCATGAATAGAATTTGCCCTCTTTGGGTTTGCCTAATGGTTCCTCATGATGAGATTCTGGTTATGCAGATTTTTCCAGGAATATCCCAGAAATGCATGTTTTGCCCCCATTGCGTTATATTAGGAGAGGCATGATGATGATGGTGATTTGGTTTTGAGACAGGGTCTTGCTATGTCATGTGAAGGCCATGCTGAGTTTGATGCTGAGATCTTCTGTGCTCCTCCATGCTAGGATTGTAAGGCATATCTGATTTGGGAAGATACTTTGAGATGATGTAAATATTTTATTCCCCCATTAAAACTTTAGCCACGGCTTTCATCATCTACTGCCAATGTTTGCCTCCAGTGTCATTGAAATGATCACTGTGTGATAGCTGTGGATGTCAAACTCCATCATCCCAGATGCAGTAGTTCTCCATCTGCCTTAGTTTTTAATATAGTCAGTCAATTTAGCCTCATCAGAATGGACTAGGGCTTCAAATTTTATTCTAGGTTATATATTGTTGTTATCACTTTCTGGTAAGTTGGTGTCACTCAGCACAGCTCTTGTGTGCCTTTCACATGTGTCACGGACTGAGTTGTGTCCTTAACACCCTCATTTACAAACTGACGCTTGAACTTCAGTCTGACCTCATCTGGAGATAGGGCCTTGAGGATGTAAATATGGCTACAGGGAATCTAAGGGTTGAGCCTTCATCCACTAGAATTTGTGTTCTTAGTGTGTAGGTGGGCATGTGTATATTTTTCTGGGGGTATGCATGTATGTGCTGTGTGTGTACATGTGTTACATGTGGAAGCCAGAGGACCACCTAGCCTCCTGATTTGTGGACGTTTGGCTGTTGAGACCTTATCTGTGGTGTTGGCTCCGCCAGTCTGAATAGGCTTTTGTGGCATGTTAACTGTCAGGTTCTGAGCACTTCCTCACTTTGTGTTTCAAAGTGAAGTCCCAGACTTGTTTTCTCCTTCCTTGCCCAGTCTCCTCCCTGTTAGCAATCAGGCACATCCATGGGCAGCTGAAAGGGACTCCTAGACAATCAGATAATCAGGCATCTTTACAGACAGCCCCTGAGGGATTCAGAGACAACAAGATGTGTCATCATTAGCTGCCCAGAGGTGACACATTGTTGCCCCCCTTTCGCATGCAAGGACTTATAAAAGGCCTCGGTTTCCCTCCCCCCACACACCCCAAGAGTCAGCTTCTGTATCTCTTCCTCTTAATAAATTGCATGTGTGAGACTTGTTGCACTTTGTGACTTTGGAACCCATTGCCTAGTTCCATCCCACTCCAGACACCCCTGGTTCCCATTGGTAAAGGATGGTGTTTAATAGTGGAGAGCTAAAGTCTCGTTGCTTTTACTGTGACTGAGAATCTGTCAAGAGCAGAGCATGGGTACATGACGTCTGCCTTCAAATGAGGTCACCTTAGCCAATTTCTGAGGCAGCAGACTCCTCTCATGGCTCACTTATTAGACTATAAAAAGTCAAAGCTCATTTTTGGTGTGTTGAAAAGCAGCCACACACACCTGAGACACTCATACACACTCAATTTTGTCTGGTACCATCGCACACATCTAGATGGAGAGGCAGAATAAAATTTATTTATTGAACTTTGCAGTTAAATATCCCCTCTACAGTTGAAATTCCAAATGCTGCGTACACACAGGGGGCATAGGCCAATGCTGACAGATTTAAGCTTTGTTGAAAACGCTGGGGGAAAAAAGAACCTTCTGAAAATAGAATCACAAGAAACTCAGAATCTGATTAAAGAATCTTCAGTTCTTTGATCCCCACCCCTTCATCAGAGTGAGTATACAGACACACAATGAGCTTGTATTTGGTCAGCATCCTGTAGGACAAAAATCTGTACTTTCCTTTGACCCAAACACATGATCAGACCTGTGGATCGGACATCTCTCCCCAGTGTGATTGTTGGCATCCTCAAACAACTGCCTTATTCAGCCATCCAGAGCATGGTCCTATCAACACAGAGACACTGAGCAGGTGCCCCCTCCCCCATCTGAACCAAATAGAATCACCTTTCCAGGAAATCAACACCCCAGATAGAAATACTGGCCAATGACTCTTAACTGCAGCTGTATAAGGAGCTCTCTATGAGTTTCTCAAACATACTAATGGTCCCTGCTTGGCTCCAGTGGATACAGTGTGTGCTTCAGGTTATTCCTTCCCTGAGACATGAACGAGTATTGTTTCGGCATTTTCTTTCTCAATTGTCAAACTTTTCAAATGTTTAGAAACACAACAGTAATATACAGCAGGTATCCATGAATACATATTCCGGATTTGGCAATATGTTACTATGGGAAGAGGGGAGGGGAGTGGGGAGGGTGGGAAGGAAGAAGAGACAAAAGGATGATAAACTGATGGGCGATATGGAGCCAGGACTAGAAAGAAGAAACAGAAATAATATCTCCCGTCTTTCACCCTTGAGATGATTTTTTTTTTTTTTCGAGACAGGGTTTCTCTGTATAGCCCTGGCTGTCCTGGGACTCACTTTGTAGACCAGGCTGGCCTCGAACTCAGAAATCCACCTGCCTCTGCCTCTGGAGTGCTGGGATTAAAGGCGTACGCCACCACGCCCGGCTAGATGAAAATTCTTCACTAATAAATTAGTCAGACTACTGTCTCATTTCAAACTCAGAACCACACAGACTCTGAAAGACTTTCAAAGGAGGTTTCAAAAAACCTGTTTCCTCTTACACAGACACACACATTTACACGTGTGCGATTTGAGCCACCAGCCAGCCAGTCTCACACAACAGCCAGAGGCAGGAACCCTGAAACCCAAGTAAGCCCTGTCCTGACCTTTCTGACTTGAACCACATAAAGCATCACTCCAGCATTCTGCTCCCACACGCTGACTCGGTCTGCACAGGATTTAAAAGCTGTTTCTCATAGCCCAAGAAATGTCTTCTATGACCATAATATCATCTTGAAAATTAACCATGACACAATGCTGCTAACTAGTGAGAGTCCATTTGCAATGCCAGCACGTGTCCAAACAACATCCTCTGTAGCTGCTCCCTTGATCCAGGATCCAGTTCTACGTGGCCTCACTTCACGTGCCACTGTAAACTTCTTGGGTTTGGGACAGTTCCCCGCCTGTCTTCAGCTGCTTTCTGAATTGTGGAGACCAGTTAGTTAGAAGAACATCACTCACTTTAGACTTCTCGTGTCTGTACTTTTGGCAGCACATCATGTCCTTTAAAAGGTCAATCTTTCTAGAATTCACAAGATGCCCACTTCTAACATAGATGGCATTGACTTTGAACCCAGCTAATTTTTTATTCATACTGAATGAAATGACTTTGGAAGGAAAATATGGAAACCCCAAGGGCTTGTCTTAGCAGGAGGGAGGAGATATAGTAGATGGTGACTCTGTATACTCCAACATTGCCTGAGGAGCAGAAGAAGTAAAATAAAATAAACAGCTCATGTCTGCTGTCCCAGTAAGCAGGAGGCTGAAGCAGGGGGATCATCAATTTCAGAGTAGCCTGGGTTTCACAGTGAAACCTTGTCTCAAAAAACAAACCAAAAATAAGCAAGCAAGCAAACCAAACCAAACCAAAACAACTTGTCCCAAATGACCAAAACCAAAATCCCCAAAACTATGAGCCATATAGATTTACTATTTCTCATCAAATCTGATAGTTCAATAAAGGATTATGGCTAAGGCTATGGATAAAATTTCTTCTCAAATAGACTGAAAACTCAACAGAAAACAATGAATACTCCTTAAAAGTCTTACCTGATTCCCCTATACTTCAGCTGGGCAGCACAGTAGAGCTGGCCCTGGATGTGGGGGTGGCCAGTGAGGGAATGAGTGTGGGAGAGCTCTCCTGGCCTTTTCTGTGCTGTGCCTTGGTGGGCAGAGATCCCTCCCCCCTCCCTTTTGCCTTCACCTCCAGTGGCAGGCAGGAGAGATTACCCCCATGGGGTCAGGAGAGAAGGAGAGCTATGCCTGGCCCTCACCTGTTGCAGTACTCTGGAGAACTCGCTCTGTACCTGGGCAGCACAGTAGAGCTGATCCTGATGACAGGGGGCACAGGCGAGCTGGTCCTGAGGATGTGAGTATGGAAGAGCTGGCCTCTCAACTTGTCTGCCATGTGGCAACTTGGGCAAGGGAGGGGTGCTCTCCTCCATCCTTGCTCCTTGCCACCTAAGGCAGGTGGGAGAGCTGGCCCCAGGGTCATGAGACTGGGAGAACTGGCCACGTTCCTCACCTGATGAAACCCTCAGGAGAGCAGGCCCTTCATCTTGCCTGGGCTACAAGGTAGAGCTCATCCTGGTTGTGGAGGTTGCAGGTGAGCCACTCTGAGGGTTGTAGAGTGGGAGAGTTGGTTGTCAGACCAGCTCAGATACCCCTTGGGTCCAGATCCAGGGTTTCGAACTGGTCCACCCCAACATCTACCCCATTGATGGAGTGCATGAAGGGTCTGGTCCTACAGATCCAAACCTATACGACCTCCATGGCATAAGGCAGTAACAAGATGCATCTGAAGAGTTCCAGTGAAATTCCAATATTGATAGAGTAGCAGAAGCCAGAGGCCTCATTCCAGACCAGCGAGTCATTGCAACGAACATTTAAGAGCAAGGAAGTGTGGACAAGAGGGCATACTGTGGGACATACTATGACATACTACAGCTTCCACAATGAGTTTTTTTTTTTTTTGGGGGGGGGAGTACAAGGGTAGAGGGAGGGCATGAGGGGAGGGGGAGATAAGAGAGATTGGGGTGCATGACATGAAATTCACAAAGAAACAATAAAAAGTTAAAACAAAGCAAAGCAAAGCAAAACAAAACAGAAGCTTACCAGACTCACTTTTTAATAAAACATTTGCTTACATAGGGGAATTTCTTATTGCTTTTGTCAAGTAACCTGCAGTGCCTAAATGGACCACTGGGTGGCTCACTGGCTCCAGTAGTTTTTCTCAGTGAGGTCCCTGCCAGGAATCATGGTGTCATTGAACCTGTAGTTGTATAAAAACCAAAACCAAAAAAAAAAAAAAAAACCAAAAAAAAAAAAAACCAAAAACAAAAACAAAAAGTCAACTCACTAAGTTCCCTGGACTCAAAACAGAACAGCTGACTTGCAAAAACCTCTCATTTCATATATTTTGAGCAGGTTTTGGATCCTTTCCCATCATAGTTTTTCCTTCTTCCTCATTCTGTCCTGGCTCCAGATTTGAGCAATTCACTTGTTGTAGAATAATAGAGAGAGCAAACATCAGAAAGGCAGCACAGTATCTACATCTCAGATTTTCTAAAATGTTTAGAAATGTTTTGCTTCCTCCTCCTCTTCTTTCTTCTCCCTCTTCTAGGCATATATGAAGCAACTAAACTCTCTAGAAACTTCAGTTCCCTGGGTGATAGCATGTGCTACTGAAGTGTGTATGAATGGGCAGGAGCGGAAGATAATAGATCTAAGAATATTTAGAGAACGGAAGATAATAGAAGATCTAAGAATATTTAGAGAAAACCCCACTAAAATTTCATGTAACTAAAAGACTTTTGGCCTTGAATAATTAACAGGTAGATTAGACTTTACTTTTATGCTCAAGTTGGGCTCTAGGGCACTGTTATGTGTTTTGCAATGTGGGCTTTTTTGTTTGTTTGTTTGTTTTTTGCTTCTTTTTAGCAAACTTCATCAAAACAAAACAAACAAAACAAAAAAAGAAAAATAAAACCAAATCGCAAGTTCAAGCCTGTTCATGTGATTGCATCATGCTACTTAACAAAGTGAGTTTTAAGTGATTTAATGCTTAGCCAAAAGTTCAATAAAACAAGCAAAACAAACAAACAAACCAAACCAAAACGACAATAAACTCTATAGAGTTAACAGCTGCATAAATTCCTGATTTCTATTTCTGTGCATGAATTACTTCCATAGATATACAAATAGATTTCTCAGTTCCTGAGGTTTGCTTCAAGACCTGGGGACGGCACCAGGAAGGGGGACAGGTTCTACAAGAGACCTCCAGAAAGGTCTCTGGGGAGGCTCAACCATGAGGTCACCTGAGCATAATTCACTGATTTTGTCACTAGAGGGCGCTCTCCTCCCCCTCTTCCTCCTCTTCTTTCTCTCTTAGAATTATTAGGGTCTTTGTGAGCCTAGGATGGTTTCAAACTCTCCTTACTCTAAGGCGAGCTATTTTCTCGAATTTTCACACAATTACATTTCAATCAAGTTATCAGGCACTACTTCTTTAAGTACAATGAGAATTTTCATCATTTTGATTTTTATGAACAAAAACAAAATTCCCTTACAGTTGGCAGATTATAGTGCACATGTGAGCAGACTGAAGCATGGAGTCTTGCCCCATACAATGGTGAACTACCAATAACTGCTTTCCTAGAAATGTCAAGGATAGAACAAACATTTTTCACTCTAGCTAAATGAAGTCCATGTTTACTATTTCAAGGCATGACAGCCTAAAGTAAAAGAAAAAAAAAATTTAAAAAGTGCTTCTTCCTCCTTCTACCCTCCATCTTCTTTGACCTTCTTGTTGCTTGCTAATTTCTTGGTTTACTCCCATTTTGGTTCCCAAATTTGGGAGCACATAAGAATGCATTTTTTTCCCAAATAATTTTTATTATTATTATTATTTT
>NC_034592.1:130200623-130223637 GCF_900095145.1 Mus pahari | reverse complement strand
ATGTTAGTCCTGCCAATCCATGAGCATGGGAGATCTTTCCATCTTCTGAGATCTTCTTCAATTTCTTTCTTTAGGGATTTGAAGTTCTTGTCATACAGGTCTTTCACTTCCTTAGTTAGAGTCACACCTAGGTATTTTATATTATTTGTGACTATTGTGAAGGGTGTTGTTTCCCTAATTTCTTATGAGAATGCATTATTTACCTGTCCCACAGAAGAATTGGGTAGAGCTGAGTCAGGGCAGGCAGGCTCAGGAAACGCACGCACACAGATACCTAGCAGCTATAAGGAGGGGTTCAACAAAGCTTCCCTTTCTCACACTTACCTTACCTGATGTGTGGGACAACCTCAGGACCACCAGATGTTTTCAGGTACCACTTATGTTCCTTGCATGTCCTGAGCATTTCCAGCATCACCTCAGGAGACCCACCCTTGCATCTTCACACTGCTTAATGGCAGTAGCCCCACCTTTACGTTTTGTTTATAAAGGTAAACTGATAAGTCACCTGGAGACCCTCTTCTATCTGAGATGCATAATCAAAGGAGCAAAACAAGGGCTGACAAGATGGCTCAGAGGGCAAAGGAGCTTGCCACAAATTCCAGTGACCTGATTTCAGTCCATAAAACCGACATGGTAGGAGACAACTGATTCCTGCAAATTGTTCTCAGATTTCTGCTTGTATAATCATGTGCATGTGTGCACATGAGCAAACACACAAACAAAGTAAAACTTATACCAAACCAAACCAATCTCCACATCCAATCCAATTACAGAACAATTTATTTAAGTCTTACTACATTTTTTTTTTTGTCACAAGTGCCCCAAGGGTGTTTTATTTACAAATACATGTTTTATTTTATTTTACATTAGGGTCAGATGTATAAAAGGCTGGTCTAGAACTTATTACAACACTGGGTGCTGAACAGCACGATTTCTTGTGAGAATGAAAGTAAGATTTGTCTGATGAAGACAATTATGGATTCTTATGTCATTCCCTTGCCCCCTCCTCCCTCTGCTTTCTTGATACTCCTTGTCTCTTTCTAACTAGCAACTTTGTTTTCCTGTTAGGTTGATCAGCACTGGAAATATGTTTCCCCGATTGTACCTTTTGCCTTCTCTCCTTCCTTGCTGTTTTAGCTGTCTTCTCCTTACCCTGATTCTTCTATACAATATGTTTGATGAGGCCTTGGGACCACATGGAAGCCCCTAGCAGATGGGAAAGGAAGCTATGAATAACCATGGACAAATCACTATATTGAAATATACATCAGGAGTTTCCATAGAGGGGATGTTTGGTACCATACCTTATCCAACATTAGAAACATTTAGAAGTATTAACATAGGTTACCTAACTTAGTTCTAGCAAACTTTCCTACATTAGATATTATTGATCTATTTTCTAAACAAGCAAGTGAAATTTCACACAGACTAATTAACTGCCACAAAATAAAATTTCCAGGGTGACTCATGCTTTTGATCACTACACTCAGGGGCACGAGGCAGGAGGATTGCTGCAAGGTCGAATCCAGCTTAGGATCCATGATGGGGTTCCAGGTCAACCTGGATATCTGCTTCAAAGATGGTGCCTTCTGCTGGGTCTTCACATAATGTGGACAGAAGTGAGTACTTTCCAGACATTTTAGAGCATATCCATGATATCTTTAAGCCATTCATGAAGGCCACTTCCATGACATAATCATTTTCTAAAGACCCAATGTCTTCATATTACAGTGCTGATGATCGAGTCTCAGCATAGGAATCTGGGGATTTTTCCCCCCACAGAATTGCTATTTTTTTTTCTCTCCCTACTACCTCTTCCTTTTAAAATATAATCTGTTGTTTTTAACCAGTAACCCCCCCCCCACACACACACGCTCATTAAATTGGTTGGCTTCTGCAATGTGCCTTCCCATATTTCAAGAGAAAACTTTGCTTGCTTTCTCCTTTCCTGACGTCTTACTGCCCCTTCTCCACAGCATGCTCCTAAAGGTTTGGGAAGCACAGGAAGCCACAACCACAAGGGCACTGACAGCAATACGTCAACTCAGTTACGTTTTAGTTCAGAACTAACGTGAACAAAAATTGACAGACTAGAGGAAGATCCTGGCAGCATACCCAACGGACAAGGATTAGCATGCAGAATGTATAAAGCATGCCTCAGACACAGGGCTGGGGGAGAAAACTCTCTAACAGATGACACAGCATTTAAGGAAGAGCTGTGAGGAAGAAGAAAAATGGGTGGCCAGTAAACAACAAAAACAAAAAGACATTTTATTTAGTGAGGGATAGGGGAACTACAAAGCATAAAATAAAATGAAGTATCTTTTTTTTTTTTTCACATAGAAGTAAAGCAAATAAAAGGCATTAGTAATACAAAGGTTGTACAGGATGATAACAACTGTAAGGTATGGGGAAAGGGTCAATGAGTGTAACCTCCTTAGGAAACCATTTGCTAGCATCCAAAACTGCAGATAATGAGAATGCCCCATGCCCCAGGAAGTGCACCCTCTATTTTACAGCAAGATATTTGCTTTTAAACTTGTATAGAAATAATGTACCAGCTTCGTGGGTACATGCATGAGTGCATAAGCAAACCAGAAGACAGTCTACTTGTCACAAGAAGATGTCGAAACACATTACTATGTATCCAGCAAAGGAAAAAAAAATAAAAGAAGCCTCCATTACTATCATGGGAGGAAGGCTGGGTGCCTGAAGAGACCATGAAGGAAGTGTCAGCAGCAAACACCTAGAATGGTTTCTTCAGTGTCGAGTTGAACAGCCTGTGACACTGAACCATCAAACTCCAGAGATGATTTTCAAGAACACCTTCACACTCAGTAAGACTCTCAAGAAAATCTTGTGGTGAGAGGAACAAGATGAGAAGATTCAGGTCCCCACTAGAGACCTCCAGGTTAGTGGTCTGGGAGTGTAGCTTCAGTGGTGGAGCACTGGCGCAGAATGCACGGGCCCTGGAAGTTTAATGGTCACCACCACACGAACAGCTGCCAGTTCATAATACTATGTTATTTATCTGGGTGAGTCTCAGGGTATCTCCTGTGTTATAGCTCACTGTATGAAATATATCTATTTAAATTTATTTTCTCACATTAACATTTAATCTCATTTGGATTCACAAAACATTTAATATTTAAAAACAGTCAAGAAGCTACACCTTAGAAGATGCTGCTGCGGACTGAATTTGGGTGACGGATTTTGTTGTGTACCAAGTGGTAAATATGGAACACTCCACCCTCCCCCTGTAACTTTACCACTTTGCCAGGTACTTCTGTGGGCAGCAGTGACAGTGTCCTCTGAACATGGAAAATTCCAGATCGAGTAGGGTCTATGGGTGAGAGTGCTTTTACTGGGAAAAACACAGAGGCAATCTGTGAGTCTATGAATCTAACAGCACTGTAGTAGGCCAGGGACAGAGGCTGAACTCTTAGGTGGTGACAGTAGGCATCACTGGTAAAAAGGATGGTGACAGGAATCGTTGCTAAATCAGAGATTCTGCACTAAAGCAGCAGTAAGTACCCTTTCCGGTCCATAGCATAGGCCCCAGGCAGACTCAGAAATGGAGAATTAACTCCTAGCAGAGCTCTGTAAATGTTTGAGGAGGTTGGCTCACCCAGCAAAGCAAGAGATTGGGTGTTAGGAATGTCTGCAGAAGAGATGAGACTCAGACCTCATCCTAGTACCCTGTGTCCTTTCCTTTCTTCTGTCCCTATCCATATTCCCCAGGGCACTTTCCTAGCCTTGTAGCCATCCCAGGAATACTGGTGACAGCGCTGGAGAATGTTAGTTCCTAAGCCCAGGGAACTAAGTGCAGTGTGAGTGATACATGTAACAGAAAAGCAAAGGGGGAAACGAGCGTGGAGAACCCAACAAAACAAGCTATGCTTGAAGGGCTGTGAGGGTATTTGAGATTTCTCTTTGCTAATTCCCAAAATATTCTTAAAGACATTTTAAAAATACAACTGCCCAAGGAATGCTGCAGCTAAATTGGAATCTGCTAAAACATCTTAATTTAAATTAAGTAGTAAAGGAATGAGTCACTTAGATATCCAGGAGTTTCCCAGGAGGCTGGTTTGCCCAGCAAAGCAATGCTGTTTATGGTTGCCCTCTGGCTGTGGCAAAGACATCTACTGTCATTTTAAAGGGCAGCCCACAACAGGCATTTCAGGTTTACTGAGGTGGGAAAGAGCCCCATTATTCCTCCGCTGGTCTCTCCCTTGTGCATGTGGATTACGGTGGGCCGCAACAGTCCTGGTTTATACTCCTACCATGTTTTCACATCGTTTCCATTCAGTCCAGCGAGACAGGCCCATCTCTTTAAAACAAGCCCCGTTACACAGTTCTGTTTTAAAGGGCCATCCTATAAAATAACGTGTGACAGGTTCTGACACCTGCCTTTAAAAGCACTTCCTCCCTGTCATGTCCAGCTTGATTTAACATGGCTACGCAGGGCTTCCCTGACAGCTTAAGCACCTAAAGAGGCTAAGGTACAGGTGCAAAACAGATCTTCCCAGGGCTGTGAAGCAGAGTACAGCAAAGTATCAGTGGACTGTGGCCGTTCTCCATGAAGAAGTCACTGGGGAAGAGGAAGGGCCGGCCAGTGTGGCCAAATTTTCAAGGCTGAGTGCAAATTCCCCTCATTATACAACAGCAAATAAATATCTGTCTGGCCAAAGCAGGTGACTGTATACACAGGTGTCTCCTTGGCAGTGTTTATGTACATGAAGGGCAGGGTGTGTGGAAACACAGATGTGCATGCCCTCTGTCCTTGTCAGCCATGCTAGGGTGAAAAGAATGAGGGCTTCAAGAATCTGTAGAGAGGAAGTGGGAAACAGTCTACAGCCCTCAGAGGCTTTCGGCTTAGGCCTTTCAGTGGGCTTCTGAGAATCCAAACATCTAGGTAACAAAAGAAAAGGGTGACAGGAAGCTTAGTGTGGGCAGTGCCCTCCAATACCAGGTATTCCTGGGGAGTTACACAGGAGACTTGGAAATCAGATAACCTCACTACTCAGCTCACCGCCTGCACTTAAACCACATTTCTGAGCCTCAGCTTCTTAATCTTTAAAATGGGGGTTATATAATCAACTGATTATCCATGAAGATTAAACAAGATTTCCTTGAGCCTTTGCAAAGGGCTTGTTGCAGAACTGTCCATCGCCTGGTTTCCTTTGGGTTCAGATCTCAGTGAGGCTTGAGGGAGCCAGGCCTATAAAACTGTTAATTAGCATCAAGAGTGACTAAACCCCCATGCACAGAGAAGAGCAAGGGTATAAGACAAAGGAGGTTATATGAATGAAACAGGGACTTTCAGAGGGAACAGTGTCTACTCTCACAGAGCATCTTTTTTTTTTTTTAATTTATTTATTTATTATATTTAAGTACACTGTAGCTGTCTTCAGACACTCAGGAAGAGGGCGTCAGATCTTGTTACAGATGGTTGTGAGCCACCATGTGGTTGCTGGGATTTGAACTCTGGACCTTCGGAAGAGCAGTCGGGTGCTCTTACCCACTGAGCCATCTCACCAGCCCACAGAGCATCTTTTTAAGGTGGGATCCTTGTTAAAAGAAATATTGGATATGTCACCAAGGCTGCCTTTGCCGTAGAGACCATAGTTGGCAGACAGTTGCCTGGCAACTCTTCCCGCCTTTGAGTTTGTTCACGTTGGCTTGTTTTACCTTTGTCCAGGATACACCCAGAATGCAGATGTCCCTGAGCATCATCTGAGACTGATTCTGTCTTTGTAGTGCTCACAGTCAAGAACATGAGATCCTCAGGATGTGGTACCATGAGAGTTCTGAGAAGATGCCTCTGCATTCTGCCACTGGGATGTGGTCTAGGACAAGAAGGAATGTCTTGTGAGGGTGAGGGAGATCTGCCAGTCCCCAGGAGCACATTATGATGCACCACGGACAGCCATGGAAACCTTTGAAAGAAGCAAAAGGCTGCCCAGAGGTACAAGCCTGCTGTTGGAAAGTCCTGGGTAAAGATGGTGGAATCCTTGGAAGACACAATTCTTCCAGTTTTATTTTGCATTAGAGTCAGCATTGATCAGGGAGCACACACCTTCATTGTCAGTTTCAGGCAAGATTCTGGAACACATTACTCATTCTGGTTCCCCCTTTCAGGGAATCTGTGATCACGAGAAGCCAGCATGAGTTCACTGAGAAATAGCAATTTCACACTAGACCCCATTCCTTTTTTAAAAAAGAAATACTAGATTAAACCATGTAGTGGGTATTATGTAGTAGAAAAAAGTTTTGGCCAAAGATCAGAGAAGACCCTTGTCTCCTTGCCAGGACCTAAATTAATCAACAGGTTCTATTTACAAGGCACGGAATTAAAAAAAAAAAAAAAAGATCACAACCACAGTCACAAATAGACAACAATCAAAGGACTTTTCATTAAAATGTGAATATAAAATTAACAACTCAGTCCTATGCTGGAGATATTTACTCAGGAGTGTGAGCAGAACTCTTGCTTTTCCCATTCTTACCCATTTCTATACCTTCTTAGTGACAGAAGGATGTTCATAAGGCAGTGGCTTTCAAAGTCAGGCCCCCATGAGTAAGTAGCTTCAGTGTCACCTAGGAACTTGCTAGAGATGCACATTCTTAGGCCTTACCCAGAGTCCCTGAACCTGGGGTTGGGACTACAGAAGGTCCCTTAGCAAGCAAGCCCTTCTGAAGCTCATCATTTTACTAGGACAATGATATTTTTTTGTACAGTTTTAAGGATACAGCCCATTCTACTGATGTAACTCACCTTGTTAACAGGTTAGCCTGCTCTTACTCCTCAACAGTAATTAAAACAAGCCCCTCCAGCCCATCAATGAAGATGGTACCTCACCTGCCCAGTAGCTACAAGCCCCTTTGTCCTGCTATGCTATATGTCTAAGTCAGGGTTTCTATTCCTGCACAAACATCATGACCAAGAAGCAAGTTGGGGAAGAAAGGGTTTATTAGGCTTACATTTCCATACTGCTGTTGATCATCAAAGGATACAGGACTAGGACTCAAGCAGGTCAGAAAGCAGGAGCTGATACAGAAGCCATGGAGGGATGTTCTTTACTGGCTTGCCTTTCCTGGCTTGCTCGGCCTGCTCTCTTATAGAACCCAAGACTACCAACCTAGAGATGGTCCTACCCACAAGGGGCCCTTCCCCTTTGATCCCTAATTGAGAAAATGCCCCGCAACTGGATCTGATGGAGGCATTTCCCCCAACTGAAGCTCCTTTCTCTGTGATAACTCCAGCTGTGTCAAGTTGACACAAAACTAGCCAATACACTATGGTTAGATAATTTGACAAGCTGTTTCATGAAATACTTTAGAATATAAAGAAAAATGGAGACAGGACCCAGTTCAGTATACACTTCTTTTGAGTCTTAATCAGTTGCAAGACTATGCCCTAAATTTTCTCTAAGAATACCAAAAATGATAATAGTGGGTGACTCCAACTGTGTGTCTAGTGGCTCCCAACTTTGTCCTGTGACTTAGCCATGCTTTTCTAGTAGCTAAGATGTCAATTTTAGTGGGGTACCTCTCATGTTTTAGAATGAAGCAGTAGACTGTGTGGCATTCTGTGGCAAAAGTAAAGTTCAACAAAGATTAATTTTCTCAAACAATCATTGTTCTTGGTATACAAATTTCATTGACACTAAACAAAATGGTGAAAAAGTGACTGTATTGGCTGGNTTTATGTGTCAACTTGACACAAGCTGGAGTTATCACAGAGAAAGGAGCCTCCCTTGAGGAAATGCCTCCATGAGATCCAGCTGTAAGGCATTTCACTCAGTAGTTGAGTGATCAAGGGTAGAAGGGCCCATTGTGAGTGGTGCCATCCCTGGGCTGGTAGTCCTGGATTCTATAAGAAAGCAAGCTGAGCAAGCCAGGGGAAGCAAGCCAGTAAGNAACNCCCCCCCCCCCCATGGCCACTGCATCAGTTCCTGCTTCCTGACCTGCTTGAGTTCCAGTTCTGACTTCCTTTGGTGATGAACAGCAGTGTGGAAGTGTAAGCTGAATAGATCCTTTCCTCCCCAGCTTGCTTCTTGGTCATGATGTTTGTGCAGGAATAGAAACCTTGGCTAAGACAGTGACCAAGATTCTAGATCCTGAAAACCAAGTTGGTAGTGCCTGGCTAACTTAGAGGTTCAGGGGGACCTCGAGATATGGTAGTAACAGAGTGGATGTCATACTGGTCACATTGAAAGAGTATATATGAGGAAGATCCTAGGCTCATTCCATTTTGTCCTTATCAAATTTTACTTCTCAAGATAATGTTCTGTCCTGGATATCCTATTTTAAGTAGTACTGATGTCAATGGGAGCTTGCAGCCAACTAAGACATAGAAGCATGCAAAGTCATGTCTTAGGAAATGTCAACTAAGCCTGTGGGGTATTATCTTGGTTACTTTTATATTGATGTGAATATCATGACCAAGTAGACTAGTGAAAGAAAGAGTTTATTGGGGATACAATTTCAGATGTCCGTGACCATCATAACAGGGAGCATGGCAACAGACCACAGACAAAGTTCTGGATCAGTAGCTGAGAGTTTACGTCTGATCCACAAGCACAAAGCAAAGAGCTAATTAGGAACAGCACAGGCTTTTGAAGCCCCAAATCCGCCCAGTGATACACCTCTTCACACAAGGCCACACCTCCCAGTACTTCCCAAATAATTCCACCAAGTGGAGACCAAGTACTCAACTATATGAACCTATGGGTATCACTCTTATTTAAGTCATCACCACAGTTCTCTACCCTGGAGAAGATTCAGGAGATCTCACCAATCACCTGGATGTTCTTGAAATACTGCTTTTGGATCTGATCTGTTTGATGCGGTCACCGGGGATAGAACCTGACCAAGGATGAATAAACTACAAAGATTCAGGTTTCCCTCCACCATAGGAAGCATTTTCCAGGAAGCATAAAAGTTTCCCCAGGTTGCCATAAACACTGCTGTTAGCGTGCTAAAATATGGACTGCCACTTGGGGGATGAAGTTAAGGGGATCCAAGCAGAGTAAAATAAACTATCCTCAAAGTCAATTTAATCTCCCCCATGCTTCTACATGTCAGTAAGTAGCCTGGAAGGGGGATAGAAAACACATTATAGAGACAGCCTCAATCTTGCAGAGTGTTCACTGTGTTAGGTACTGCCCTAAGCTCTTTTTAAAATAAAGCCACTCATTTAAGCACCACAATGACACTAGAAGAGTCTCTCTGTAAGTTAACAGATGAAGAAAACAAGCACTGAGAAGTGAGTAGCTCATCTGCTCATAGGAACTCAATCCAGGCAAGGTAGCCTTAGAGCCATTCTGTGCCTTCCTGCTTCCTTACAAGAGGACAATCAATGGTTTGTCCATATTAGCATGTGTGCTTGTCAAGTGGACCATTCAGATCATATCATATCAACAGAAAGACATGGGAATACACCAAGCTATACGTGTTCATATACATGCAAATGCAGATGTGAGTAGGGAACATTTTGACTGTGATTCACAATGCTGAAATTGTAAGAAACTCTAAAAAAAATCAGGGATAAATTTGGAAATGCACACAAAAACAGAAGACAAGCCATTGTCTCCTTGAGGACTGGCCATTTGCTTTCCTTCTGGACTACTCCTTCCCTTGACTTTTCCCAGGATGGCTTCTCTCAGTGCTTCATGCACGCCTGTTGTTGAAGATATGATCTTTCAGCTTCCCTCTCCTTCCATGCCTGCTCCTTGCTGATAGACCTCCCTACCATTATGGGCTCTCCCTCTGGAACCATAAGCCCAAATAAACTCTTTCTTCCTTAAGTGATGTTTTATAACAGCAATAGAAAAGTAACTAACAGGTTGGTATCAGACAGTGGACTGTTTCTGTGAAGAATCTGGTCATGTTAATTTTTGGAAGAATTTTGAAGTTATTGGGCTAAGCCTAGAAGACAATGTGCTGAGATTCACTCAGACTGTAGAAGGTTGGCTCATGAGGGTTCAGATGAAAGCAGACTAGAGGCCATCTGCTTTCTGCCTGCCTGACTTAAGAGCTTTTCTGAGGCTGAATTTTAACAGCCTAAATTCTTTTTGTGGAGAAAATTTCAGGACAGCATATTATTGAATCTGTGGCATTATTGTTACTTATAATCCTTATGCAAGTCTACAGTGAGAAGACAACAAGTGGGCCAGAAAAGGGAAAAGAGAAAAAAAGCACTAGGAAGGTTAATGTTGTAGCCACAGCTCTTGTGGGAGGAGAGACTATAATTATTAGGAAGAGTGCCACCATTAAGGAAAGGCCTGCTCTGTACTGAAAGGAAGACAAGGGGCAAGATCCCACCCAGATAAACTACCAGTTTGTGAAAGAGTCTAAGGAATTTTATGCATCTAGACAGCAAGTTAATAATAATAATAATAATAATAATAATAATAATAATAATAATAATAATAAACCCCAAACCCACAAAAAACAAAACACAAAAACAAAAAATGACTGTTAATGCAACTCAAGGGAGTCAAGGTTCATCACAAGCTGCTGAACTTGGCTGAGTTGTGCAAATGGTGTCTGCTTCAGAGGCATGAAGAATACAAAGCTGAAGGAGTGGGAGATTCTTCTCCATGCTTTTAAAAAGCCACTGATAAAGCATGTAGTAAGGACATCCTTGCATGAATGTCCTAAAAGAGCAGGAGGCCCTGAGGAGTCATTGAGTAAAGTTGTAAAACTGAAGCCTGGGTTGCAATGGAGTGCTGGAGTCATAAGACAACTGCCCATGAGGGCTGCATACAGGGAGTAAAACCATCTGGACAAAAAGATGTATGTGTCAGACAGCAGAGCTGGAGGGGCAGAACCAACTGAGTCCTTTGAAACTAAAGTCTCAGACACTAGACACTGCAGGAGCTGTTCATTGCCCTGCTGGGTTTTAGCCCAGCATTTCCTTACTAGACCCCATTTCTCCCTTTTGAAATAGAAATGTATTCACTGTGCCACTGAATGTTGGAAGGATGGAATTTTTAAAGGGAGTCCACAGTTAAAAGATTACTTTGAATCTCAAAGAATCCTTTGACCTTTGAAACAGTACTGGGACCTAGGAAGACTATGGAAACTCTTTAAGTTGGACTAAATACATTTTGTATTATGATAGGGCCACGTGGCTTGTTGGGACCAGGGATTGGAACTTGGTTGTTTGAATGAGAATGATCCCCCAGGGTTTTAGGCATTTGAATACTTAGTCCTTGGTTACTGGTACCCTTTTGGGAGGCAATCAAAGCAGCCTTTCTGAAAGTACATCACTGAGGGTAGACTTTGAAAGTTTGTAGCCTCACCCCTCTTCCAGTTTACTTTGCCTGCTTCATGTTTGTGGATGAAAATAATTTCTCTGCTTTCTGCTCCTGCCACCATACTTGCTGCCATGCCTCCCCATTTATGATGGACATTTAGCCTTCTGCAACCCTAAGCCAAAAAAATCTATTTATTAAACTGGTTGTCTTTGATGATGGTATTTTATCATCGGAATAGAAAAGTCATCAATATAGTTCTTTATTAGGAAGGCGTGGTGGTTTGTGTTATGGTATGGTCATAAGGTATATAGGGGCCAGGGAGTAGAATGTAGTGATCTGAATGAGAAAGGATTCCCCCCACCCCAATAGACTTATGCATTTAATCTGAACACTTGGTCCCTGTGTGTGGTAGTGTTTGAGAGGTTATTGAACCCTTGTAAGGTTGAACCTGTGGGAAGAAGTACACCAGTGGGAGCAGGCTTTATGGTTTTGTAGCTGGCTCCACTTCCTGTTCTCTCCCTCTCCTTCTTTCTCTTATCTTCACCTCTGTGAAGATGAAAAGAATGTGATCTCTCTGGCCTCATGTTCCTTCCTCTGCGCTTTCTCTTCTCTCCAGAATTGTAAGCCCCAAAGAAACCTAGTCTTCTTTGAACTGATTTTTGTTAGAGTAGTTTATCAGAGTAGGGAAAACTAACACAGGATGTCTTCTCCTGCCCTCCCACATTACCCAGGCTCTCTCAGTGATCCCATTCTCTCTGGAAAAAAAAGAAAAAAAAAAAAAAAAAAAAAAGGCTTCCCTTTCTTGGAGGGCACACCTTTTTCCAGAATGAATTTTTAACTGCAAAGCCTTATTGTTCTTCTGAAACCTTTTCAACCTCCTAATTGGTTTGGCTTTGTGGTCCCATGACTTCTGTGGCCTATGTATGCGTGCGATCAATTGTCTTCCTTATCTGAGCAATTCCTGTAGAAACTCACTTCTTCTGGGTTTTCATGCAGAGTGAATCCATTTTTTTTTTTTTTTTTTTTGAGTCCTGTAGGATAGACCAGTTAGCATAAACCTGGGACAGATGATTACATGGCCTGAGTGGCATCCCATAGTTAGGCATGCTCCTCAAGCAGCCTACATGCACATATGGTGACACAATGGCTTGACACTGTGATGTGTCTCCATCCCTTACTCTAGGCATACGTTCCTTTTCACCAGATATACCACCCTCTGAGCCCTTGTGCTTGGTACTACTATACACCTGCGAAGCAACGAAAGCTGAGATTCCTTGTCTTGTTTTTTTTCTTCCACAGCTTTGTCTCCTGCCATCTGTTCACCTTTGCCCAGGGTGAGTTAACTTTTACCCTGACCTCACTCCTAGCCCTGCAGATCTTCTCTAGTTTTGTCTCTATCCATGTACCCCACAGACCTGGTTCCCATCTCACTGACCTTATTCCTTACCCTGTCCCTGTCCCATATTCAGATATTACTATTGTTATTTTTTTCTACCATGACTTCTCTTTGGTTACTTACAATGGCTGTGCCTTTGTGTACGCGGGGATATCTGGCACACAGCTACTGGGCAGAACCCACCTCATTGGTCCTCTCTTGAGGCTCCTGTTTCTGTATCATTCTCCTCCTATTTTGAGATAGGATGCTGATGCACTAAGCCAGTTAGAAAGATGGTGAGCTCTGGAGACAGCTTCTGATCTTTCTAGCTTCAGGTTGCCCCTGGTTTGACTTTCCCCTTGGGGGCTTTGGATGGGGCCAGTGGATGCCCAAACCCAAATGGTAACCAGTAAACAAGTATGAAACATCTCAGTTTTAACCTTTATGCACTCCCTACTCAGCAGACATCCAGACGCAAGCTTCCTATTCTTGATGATAGGTTCCTAGCAACATAAAAAATAGAAACTCAACTCTCAAATACTTCCTGATGCAAAAGTGTTTAAGAGAACTTAAAAGGTGTCTTTTCTGTGAATGGCAATCTGACTTAGAGTTCAGTGCATCCACAGTTCTCATTTGGTGATTGGCTGGTGTATGAGCTAATGCCTTTTGTGAGTATCTCACTGAAGCTCATCACCCACTGCTTCACAGGGTATCTCTTGTTTTTCATCTAGTTCCAAAGACAACTGGCTTCCCATTTCATTCTAGATCCGTCTCTGCCACATAAAATGATAATACTATGTTTTAAGTTAGGTTATTTTGTTTGTTTGTTTGTTTTGATACATGGTTTCACTGTGTATCCCTAGCTGTCCTGAAACTCACACTGTAGACCACAATGGCTTTGAACTTATAGAGATCCACTTGCCTCTGCCTCCCATCTGCTGGGATTAAAGGCAGACGCCACCACTACCTGGCAAATTATTTATTCTTAATGGGCTATTTTTGTTTTCTCCAGAAAGCCATTTCAAATTGAAGTCTGTTTAATTATCATATCCATCAAGTAGTCAGGCCCTCTACCTGTGTCTCCCGCAAATGACTAGCACTGTGAGGTGACCAAAACCACCCAGCTGGCCATGTGCACAGCCACTGGGCCACTGCCTGAACTGGGTCCAAGCCCGTGAATGTTTTCTCAGACTCGCACTCTTTTGCCTTTTGTTGAATAAATTTGGGAAGAGTCATAATTACTGTGACATAAATGTGTTCAACTGTGGAAATCTGTCTTTAGAAGAATCTGGCGTTACCTCCTGTAGTCAATCAAGAGCTTCAAAGGAAGCGACTGGGGGCATCTAAAGTGACAACAGTTGCCTGACAAATTGCCATTTCGAATCCCTTTGAACTAGAAGAGTGAACTTAATAGCTTTCAGCCACTGATTGTTATTCTTCAAACATGGGCCTTTCCTCTTGTCTTTTGGGTCATCTGCTGAGCTCTCCTTCTACAGAGACCTCGAAAGAGAGACTGTTCTTGTCCCCAATTTAGGTTAAAATTGAGATGTTTCATACTATTTAGTGGCTACCATTTGGATTTTTGTCATCTACTAGCCAAGTCAATAATGGTGCTGGAAGAATGCTAGCAAGATCAGGACTCTTAATGGGGACTGCTGGCAGTATGTCACCCTGGAACTGACGCACAGCTGTCCAGGAGACAATTTTAAATGAGTGTTGGAAACAGAAATCTGGCTGGTGAATTCAATATCTCGCTAAAGCACTGGGGAACCAAGATAGATGTTCTACACCAGACACTTCAGCTGTAAGGATAAATTCTCTTTAAGACCTAAACCTGCACATGAAGGGTTATCCCTCAGCTCATTGGGTGTTAGGCAGATTTAGGAGCTACTGACCACATCTGCCTGTTAAGCACATGACTGTGTTCCTGAGGATGAGGCTCCGGCTTACATAGATCGTAAGTTGAGGGCATGTGACAAATCCCTGGGACCAGTTCTCACCTTGTCTTTCTCCCACACTGCCTCCCTTATCAGAGTTTCTTGCACTTCATTCATTTTTCAGTTCTTCCCACCCACATCCCCACCTTCCACCCAGTGAAGTGCCACCATATGTCAGCACTTAGGCCAGGGCCACATCCTCACACAATGCTTCTTCTCCTGTGTTAGAATTCATTTCACTCTCTGACACCCATCTCAGCTCTTTCCCTTGGAGTCATTCTGGCAGTCTCCTTAGTTTCTTGACTGAACATCTCCTAGGAGCTCTTGTAGCCTACTGACTATGTAAATCCATGCATATGTCTATATATGCATATCTACATGCTTGTTATGCAAATGTATGCATACATCAATACATGCATACCCACATGCACATGTATGCTTTTTCACTGTATAGTTGAACTAATTGGTCTTCTGAAAGAAGACCTCCAGCTAGATTTAAATACAAGCTTTGATGCAGGATTAAGATCTACTCTTTTGTCAGGAAAAGCAGTATACACTGGTTTGAGGTCAATTTAAACTTTCGTTTTGGAGCAGCTCCTATACAGGCTGTGTTTTTCAGCCAAGGGCCACCCAGAGTCAGTGCTATTAAAGCCTGCCTATGTATTCGTATCCCTATTGGTCTCAGTCTGGAACCGCTTCTCTGTCATCAGGCCTTTCTCTGGAGCCTTGGAAAGTTCTGTTGTCTGGGGAAGTAGATTAACAGTGCCCTGGGACAACCATTAACCAACAGCTGATGGATTTGGTCTTCTAACTCTCCGAGGCCAAGGCTCTAGGATGTTTCACCAAGTTATGAGTTTTATATCACTTTGCAGCGTTAGGCTGAGTGCCCACAGCAGTGATGAATTTGATGTTCTCTAAATTGTTTGGGGATCCTAGTGACTCCTATCCTTTCCCTGTTCCTCCCTGGGGTTTCTTGAAATCAACTCTCAAATAAAAGCTGTGCACTTAGATTCTCCCCCTCATAAGTGACCTGGGGTTGAGTTGAAAACCGCTATACATATTCCCCAAAGAAAGATCACAAATAACAGGAAAAGGTAAGAAAGGGAAGAAGAAGAAGAAGAAGAAGAAGAAGAAGAAGAAGAAGAAGAAGAAGAAGAAGAAGAAGAAGAAGAAGAAGAAGAGGAAGAAGAAGAGGAAGAGGAAGAGGAAGAGGAAGAGGAAGAGGAAGAGGAAGAGGAAGAGGAAGAGGAAAACAGAATGACTGGGCAGCTGTGAGCCTATGTTTTACTTACTCTTTACACAGGGCTCTGGGAATGGTACTATTGGTGTAGGACCTATGGCTCAGGTGACATCACTGTGATGCACCCTCCAGGATCATTATTTGTCCTCGTGTCGGGGATATTCCAGCCTTATTCCCTTTACTGTAGTAAAGTGCCAGCTTTATGCAATATGATTGATTGTTTGATAATCATGTAAAGTAGGAATACTGAGAGATGAAGAGTCGGATGCTGTTTCCTAGAACACAGGACCAGCAAGGATGTCTGGGTGGCCAGAGTAGGCATGACTTTCCTACTTAGCAAAGGCATGACCATCTTAGCAAAGACTCAGAGGGTAGAATTGAGCTTTTCAGCCTTCACGTGTTTTCATTTGTTTTTTTGAACATATTTTGCCTTTAGTTTCTCAGATCTTAGGAATTTAAAAATAACACATGTCAAAAATACTTATCTTTTCTGTGGTTGCTTTGGGGATCCTGAATTAAAACACATTAAAAGAAGATGTATCCATATGAGCTCATGGGCCAGTTTCAAATAAAGCATAAAAAGAGGTGGTTATTATTTTTAGAATTCTACAAAGAAAACAAAGCCAACTGGAGTTATTGGTTCACTGCTGGCCAACCATCTTTAGTACGTTGAGTAAAAGCAAAACCATTGCCTCTGCTAGGCAGGAAATAAAGGCATTCGGAGATAGTGTCCGATGAACCATGTAAATATATACCACTGGGTAGATACACACAAAGAGGATGTATCAGTCCATTTTTCCTTGCATGATAGATGCCTGAGAGAAACAACTGAGAAGGAGGAAAAGTTTATTTTGGCTTCTGGTTTCAGAGAGTTCAGGATATGACCATTTGGCCTCATCACTACAGGCTTGTGGAAAGTCAGAGCATGATGTAGAAGAAAGCACAGTAGAGGACATAGTGGAAGAGAGATGCTTGCTTTATAGTAGCCAGGAAGCAGAGAAGGAAACAGCAGGGGATGGGGGTGGTGGTGATAGACATGATGTCCTTCAAAGGCATACCCCACAATGACCTACTTCTTCTAACCTGTCATTGTCTCTTAACAATGCCACCAGAGTATGGATCTATCAAAGGATTAATCCATTTATTAGATATTAGCCATTGTTGTCCGGTCACCTCATTGCTTAGATCTACCATCATTTTTTTTTTTAAAAGCAGATTACAGATCCTATTTCTGGCTGTACTGAACACACAGCTAGAGATGGAAAAATACATTTTCATTCCAGTTTGTTATTAACACAATCTCAGAGTTCTCTGGCTTTGTGACTCCTTCAGGAAGCTGTAACCCACATGAGGGTAGTAGAAGATGGGTTTCTTATTTCTTATGCCAGTCTCTCACAAATACCTGGCTATGCCTTTACTCCATGCCTTTATTTCTACTGATGTTATCCCAGTGCCAGTTGCCACTCTTGGCACATTGTGGTGCCTCTTATGTGCCATAGAATTGGGAAGATGAGAAGCATGAATTTCTCCTAACCCTTTGGCAAACTTGTCTCTTCAGAAAACCCACAATGGGAGACATCAGTACAGGTTGAGTATAACATGCACCTGCTATGCTCAGGAGGTGGCATAGCCTGCCTTTCAGTCTTCAAGAAAGAGTTTGTTGTAAGGGGATTGTCTCAAGTTAAGCCTGGTAGTGATTATTAGGCAAAGTGATGGTTGAGGGTTCCCTTCAGGGGGCACCTGGGGAGAGGATGCAGAAGGGAAGGAAAGAAGGGTGTAGCTATGAAATCCAGCTTGGGCCCCATGACATGGCAAGCTGGATGGAGAATGGAGCATCTGTTCTGCTGAAGGTGACAGAGCTGTACTTTAAACCCCATCAGTCTATCCAGCTGTGCCAATGCAGAATGAGGGTTATAGCTCAGGAGTGATCAGAGGAAGGGGGGACCATCCCTGAGTATTCTTCAGGTAAGCTGTATTGAGGACATTTCTACTAGCTACTAAAGCAGCCAGCACAAATGCTTCCCAAAGATCCAGGTGAGCCACCTACAGTAACTGATCCAGAATCTTCTGCAGACTCCCCATGTATCCTTGGGTTTTTAGTCTTCAGACAGTGTGCATGTCTGTATATCTATTCAAGTCGCTCTGGGATACCTGCTCCCTCTCCCGGGACGTGCTTTTTATTCTCTAAGTCAGGCCACCTTGAAGGTGAGAATGCCAAGTGCAAGCCACGTGCCTTTGTCTTCCAACTGCAGAGTATGGAGGCACTACTACTGGGATGAGGACTGAAATGACTGATTCTTCCATTTGAGATTTTGTACTTTTTCTCTCTATTTCTACCCAGATCTGTCATCATGGTACCACAGTATTTGTTTCAAAGTAACCCTTTAACATTTGTTTTTTATGTGTATGGGTGCTTTGCCTGCATGTATTTCTATGCACCATGTACACACATAGTACTGGTTTCAGTAGAGGCCAGAAAAGGGAGTCAGATCTTCTAGAAATGGAGAAACCAGTTCTTAATACTGAACTATCCTCCTAGTCCCTAAAAGTAACCCCCTTTTCTTTGGGAACAACAAAAAGAGTATTCATACTGCTTTTTTAACACTGTATTATGATTATATGTGTGTGTAAAAAGTTAAGTTTTCACAAGCTTAATTAATAAATTAAACTTCAACAAAGGTAAGCATGCATAATAAAAAATTCGTGCTTATAGTATTCAGTACTGGCCACAGTTTCAGTCATCCACCAGAGGGCCTTTAAATATTTGCCTTACATATAAGAGGGGAATATTGTATGTGATTAATAGGGAGTTCACACCTCTCCTGTAGATGTAATATTGATTTTCACAATTGATTTCTTCCCTCTTCTTTCCAGCAGGCTTCCTGCATTCTTTAAAAGCTGCAGCAGCTTCTAAGTGCTGTCTTTGTTCTCATGAAATTCTTATTAATTATGCAGTTGACCTTCTCTTATGTTAGCTGTAATAATGACAGGCTGCCTGACATTCACATAGCAAAAGGGCATCATGTGTTTTCATTCTTGTTAGGATAGCTCAGTATAGCTATCTCAAAGCTCTGTTCATTCAACACGAAAACACTATCTCTCTTTTCCCTTTTCTATTTAAATTTTTTTCATACAATATACTTTGATCATATTTTCCTTCCCTAACTGCTCCTAGATTCCCCCCCCCAACACCTCTTAAGTACCTTCTTTAAAAGCAAAGAAGGTGGAAGAGGAGGGAGGGGGACGTCACAGATCCAGGTGGGAGCTGGAATGTGGTAGCTGAGGGCCTAATGTACTTTGGAGGACTCTGGAGATTTTGAGAAGTTTATCTTTGGCCAATAAGTTCAAGTCCATTAATAACAATGGAATTAATAATGACCAGAGTTGTTTATACCTATTCTGTAGTGACTTGGCTAAGTTTCTTTGAGGAGACCCTGTAAGGTCAGGGACCTTTTTGTGTACAGGCACATGCGTTCGTGTATGGACACATGCATATGCACACACAGAGACTACATATATGTAGGCATATAATGTATGTGTATATATTGTGTTAGTTAATTGTCAACTAGCCCCACGATCTGAATTTTTACTTTCATAGATCACTGGTATTCATGGCATTACATGGCTGTTATTTGTTTTTCTCAAATGTGTTGACTTGCTCCAAACAATTGTTCTTCTTCCAGAACATTCATCCAAGTCCAGAGGATACTACACAGGCCCTTCTAACAGCAAAGGATAAGATATTCAACCAAATGCCCTGAAGCATCAGCATAAATGTACTAACTTGTAGGAAAGGAGAGATGATTCTAGGTCCGCTGCGGGTCGCAGGCTTTCTTACAATGTTCCAAAGAAGTGTCCTCTAGCACCTGGGCACTGAATTCCTTTGCTCTGATTTTATCCCTGGACAGGTTGCCAGTGAGTCAGCCATATGAGATGAGGGGCCAGATGTTCAGCTCTGTGACTTTCTTGGCATCCTCCACCCAGAGGAAGAAATCAGAGAGTGCCAAGGCACCCAGAAGCTGAGCTGTGCACCCTGCAGTCTAGTTATCTTTTCTCAGAATTCCAGATGGTTATTGTGGAGTCTTGAATGAAAGTTTCCCACATAGGCCCATGTATTGGAATACTTGTTTCCAGTTACTGGCCCTGTTTGGGGAAGTCATAAAACATTTAGAGGCCTTACCGGAGGAGGTACATCACTCGGAGTGAGCTCTAAGGGTTTCTAGCCTTCATCTACTTCCTTCTTTCACTTTAGAAAGAAGATATGTGATCTCTCCGTTTCCTGTTCCTGCTGCTATGCCTTCACTGCCTACTCTTCTTGTCTATCTCTCTGGAACCTAACCTAGAAAAAAAAATTAATAAGCTCCTTAGGTTGGTTCTATCAAGGCATTTTATCACAGCAACATAAAAATAACTAATATAATTCTCCTGGTGCTTCTTCATGGACAAACCTCCATCTAGACCTTCCTCCAACCTCTCTTCCCAGTTCTTTGCGTGTGTGCTTTTCTTCTGGCAGATGGCATGATAGTGATACAGTAATCAGGAGTGCAGCCAATGAAGTTCTGACTTTGACAAAGTTTAAAATACTAGGTTATTGGCTTTAATACAGCAACATGCAGGACGATACCTGTCTTCTTCTCCAGAAGTTGCTGACATTCTCAATGCTTACTTCATTCATGGCTGGCACTCTTCGGTGTGCCAACTGACCCTCCTCATTCTTCTAACACGCCTTTTCTCCAAACCTGACATGTGAGTGCAGCAGGCAGAAATATGTGGCTTTAGCAAGAAAGAAGTGGGGCTTGAGAGAGCTCCAACAGGCAATTGGACATGTGAGACGTGTGAGGATATGTTGAGAAAGATCTGTTAAAAGCAAGTGACAACTGACCTGGTTCAAGAGCAAGCATACACTTTCCCACAAAGCATATTTTTCCTGTAGCATCCCAGAGTGAACCCATAGTCAGAGACAGTGGCCAAAGGCCAAAGGAGGAGGACTGTGGGCAGAATGTCCCTGGAAGATAGCCAGAGCAGCACACGGTTCTCTGAAGTACTCTAGGAATAGACTATTTAGAAATGGGACCATATTTATAAATGTATTAGGCAAATTTGATAGGAATCAACTCTCAAATAAGCTTCATTATTAGAACAAATTTTTTTCAGGGAAACCCAGTTCAAGACCGTATTCATCTCCGTGCTACTATGAAGGCACCTGAGGCAAAGAGGAAACAGGGAATCATTTTTAGACTGTTGGCTCCAAGAACATCTCAGAGCTGGTGTCAGATATGAAGAAGGAATGGTCACCAGAGGACTATGGAGATAAGAAAGGCAGGCATGTGCCCGCTTTGGCAACACATATACTGAAATTGGAATGATACAGAGAAAATTAGCATGGCCCCTGTGCAAGGATGAAGTGCAAATTTGTGAAGAGTTCCATAATTTTTAACCTGGATCCCTCAGAGATCCCAGAGACTAAGCTACCAACCAAACAGCATACATGGACTGGTCCATGGCCCCTGCTATGTATGTAGCAGAGGACTGACTTGTCTGGCCTCCATGGTAAAGGATGCCCTTAATCTTGTAGGAACTTGATGCCCCAGGGAAGGGGCATGCTAGGGGGATTAGGTGGGAGTGGGTGGATAGATAGGTGATCATCCTTTCAGAGGCAAAGGGGAGGGGGCATGAGGTGAAGAGCTTATGGAGGGAGGACCAGTAGGGGAGCAACATTTGGAATGTAAATAAATAAAATAATAAATAAAAAAATAAAGGCAGGCACACAGAGCAGAAGTGCAGCCAAGAGCTTTCTCTTTTTCAGAAATTACCTATTATCTATCTATCATCTATCCATCTGCCTGTCTATCTGTCTATCTATCTATCTATCTATCTATCTATCTATCTATCTATCTATCTATCTACATACCTACCTATAATCTATGTTTTATTCTATAAACCAATATCTATTATATTGTATTTTATATATAATGTATAATGTCTGCATGTCATTTATTATTATATCTGTTAGTGACCCTATCTTTTATAGCACCTACCACATCTATACCTCTATGTATCTATCTATATATATGGTATTGAATGATTTGAGTGTTTGTGTGTGTGTGTGTATGTGAATTTATCAGTGTGTGTGTTGTATTTTCATTTGTGTATATACAAGTGTGCATACCCCTTGTTCACAAGCAGAGTCCAGAATAGGGTGTTGAGTGTCCTTTTCTATAACTCTTGCCTTATTCATTTGAGAACAAGGTTGCTCACTGAGCTAAGAGCTAGGCTGGTGGTTGGCAAGTACCAGGGATCCTCCTGTTTCTACCCTCCCTCCCATAATACCCAGTAAGAAGTGATTGTGTTGTTGGCTTAGGTATTCTCTATAGTATTCTTTCCAGTGTAGTTTTAATGTTTTACCTTTTGTACCTATGAAACTAGGCCAGTCTGCCATAAGAGAGTCTGCTGTATCGTACCTGCAGCCTCAGACACTTTGTATTTATCACTTCTCTTCTTTGCATTAAGAGGCCATGTCAACTGGCCTGTAACATCTCAGTATGTCAAACATCAGATGTAATGTTAGAACTTCCCAGAATGTTATCTTCTCTTCTGCTATCACTGGGCATCCTTTATAATTTTAAAGCAATGAAGGTAGGAGGTGTGCAAGGCAGTAGGCACTGACGTGTCTCCAAGGCAATGGAGAAAACAAATTTGTGAGGAGAAGAGAATGGAGTCTACAGGGACCCAGGGACAGGATGCTGGATGCTGGGAAGCTGTCACTGTGCTAACAGACAGAGGGATTTCTATTTCATCTATCTAGTTTCTGTGTGGCCAAGCAGAAAGGCAGGGAAAGGCATTGCTTGTTTTAAGGAAGATACTAACTAAATACCTTCACCTTGTAAAGGTCTTAGTTCTTAGTTCTTAGTAAGGAACTAGTGAACGTGAGGAGCAGAACAGACAGGGGAAATAGTTGGGACAGTCTCTGTGTGGAAAAGAGAGGCTTGGGGACCATCAGATGTGAACTAGCTCCTCATGAAGATGCATTTAGATCTCAACTCTCTGAAACGCTCTCTCTTCCTCTCCTCACTTTGATGCCATCTTATGTGCTCTTGCTTAGGCTGCAGTTACAGATTTACAGACAGAGGAAGAGCCCAGTGCCTCAGACAGCTTTCCTCCCTCCCTCCCTCCCTCCCTCCCTCCCTCCCTCCCT
>NC_034592.1:130191258-130200588 GCF_900095145.1 Mus pahari | reverse complement strand
CTTCCTTCCTTCCTTCCTTCCTTCCTTCCTTCCTTCCTTCCTTCCTTCCTTCCTTCCTTTTTTCTTTTAAAAACATGTATGGTTATTCTGTCTGCATGTATGTCTGTGTACCACATGCATGCCATGCCTGAGGAAGCCACACGAGGGCATTGGATCTCTCAGTACTGGAATTACAGATGGTAACCAGTCACTCTGTGGGTTCTGGGAATTGAACCCAGGTCCTCTGGAAGAGTAGCCAGCATTTTTGATCTGCGGAGTCATCTCTCCCGCCTCAGCTTTCTCCTTCTCAACGTAGATCCCAAGGTGAAGGGCAGTGGACTCTTAATGATCCAGAAGATGGAGAGAGAATGGATAGAGCTAAATCTCTATCAGATGTAGTTTTCCCATGGAAAGAGGGCCTATGACTTTCAACCTGGGGGCTAACACAAATGAGAAGACACATGTCCTGTTATAGCCACACTAAATTATTCTGAGTATTGATCTTTCATAAAAATAGTTAGTAACCTTATGGGATATTTAGAAAACACTAAAAGAAATATACATGGATTATGAAGTAGAATGCCATTCCTAGTGATTGAAGAAGTAAACTTTCAGGAAACTCTTTGTTGCTAGCAGGCCATTTAGATTAAACCCACTAGGATATTAGGTAATACCCAGCCAAATTTCTCTGATGTTAGAAGTGCTGTGATTTGGTTAAAATCTCTATAAATACTTTAGAAGAGTATATTCTAAGAGGCCAGTTGCAAGCTGTGAGGTGGTTACATCTGTGTCCCCAGCTTCTTAGGAGCCTAAGGCAGAAATACTGTAAGTCTGAGGCCAGCCTACCTTTATAGGTAGGATTTGTCTCGAAATATAAGTAATATAGCATTTATCTAGCATGCGTAAAGCCTTGGACTCAATACCCAGTACTGCAAAACCAGAAAAGTCAAGTTAAGGTCTACATCTCTCTGTATCTGTCTCTTAAGTTAGTTGGTTAAGTTCATTGTTTTGTTTGTTTGGTTGGTTGGTTGGTTTTTTGTTTTTGTTTGTTTGTTTGTTTTGTTTTGCTTTTTGAGACAGGGTTTCTCTGTACAGTCCTGGCTGTCCTGGAACTCACTTTGTAGACCAGGCTGGTCTCGAGCTCAGAAATCCACCTGCCTCTGCCTCCCAAGTGCTAGGATTAAAGGCGTGCGCCACCACGCCCGGCTTAAGTTCATTGTTAACATAATCAAGATTCTTGTTATACCCTCCCTTGGAGATGATGAGGGTCTGCCTTTTTGTCAGACTCAGATAAACTAGTATCCAGAGAAGACACTGTAAGCTCCTTTGTCCACACTGGACATCCTAGGAGACAAGCATGAGAAAGTCAGTCTGACAGCATCTTTTGCCTAGAGTTTGAGTGACTGGAAAAATCTATGGGGTTTCTAGGAGGACATTCCCAAATGGGAACACTCAGCAGCTTCCTTCCATGCACTTTTCTGTGCTCACGAAGCTCCCAGGCTCATCAGAAGGTCGCAGTAGACTGAGGTCACATGCTCCACAGGCAGAACTCACTGAGCACTCCAGGCTTTCTGTGTTGCCTCCCCCTTCTGATTCCCAGTGATAGTTTCTGCAGTTTGCTTCAAAGTCTAGGGCTGGAATTTGAGTTCTGGTCCTAAGGTATTTTGGAGGTCAGGGCAAACCAAAAGCAGTTTTACATGTTAGTTATATAGTGAGAAGCCAAGATGGAAATACTATCCAGAATTGGGAAGCCAAGAACTGGTTGGGTCAGTTGAGGGAGAAGATAACACTTCTTCTTTTAAAGAAATTATTTTTAAAAATTTATTTTTTAAATGTTTTGCTTATATGTTTGTTTGTATACCACTTGGACGCCTGGTACCCACAGAAGCCAGAAGAAAGGGTCAGATCAACTGAAACTGGAGTTACACATGGTTGTGAACCATCCTATGGGCACTGGGAGTAGGACTTGAGTTTTCTGAAAGAGCAAACCATGTACTAAATCACTGAGCCATCTCTCCATCCCCCAAGAGCACTGCTTAGAGGTGCACAGGGGGAAGGAGCAGGGGCAGGGACATGGGCAAGAAATTCTCTACAAGCCACCATGATGAGACAAACAGAGGATGGTGCACATGAAAGGCTACTAGATATAGGAACACTTGGTTGTACTGGGGAGCAGTGGAATTAATTCTCTTGGGGATTTAAAAAACTACACAGGTCAAGAAACCCTATGAATCTGTTCACGTCCAACACACTACAACTCCAGCTCACCTGCACTTAGGGTAGCACATGGAAGCCAGGGATATGGACACTCAGCCTCATTAAGAGTTCTTAGATAAACTCTCTTCAGTAGCATAAAGAGGCACCAAGGAAGATATCAGAAAGGCATACAGGAAGCATCCCTTTCAAAGGACCAACTTTTAATGTAAGTCACTCTGAGTGACTAGAATTGGCCAACCGCAGTGCTGCACAGGGAGGGTTATGTGGGGTGATCAGGCACTTACCTTCCAGGGGAAAACTGGCTGAAAGAAATGGAGCAGGATCCTGGGAACATGAGACAAAGTGTGCCCATACCCAAATGGAAAATTTGCTTTCAAATTCAGGTGAGTCACATAGAGTGATGGGCAGAAGAAACCCAGATGACAGCTGTCTCCAGAGGCATTGGGATACAGGGCATGGAAATGGCTTCATGCTGCTCTCACTGGACTGGCCCGGCCTCATGAAGAAAATATTGCCATGCTTGCCTGAGATCTTACCGCCATGGCTTTAATAGCCATGAGTCAAGGTGCAGAATTTATTCAATATTGAAAAGGAAACTTCTTGGATTTATTCAGGTGCATGCCAGATGTTGTGTGAGCATTGGCCTCACAAAGAGAGACTCCTAGAAATCAACTGCAGGCCCTGGGATCCCCCACTCTTTTCCTCAATTAACCCTTAGGAGCCCATAGAAACCAGTCCTAACACCATCGGCAGCTCAGAGGGCTGGCAGTCACTATATTCACTCATTACTGTAACAAACAGACCCACACCCAAGGCATACCAAGCAACAAGTTAGACACAGCGTGATATGTATGTCTCTATTCTGTAAAGAACTCAGTGTACCAGGATAGACAATTGATGACAGTCTGTATGCTGAAATCCACTTATCTACCTTCTAAGTACTTTACTGGGGGAAACTATCAAACATGGCCACGTATTTTAGAGTTTTCATGGTTGTAATGAATGAACTGGAAGCTCAAGGGAGTCAGAGACCATACTTTTGGTTTCCCAATGCTCCATGTTTCCTCCCAAACGACAAGGTGAAACACATGACAGACTTCCAGTCAATGCTACCTGTTATGACCTTCCCTAAAAGATCTTCTGGGTTTCATGGTTCTCTCGGGACATCTCTGGAACTTGGCTTTGTCATCTAGAATATGAGAGATCTTCTTGTAATGGCTAGTTTTGTATCAGTTTGACCCAAGCTAGAGCCATTTGGGTACAGGGGAATCTCAATTGAGAAAATAACCCAACCAGATTGGCCTGTGGGTAAGCCTGTAGGGCATGTTCTTAATTGGTGATTGATATGGGAGAGCCCAGCCCATTGTGGATGGTGCCATCCCTGGGCTGGCGATCTTGGGATGTCTAAGAAAGCACACTATACAAGCCAGAAGGAGCAAGCCAATAAACATTATTCCTCCATGACCTCTGCTTCAGCTTCTGAACCAGGGTCCTGCTTTGAGTTCCTGTCCTGGCTTCCTGGACTATGTATGAACTGTGAGATGAAATAAAAGCTTTCTTTCTTCCCCAAGTTGCTATTGGTCATGGTGTTTATCATAGCAATAGAAACCCTAGTTAAGATGGTTCTCAAGATGACCTCTCCTATTTTCTTCTGTGAAAGAATGCATAATTTAAAGCTGGCCATGAAGGCCATAGTTAAACACCCGACTGAGGGGACACGTGCATTTGTCACCACAGTTGGCTTTGTCTGAGAAGCTTCTACAAACACAACCCGATATGTTCCTCCTGTGACTTCCCTACCAATAGCTTTACAGATAGGTAGAATTAGCCCCAGCAAGAATGCACCCATAGACTGATGCCAATGACCACTTCAGAGGACAGCACACCACGGCCTCAGTGACATCTGTGAAGGTTACGGTTATAGGTGATATCTGGATAGGGCGCTTCATTTAAGGAAATACCTAGACTGGGCAAGAGCCCAGAGCATCTTCAGTTAATAGAAATGGCAAGAAAGGCGATCATAGGACCCAGAATACCTGAAAGGATTCTGGAGAAAGACCGTTCTTCTCTGTTGCAAAATAGGTTCAGGCAAAGTTATCAGACTAGAATGCTCTGGTAAGAGGCTCTCCTGGCAAAGCAATTTATATGACCATGCAAAGGAGACATGGCTGATTTCCTCTGTCCAGAACAGCACTTCTAGTCTTTCAGTGATATACTGTTCCTGTTTAACTGTGTCTTCTCATCCTCACACTTGATTTTTCTGGCCTCTAAACATGGTGTTCTGTATAGTGCTGAAAAAAAAAATCTATAATGGCTTGCTGTTCTCAAGATCTAAATTTGTAACTGTTTTGGGTCATGGTCAAATATTTTAGAGCTCCCGACTAAGCAACTCATTGAAAGTTCAATAAAAAAAGTAAAACGAACGTCCTCTGATGTCTGGTCACTGCCATACTCACTCTGTTCATCCTCTCACCAAGTGATGAACCGTGGCTGAGCACTATCCCAGTCTCATCAGACTGTATGTTAAAGATGTAGACCTATTTAATGAAGCTGAGCATGAAGCCAGTCTCATTAGTACATCAGTGGCTGAGCCAGTTCTAACTTTGCTGGGGAGATAAAGCCTATTATCTTCTCATTCTACTCCAGTGATCTCTGGTTCTTGTCAAGTAAGTGGTTGTCCAGGCTCACCCAGCTCCTGTGGATGTGGTTGTTAGCATCCTGTGTGTATTTCAGTGATGTTCATTTGTTACACTAGATGGGTCTGTAAAGTTCCTTCCTTCTGTGAATGGGTTCTGAGGCTGGCCCCAAGTAGATGTTCTCTGGGAGGCACAGTTGTTTTAATAAATGAGATTAGTAACTGTTCAATATTTTGTAAGAGATCATTCAGTTCACCAATTTGAGAAAGCCCCATTTCTGATGGCCTTTGGAAGTTTGGGGTTTATTTTTATTACATACTTTCTCAACTTACTTTATTTTTGCTTAAATTTTCTCCATCATTGAGGTTCCTTTCTTGCCTGCTGCACTCTAAGAATAACTATGTTTCCTTATCCTTGAATTGAACTTTCTTTCCTCTTCAAGGTCAGGATTCATTTGTTGGAGCATTTGATATTCACCATTCCCTTGTCTCTACCCTTCCTTCCCCCAAAGGAGGATGATGTCCCAGACGGGAAGCATCATCTTTTCATGCTGTGACTCCATTCTGTTGCTTAAAGGTACTTTCTGCAGTAATTATTTGCCAATTATGCCCCTTCAAAAGATACAGGAGTAGAAGATGGCTTTAAATCCCTGTGAAGATAGTGCCTTTATCAATAGTTAATGTCTCATTTTGGGCACAAACACAAGTAGTAGACATACATACATACACACACACACACACACACACACACACACACACACACACACGAGCGCGTGCGCACATACACAAAACATATATGCATTCTTGATCACCAAATTACCTACCATTCATTTTAAAAGACTTCAGACAATGAGAAAATATTGCCTGTTGTTTGGGTTCTTAACAGTAGTTCAACAATAGAGGCAACCTTACCTTAGATCCTCAGGTAAGTTCTGCAAGAGGGTCTACTATGTGTCCTGTTGGTATTTCTGATGCCAGTTAGTTACATGTATATTGGGGATACATTGTTAATAAGGTTAAAATTATTAAAAATGTATCCACACTTAATGAAGTTGAGTATGAAGCCATAAACACCCATGAGGAATTTTCTTGCTTAAGTCATCATCCTTATAGGATGTGGGAAGCCTTATCCTAAAACTGAGCAGCACCTTCAGGTGGTGGTCCAGATACTGGGATGTCTGTGGGGAAAGGCTTTTGCCTTATGCCTGCTTGCCTTTGTAATAGACTAGTGAATTCATCTACCCTGTTCATGAGTTCATCTCTCCTATTGCTTCTGTGCTCACTGCTGCAGCCATGCTTTGTTGACACCAGCCTTTCGATGTCAATAGGAGATCACTGACTCTCCAGAACCACCCCCAGGCTTGCAGCACTCCTTTGAGACTATTGAAACACTAGCCCACCATGTATTAAGGCTCTGAGTTTGAGCAACAGAATCGTAGGAAATTATTTTTTTTAATATATCATATTTTTAAAAAAAACATAAGGGAAGTCTGACTTCTGCTCGTCTCTTTCCATAGATGAGCATTTCTGTCTGAGGACTGCTTGTGACCCTGTGATAGAAACTGATGGAAGTCCATTGATTGTCCACTTGACTAACTAGTATATCCTTGTCCATGCTCCCACAAAGCCTTCTTAACTCCAAGGTGAGGTCTCTTGGGATCCATCTTCTGGAAGCTGTCCCTACTATGTCTTAGCTCTTCCCCCTTTCTCTTGAGCTCCCACCTATGAACTCTATAATAAAACACCCTTTATCCCTCCAGTTCATGAGATAAGAACCCAGAGGCTACTGGCTCAGTGGAGCTTTATGTGACCATGAACATTTGACACCCTGACATTCAAGTTAAATCTCACTTGAGGCTAGGAAGCCTTCCTTGAACTCAAGAACCCCACATGCCCAAGTCAGTAGAAGGGGAAGATGTGCACATATATGTCCCTGTACACACACACACACACACACACACACACACACACACACACACACATCCATGCACAGACATGGAAGCACATGTGCAAAAGTACACCACACACAAATGCACACATGTGTGTACCCACACATTAAAAAAAACACATGTGTGTGCATACATAACCACTGCTGACTAAATGGTTGACAGATAGTGGTATGAAAGTAGGAAAAGACAAGGAGGACCTGGTGCAGGCACAGTCTTCTCTCTCAACAGACAGGCTTGATGTTGGGCATCTTTGTGGTTGCCTCTCCAGCAGAAGCTAAGCATGGTACTGTTGGTCTGAAAGAGAAAACCAAGGCTGAAATCCTGGAGGTGGTGAGCCCATTCCCACCAACACTAACCAGCATTGACAGATTCACAGGCCCACCACTGCACATCTTCCCATGGCCTCACAAGCAAGTGAGGGGGACTGGCAGGGGTCACAATCCTGATACTGAGTGGGGGAGACAGTAAGGCCAATGCTTACCAAGAGCCTGTACCCTACTCTACACTATTGTGATTCTTTGGCTCTCACATTGAAAAGCAAGGGCCTTTTATCTTTCTCCCTAATTTGATATGCCCTTCGGTGGCTCATTGCTGAGCTAATGGGGCATCTGTTCTTGGGGATCCACAGAAGGGCGGATGCCTGTGGGTAAAGATCACAGGCAGGGACCCCAGGCACCAAGGCAAACTCGTGTTTCTTGTTTGGCATGGTTCTGAGCTGCTGTGGGCAGAACGAAGCACATTTCATGTCAGGGATGTCAAGACACAGCCAAACACCAGGAACAAGGGAGAAAATGAAACAGATCTTATCTTTGCATGGACAAACTAGAGCAGATGGAGTTCTGGGCAGGCTCCTTCACACCCTTCTTTTGTTGCTCTTATTGTTTTCCCAAATTCCCTAACTGAAGGCAGCATTCCATTTAGAGCTCCCAAGCCAGCCGGGAAAAGCTGCAAAGGACTCCATAGGAGAGGGGCTCGAATTGTGTTTGAAAAGAAAAGATATGTTCCTGGCCACCACAGGCCCACTCACAATGACAGGATTGAAAACATGTTCCTAGACACAAACCTTCAGAAAAATCTCCATGTTTGTTCTGGAACAAACAGCCCTCCTGCTCAGCACAGCTGCGACAGGTGGCCCTGCCAGCTGATACTGCTCTCCTACCTGACCAAAAAGCAGATTCCAGAACGTTCTTAGGGGAACCTCTTTAGTGAAAGGCTCTGAAGTGGGACACCAGTAAATGAGAAGAGAAGATGCAATCACCTTGGTCACAGACCTCACGCATGTGTGGAGTGCAAAGCAGGCTCTGGGACCCCCAGGAAGCAAGGAAAAGGAAGCAAGGAATGAAACTCTGGCCAGGGCTGATCAGACGTTACCTGGAAGAAGAGCAAAACACACTGTGAACCATTCCATCTCCACATTGCAATGCTTTGCTGCCTCAGGCTGCTCACAGACGAAGCAAAGAGGAACCATCGGGACAGCACTTGGTATCTGTTACTGGTTTGGATGGAAAGATAACTACCACACAGGACTGGGCTGAATGTTCAGAGCCAATCACTGGCTAGCCAATCATTCGACTCCACAGCAGCGGCTTTGGGCTCGGTCACTCTCGTACTCACTCACCAAATGTATTCCGAGGGTTCACTGAGTACAGGTGCTGCCTGGGGTGCAGGAAAATGAGCTGGGGTGGTGCTTCGAGGGAATGCTTGTGTCCATTCTGCCACCGTTCCTAGTTAGTGGAAATGCTAACCTCTAATGCGATGATTTGGGATGTAGAGCCTCCAGGAGGTGACTATCTCAGATGGCAGAGCTTTCATGAACGTGACCGGTGATCTATATTATAAAAGCCAGCTATCTACTGTGCTGTAAGGAGGCATTGAGAGATTGACAGCCTATAATGTAGGCAAGCACCCCCTCAACCTTTGCTAGAACCCAGCCTTGTCGGTATCCCATCTCAGACCTCCAGCTACTTTAGGCTAGCTGTCTGTTCTAATTTAGCTCTAACCGTTACGTTACACAGCCTAGAGTCATTTGTTAAAGGAATCTCAATTGAGGGATCATTCAAATTAGATTAGCCCATAGGCATGACTCTGGGAGGTCTTGATTGCTGATTGACTTGGGCGGACTCAGCACTCTGTAGGCAGCACTGTGCCTAGGCAGATGGGTCTGGGCCTTATAGTAAAGCTAGGTAAGCGTCAGTCTGTGAGCAAACCAGCAAGCATCATTCATCCTCGGTTTCTGCTTCACATTTTCTGCGTGAGTTCCCACCTTGACTTCCCTCAGTGATGGACTATGACCTGGAGGTGTTAGCCAAATAAATCCTTTCCTCCCCTGAGTTGCTCCTGAGTGTTTCATCATAGCAACAGAAAGCAGACTCGAGGGCTGCCTAGTTGGAGATGGACAGACACAGAGATTCCCTGTGGCCCAGGATTTTGTATTCCACCAAAAGAAAAACAAAACAGAACAAAAATCAAAAGCATGAGTGTTAGGAAGTAAACTGTGTGGTGGGAAAGGGAGGGAAAGGAAGGAGAAGGAAGGGAAGGGGAGGGAAGGGA
>NC_034592.1:130188531-130191187 GCF_900095145.1 Mus pahari | reverse complement strand
AGGGGAGGGAAGGGGAGGGAAGGGGAGGGAAGGGGAGGGGATGATTCTGTGAATGACTGAAACCGATTGAGTGACAACCAGATGTGGTATCATCTAGCTCCTATCCTGGGCCAGAACGAATGGGGAGGTTGAAAGGACCAGAACTGCAGGGAACAGCATGAAAGGGAAAGGTGCCCGGGGCTTTGGAAAGAGGGAGAGGAGCTTTGAGAAGTCACTTCAAGCCAGAATTTTTAGGGACTCAAGGCTACCATAAGCGCCTTGATTACTATGGGAAATCTGTACAAAGTAAGAGGGACAGGGTGTCAAGAAGTAGCAGGAGGTGGCAGTCATGGTCCGACTGGCACAGCGGATATAAGCTTGAGTGGCCTGGAGGAAAGCAGGAAGTTTCTCCTGGGTTTTAGATGGGTAGGTATGAGGGAGAAGCGTCTTGTGAGGAGCAGAGTAGCTGTTTGTAGAGATGAGCAAGCTGAGGGTGGGGCTGGCTAGGATTTGGCAATAACACCAGTAAACCAACAGCAGGCATGTCTGTGGAGAACTTTCTAGAGCCTTCCGTGCTTTATTTCTGGCTAGACTCAGTGACAGGAGGCAAGTTCGCAGCCACTACCCCGACCCCTGACCCCTGGCCCTGACACTGTATAAAGGGCCTGAGCCCAGATTAACCTGGAGAAATTGCTGAAAACGTATTCCAGAAACCAGCAAAAATTCCAACCAGAAAGCCAAGATAGTGATTTTCAAATCAAGGGGAGCAGGGGTTAGCACTCACCCAAGGTAGGGGATTGGGTTTAGATACTTCTAGACCAGGTCTGAAGGGGGGCTGGCACTTCATAGTTTTGTTGGTGTTAAAAGAGGCTTGACTGGTACGGGTGAGTCAGTCTCTCCTGGATCACCTCTGGTGAAGGAGTCACAGGCAACTAGGCTTTCTCTTTTTTAAAGGCAGTGTCTATGTATTCACACTTCCTATATAATCAAAAGTGATCTTGAACTTCTGATTTCCTACCTCCTTCTCCTCAATGCCAGGATTATACATGTGCCATCACACTTAGTTTTTGAGATTCTGGGGACTGAGCCCAGGGATTTGCTCATGCCAATTAAGAGTTCAACCAACTGAGGGCTGCATCTTCCACTCTCACCTTTATGCTCCTAACTGGCTACATGATGGATCCCCATCATCAAGCTTATGGTACCAAACGGAGGCAATGGTGACCTTCTGACAAATCTTGAGTCTATCTCTTGAGGTCTCAGCTTTCCGCTAAGCATGTGTTTGGAAGCTGTAGGGCATCCTAAAAACTTCTGTGGCTCTGTTATGACCCATATATCCACCTAAGTGACTACAGTAAAATCTCATCTCCCTAAGCTGTGTGGTGGTCATTGTCACAGAGACAGTTTCCCCTCTGAGCAGGTGTGGCTGGCAGCATTGGCATGTTCTGCAAACAATGGATGTTCATCGCCTGGCATGATGCCATCATTTTGTCTATTCTGTATCTTCAATGCACAAGCGATAGGGGATGAGTGCCATATTTTAAATACTTGGATACTCCAGAGTCTTTGGGATTTCAAATGAGCTTTTCCATGACTGTGATGTACAATCAGGTTGAGGCACTGACAAAGGCCCTTGCAAGATGTTCCTCTTCACATACTACAATCACTAAAATCAGCGTTAGTCGTCTAAATGCTATGGCTAAAGACCTTGCAAGCAGGTGACTGTTGTTGAAGGCAGCCAGCAGTTCCTCACTGGTTGTGCTTTCCCCACAAGGAGAGTCTACTTAGAGAGAAGGCTGGCTCAGGAAGGAGCACTTATCCAAGTATGAGGACCTGAGTTAAGATGCCCAGTAGTTACTATGTAAAAAGGCCGTGCATTGCCGCGGGTAGTGCAATACCAGCATTTGAAGGAAGGCAGATTAGAAACAGAAGAGTCTCTGGGGCTTGCTGGCCTCCAGCCTAGTCACAGAACACTGAGTTCCAAGTTCAGTGAGATGCCATCTCAAGGGAATAAGGTGAAGAGTGACAGAAGAGGACACTGTGAGGTCCAGAATGGGCCCCTAACCTCCAGAACAACAATGTGGCTCTTGCGTAGGCTGGACTTTGACCAGGAAAGCAGAAGGACTGCTAGTGGGAAAGCAATGGATTACCCTCAGCATTCCTCAGAAAGTGAGTAGCGGGCTTCTGTTTGCCAGGAAGAGCCACTACTTCCCACGTCCCCCCTAGGCTGACTAGGAAGGGAATCTGCTGCCTTATTGGCTCAGACCTGTAACACATATCATTGCCTGACACTAGCTTCCAGCCTCTTCCGGCCCACAACCCTGCCCCCCAACTCTAACTTCTAGCTTACAGAATCTATAGTGCCTCTTCCCTGAAACACCTGTCTTTAAAACTCCAAGATTTTCCTCTCCCTTTTGTTGTTCGCCCCTTAATCCTCACCCTCCCTGAGAGAGCCATGGGAATTTTGAACTTCCCTAAATAAACCTTTCTTTCCATCCATGGAGGATTCTAGTTTGTAGGGGTGGTTCTGATGCTAAGGTCCTGTTCCCCAATTTGTTCTTGATCTGTCAGTAAAGAAGCCATGGGTCAACTTCTGGGTGGAAGGAATAGGAGGGACTTCAGGTCTCTGGAGGCAAGGAGAGGAGAGGAGAGGAGAGGAGAGGAGAGGAGAGGAGAG
>NC_034592.1:130169328-130188138 GCF_900095145.1 Mus pahari | reverse complement strand
ACACACACACACACACACACACACACACACACACACACAAACACATATAGGTAGGAAGGTTTGGTAGGTAGGTAGATGATAGATACGAAGAATCACATGGATTGTGCACAGACTAACATGCAACTAATCATCCTAAAGGAGTTGGGACATTATAAAAATCTCTAACAGTACGTTCAGAACTTGGCAGAGAATCACCATACCAGGTGACTGCAAACACCAGCTTCAGTGTCACACCCCAAGGCTTGTAGACAAGTGTGAGCTGTAAATGTGAACCAGAAGAGAGAAAGTCTGAGCTAGTCAATGTGGCACCGAAAGCCAGTGCCCTAGGAAATGTCAGGCCTAGAATGTGACTAAATGAAAGCGAGAGTGTCTTTGGAATCCTAGGAAGTGTGGATATAGTGACTCTAGTAGTTTCTTGGCCCCTTTGTACAAATTCTTTAAAACACATGGTTCCAGCCTAAGATGTCAGAATGACTCATGGACATGTGGCATTTAATATCTGAGCACTGCTCCAATATATGAAATTTCCATGGTGAAGAAACTATAGTTCATGCTCTTGGCAACATAGACTCTGGCTGAGAACGGCAGGTGATAAGATTATGATGTTTAATTGTCCTGCTGTTGATTTCTAAGTCTTGGGAAGTTACAATAATATGAGAAAATCGTGCTGTTCCTGAGAATAAAGCAGGGCTTGATGGTCTTGATTTGCCTCTTAGAGGGAGCCAAGGATGGCCACCAAGAACTCGACCTTGGATGGTAAAACATTAGTCATTTCAACATCTATGTGGTAAGGAGCACTGGGCACACCCAGTTCACAATTTCCTCCTCTCTTTCTTCTCACTCTCTCTCACTCTCCATATCTGATGTCAGTTTCACTGGGGTCATTTTGATGTCATTATTGTGCTAAGCCGTCACAGATGTGATGCTATATCAGACAGATGATGTTGCACTGTTGAATTTCATGCTGAGTCACACAATTTTTCTGCTCTTCGTTCTGGAGAATTCTATGACCTAGCTTTTTTTTTTTTTTTTTTTTTTTTTTGAGACATGGTTCCTTTCTGTAGCCCTGGCTGTCCTGGAACTCATTCTGTAGACCAGGCTAGTCTCAAACTCAGAAATAAATCTACCTGCCTCTACCTCCCAAGTGCTGGAATTAAAGGCGTGCACCACCACTGCCTGGCTGATCTAGCTCTTTCTTCATGACCTCATTCATGCTATGACTTCAATTAATGGGTGAACATTTCTTGAATTTTATTTCAAATGCTAACCTAATATTTCCATGTTTTTAGGCTTCTGAAAGTTATTATCATTCTTTGCAAGGATAGCTGCAGAGTTCCCTATAGAGAAGCAGTGACCTATATAGCTATAGCAAACTTTCCAATGGCATTCCCCTAGTTCATCTCTGTCTAAATGAGTAATCAAAGAACCTTAGAAAAATTGTGGGTGGCCCTACTACAGATGAATATCATAGTTATGATTGTGTCACTTGGAGTTAACTGTAGGCAAGGTGGGGATTGATGCTGATGGAAAAAAGATCAGGGTATCTTAAGGCATGTCTTTATATCACAATGCTTCTTTTTGTCTGTGTTATCTGTGGAAATGGCAAGAAAAATGAGTGCATAGAAGCATAAAGAGAAAAATTATTCTGGCCAGCAACCTTGGTAAATGTGGAAACAGCTGGTTAAGTGGTAACTTGGATGTATTAGCATATGTCACTTGGACAGCAGTGAGAATTTTGAAAAGTATTCATCTTTCACACTCAAAGTGAAGCCAGATACAACATTTGGTGAAGAGTGAGAGTCTAGTATAGGGTTGTGTGTGCATTCTGTCTTGCCCAGAATACCAGATGTTTGTTCTACTGCTTCCTAACTGCTCAAGAATGATTTGGAAAAATTTCAATGTGTAGGATGCAAGTTGATACCATTTCTTTTTAAGTGTTATTTTTAAAACATGTTATTAATTCTTTGGGAATTTCATACAATGTACTTTGATCACATTCGCTCCCTCAAAAATCTATCCTTACCTCTCTACCCACCAAACTTTGAGTTCTCTTTTTTAAATGTTTTTTCAAACCTACCAACTCTAATTTGTGTTGCCTAGGTAGTCTTAGATATGGGGTATGCCCTGGAGTATGCTCCACCTACCAGGAATAAAGTCATGGATGTAAATCCACTTGCCCTCTTCAGCTATCAAATGCCAAGAGTTCTTCAGGTAGCAGAGAGACTTCATGGCCACCTCCTCATCTCTAAACTGGGATATTGTCTGGATCAGCCCTGAATGGGGTGAACATATCCTACCCTTGCCCACAAGGCTTAAGGATCTTAAAGGAAAAGGCGGCAGAAACCTGAGAGCCAGAGATTACGGATGGCTTCAAGGAAACATTGCTTTCCAGATACAACAGGGAAATCGCACATATGAACTCACAGTTGGGACAGCAAGACTTGTACAACCTCAAGCTAGACATTTACTTATCTTAGCTTTGTGTGTCTGTGCGTGTTATCACACATACCATGGTGTGTTTGTGGAGGTCAGAGGAAAGCTCATGAGAGCTGCTTCTCTCTTTCCAGCATATTGATGCCCAGGATTGAACTCGGATCTTCAGGCTTTGAGGTATCCACTGAGTCACCTCACTTAAGAAAACATTCCCGTGACTCTCTTTCTAGCTGTTTGGTATTGTGGGCACAGGAAGGTAGGTGCATATACCCTTCAGCTTCCTATTCAGATGCCCTGAGGCCATTTACAAGCAATGATATACTTGGTCTGCTCAGTGCCTACCTTCAGTGTCGCATCTCATTGCAGCACTGTAACATTTACGTGTTTCCAGTTGAGGATCACACAACGACACAAATTCGCAGGGTGTTTTATGATTTTTTTTTCTTCTCAGCACTGCTCTAAGTCTCCCTCTGCTTCAGGCAGCTGATGTTTGGTTGGTTGCTCTGGGAGTTGTTCATTGAGGCAGGAAGGAAAGGAAGCAAGGCAGGGAAAAGGCTCTGGCAAGCATTGCTTAGAGCTGACTTTCAGCCGAAAGATGAGACCATGCACTGTTTGAAGATGGTATTTCCCTCTCACCCATTCAATGTTAAAAAGGTTCACTTTCCCCCATTCCTAGAGTCACCAGGAAAAATGGTGGCTTGTATCTGTGGTGTTAAATGTCTCACCCAGGACACACAATTTCATTCTTTTTCCTTCCTTAAATGAGTGGTGTGTTTCTATAAAACTTCAAAACCAAGGCATATTTTCTGGGCACAAAGTTAGATGAAGACCTCTTATGTAGTCCTTCTTCTCCAATTCCTGACATAGGCAACCCTTCCTTCCTGACCCCAATCCTACCCATCACTAAATACTTAGCTAAAATGTCATCTTTCTCCTGCGCAAGCCTTTCCTTAGTGACCCTAGCACACCCAAGAGATAGCAATTGGGATATCCACTACATAGCGGCCAGAGTCATGACCTGAAGCATTCACTGTGACCTCTGAGGTCACATTATGTTCACCTTCCTGGCATGGACAGACAGACGTTATTGAATGGGTCTGTGGGTCGAGACTAGACAGTGCTTAGCTGAAAATTCAGAATGTGAAGCATGGCTACAACAGTGTTAGAAGCCACCTTCAGGCTCTTTCCAGTATTTAGTAATCCACACACATGGTATGCACTCACTGATAAGTGGATATCAATCAGCCCCAAAGTTTAGAATACCCAAGATACATTCCACAGACCATATGAAGTTCAAGAAGAAGGAAGACCAAAGTATGAATGCTTCAGTGTTTCTTAGAAGGGGGAACAAATGCTCACAGGAGGAAATATGGAGACAAAGTGTGGAGCAGAGACTGAAGGAAAGGCCATCCAGAGACTGCCTCACCTGAGGCATATATATATCCATCCCACATACAGTTGTCAAACCCAGCCACTATTTTGGATGCCTGGAAGTGCTTGCTGACAGGAGCCTGATATAGCTGTTTCCTGAGAGGTTCTGCCAGAGCCTGACAAATAGACAGGCAGATGCTCACAGCCAACCATTGGACTGAGTGCGGAGTCCTGATGGAGGAGTTGGAGAAGGGACTGAAGGAGTTGAGGGGGTTTGCAGCCCCATGGGGGGAAGCAACAATGTCAACTGGCCAGACTTCCCGGAGCTCCCAGGGACTGGACCACCAACCAAAGAGTACACACGGAGAGACCCATGGCTCTGGCCGAATATGTGGCGGAGATAGCCTTGTTGGACATCAGTGGGAGGAGCGGCCTTTGGGCCTGAAGGGATTTGATGCCCAGTGTAGGGGAATGCCAGGGCAGGAAGGTGGGAGTGGGTGGGTGGGGGAGTATCCTCATAGAGGCAGGGGAAGGGGGGATGGCATAAGGGGGTTCTGGATGGGAGACCTGGAAAGGGGATAACATTTGAAATGTGAATAAAGAAAATATCCAATAGAAAGGGGGAAATAACCTAATCATCGCACAGACCTTTGTCCTCACTTTTTTCTGTATTTCACAAGCCACAGAGATTTTTTTTTTTTTTTCAGAGAGGGGTATCTTTCCTATACCAAGGAAACGGTAGTAATCTCTGAAGACTGGAGACTGAAACTGACGTGAACCTCAACAAACTCAAGAGCTAACCTTGAACTTCAGTTGTCTATGAGTCCAGATAACCTTTAGCCACACTATTCCTCACAGATTTCCCTTTTTGTTCTTTATCAGAAATCCAAAGGAACACAAGTTTTGTGTGTTTCGTTTCTTCAGGCTTCCTAGTAAAGATACTCTTACCAAACCCAGGCTCTTCTCTTGCTAATTGTTTCTTGTTGTAATTGGGTTGCTAGGTTCAACTAAAAAGCCCAAGAAGAACCGAGGAGACAGAGGGCATCTCTTTCCTCTCAGTGGAAAATGTAGGTATGTGAGGACAAGTAGGGAGCGGGTACCATTTGCTGCCTGTATACAGCAATGGGAAAGAGCTGGGAAGGCATGAGCCAATCTCGTGAGACCCAGTATGTACCAGGAGCAATGTTGGCCCTTGGATTACTCACAGGGTCAGTGGAGAGTCACAAAGATGCAGGGTTTGGGCAGAAGCAGTCAGCTTTGTGAGGGTTCCTGTGATTGCAAGGGTAACAGATTAGAAGGGCTGAGCAGGCAGGGAAATGGGAGGTTTGAAGGGTGGAAAATGAAGGCAGGTGACACTTGCCCAGGAGAGATGAGGCTGAAGGCCAAACCAATTGCAGCCTATAGAGACATATCTGGGGCAGGGCCTTAGGAGGAGCTGTGGCTGGGGGAGCACGCACAGCCTCAGGGAAGCCTCCCTGACAGGTAGGGAATGTTGGTCTTCCATAGAGTATCGCTCTGTTCGCCACTTGTCCAAATAGTCATAAATCACCAGCAAATTCCCGGTGCTGTTTAGAAGGCTTAGACTTCAAAGCGCCAAATTCACAAACAGGAACCTTTCATTAACTCTGGAAAAATCCCACTTTATTTCAATTTGTATATTTGGGTTATTTAGTGGAGGTGAATAACCCTGGCCAGACCACATACTGTTTTGAACGACATCCAGTGTCTAAATGCTGAGTTGTGCTATCTATTGCCACGTTAGTTAGATTACCTTCATAAAAGACGAAGCAACTTGGCTGCCCGTGTTGTTTTAAAGCTGTTTTTTATTCGCCAGACACGAGCCCCCCTCCCACTCTGCACAAACCTCTTAGAACTGTAACATTATGATTTTCCTGAAGTTCAAAGTCCTACCTTTCTTCATTGAATAATTTAAAGCATGTTTCTCAAGAGAAGAGAAGAAAAGCAAACTGGACTGTGGAATTAAGCTTTGGAGGTGTGCTGCGCTGAAGGGGGGGCGGGGTGGGGAACCACCTTCTGAGTCCATTAGTCTTTCTTTTTTTCCTCCTTTTTCCTCTGTGGGAGGGCATTCAATTTGGCACTTATTTCTTCCATCAGACCTTCGTGCCTGTAATTACACTCCTGTGTCGAGCACGACTAATGATTTGTCCTTTTAAAGTTCAGGTCAAGCCTTCCTCTTTGTTTCTATTCTGAAGCTCCGAGTCACACAATGACAAGGCCAGATCTTTAGTAAGAGCACTATAAAGCAAACTGGGATTGGTTCTGTCTTCAGTGGGGAAGAACCGAGTCCTCCAGGCTTGAGCCAAGTAACAGATGTTCTACTCTACCGGGTACCAGGTGAGGAAGGAAAAACATTCAAGTCTGAACAGAAGAGAAGGCAGCCCAACTTGCAGGTTCTGTAAATTAGTGCCTATCCACTGAATTCCCAGCCCCTGGCACGGTTTGGGAAACTCAGGAGTGAGAAAGGAGCCCAGACATCTCTCAAGCACAGGTGGTCAGCAACAGCTCACGCAGAGAGCAAGTATCAGGAATCTACATATAAGCATTCCTGCCTGGTGTCCTAGCTGGTTGCCCTTCATTGTGAATGACTGGGTAGCCCTGCCTGTCATTGTCCTGTTGAATGCCGAGCAAGGTTGAGGCATGGAGGATGCTTTTCATGAATAATTTCTAAACCACCCACCGTATGTAGTCATCTGTGTGAGCTCCAGCCAGCCTGTGTCCTCCTTGCTTTATGGTGTTGATAATGAAATCTTCACAGCTCCTCTCTATTAGGCACCTAGAACCATGGCATCAGAGGGATTCCACAGCAGTCTAGGGGTTACACGCCTTTCCATTACTGAAGGGTTCCTTGGTTTGCTTGAGGTAGGGAGGACCGAAGTCCAGTCTCACACGCTTGACAAGTGCTCTGCAGAGCTGACATCATCAGCCTTGTTCTTATTTCTTCCTAAAGTCTGATTGGCCAAGCATAAATAGAGAGGACACGCAGTACAAATTTACCTTTGTCAACTGGCGCCACGGTCAAAACAGATACACCTAATGCCATTTAGAAGTATAAGTATTACATCACTATTTTTTACAATTTCCAGAGAAATAAAAAGACGTGCATTGATCAAATAGTAATTTATTAAATCAATCATGAAGAAAAATCGGTGTTCATTTGACATTTTGTTGATTTGTTTTTTGGTATGAGTAGGTTGTACTTTCCTGCTCATGGAATCAGTAAGTCATTTTACATTTACCAGAAAGCATGCATGTATCTTGTTTGTGTTCCTTAAGAAATGAGGCAAATGGCCTGAAGGTAGGCCTGCTCAAACAACCTGGACTTGCATTGGCGTCAGAAATAAATTTTATTTATAGGCAGAGTCTCCCAAATAAACATGAATTCTTCTCAAGAAGCACTATTTTTTTTCCACTGCGCATCAATGACCATTTTCTTTAAAAAAATTTTAGTTGACACAACAATTTTACAGACTTATGGTCAATTGTGTGATATTTGCACACGTGCAAACTGTATAGAAGAAAGGCGGACTTCACTTTGGCTTTTGATGTTTAATTATTCGACCTAAGTTGATAGCAAGTCCCCTTTGTGTGTGGATGTACATCTGTGCGTGTATCTAATGAACAACATCATATACAGCCTTTTGTTAAGGACAGAACTGACATAGCAGTGGGCCACAGGGGAAAGTAAAGATTTAAATATCATGAGCATGAAGGTCACCAGAGCATTCTGGATTTGGGTTTCTGTGCTCTCTCTCTCTCTGTCTGTCTGTCTCTCTCTGTCTCTCTCTGTCTCTGTCTCTCTGTCTCTGTCTCTCTGTCTCTGTCTCTCTGTCTCTGTCTCTCTGTCTCTGTCTCTGTCTCTGTCTCTCTCTCTCTCTCTCTTTGTGTGTGTGTGTGTGTGTGTGTGTGTGCATATCTGTGCATGTGCACATATTTGTGCATTTTGTACTCGTGAAGGCCAAAGGCCAACCTTCTGTCTTTTCTCAGATACCATCCACTTCTTTGATTTTTTTTTACATTTATTTGTTTATTTATTTTGTGTTTATTGTAGGTCAGAGGACAACTTGTAGGAACCAGTTCTCTCCTTCCGCAGTGTGGATTCTGAGACTGGAACTCTGTCAGGTCTTGTGGCAAGTGTCTTTACCAGCTGTGTGCTATCTCATTGACCTGGATTTTTTTTCCTGAGAGAGAATCTTTTACTAGCTGAAACTTGCCAATTAGGGTAGGCAAGCTGGCTGGCGAGCACCAGGGACCTGCCTGTTTCTGCCTCCCCATTGTCAGAAGGACAAATTCTTGCCACCACACTTGGTTTCCTAAAATGCAGGTTCTGGGAATAAAATTCAGGTCTTCGTGTTTTCAAGGCAAACACTTTACTGACTAAGCTGTCTTTCTAGGGCCCTGCTTTGGCTCTTGCTTTGTGTGGCACTGGAAAGGTTGTCCTGCCCACTGCAAACAGTTGTTCGAAAGATCAAATGAGATAATTGATACCAAGGTGAGACTAACAGCCCAGTGGTAGCTAATCTCAAGATATGTTGCCTATTCATTGCTGAGCTATGCCAATGTCCTCAGTGGCTTATTTGGATGTGTGAATTTCCACATTCAGTAAAACCATATATTAATGCTAAGGTCTTTGGGGAGCTGCCAGGCAGAGACGCTGCAGACAACAGGAAGGCAAAATGTACAGAACTGGTTTTCTTATTTGTCCCCTGGAAGTTTTTATACAGTCTAAAAATATGGATAAAAGTGAGATAAATAAAAGCCTCTTTAGCATGTCTACAAAATGATAAAATTACTTATGAAGGCTTTGCTAACATTATGTGGAAAGAAACTGTCTGGCAGATGCTAGAAATGATGGTTGATTGATGATGGTCCATAGGTAATACTGTGGACCAGTGCTCTGCATCCAGACCTCTTGTATTGGATTGCTGTATTAATGTTTTCAACTGTTGTGGTTTGAATAAGAAATGTGCCCAATGGCTCATTTATGTGAACATTTAACCCCCCACCAAATGTTACCACATAGAGAGATTATGGAAACTTTAGGAGGAACCTGCTGGAAGAAGTATGATGTGGGATTCTGTTCTCACTCTCTGTTTACTGCATGAGGATGGACACATGATCAGTTTCCTGCACCTATTGCTTTGTGATACCTTCCCAACTCTGATGGACTCTATCTCTCTAGAACCAGAAGCCTAAGTAGGTCCTTTCTTAAGCTTATCTCAGCGTAACAAAGTAACTGATACATCAACCTTTCCAAGGAGTACCTGAGTGGATTTGGCTTCCAAATCTTACAGAACAACTTTTCCCTCGAATTCATGATATTTAAATATCCAATGATTCACACTGGCATTAATTATATGTTATATACTTTCACAGCCTATTTACAATAGTTGTAAAAGTAAGTATTTCCACATTGCAGAATTTGAAACTGAAACTCATGGAAAAGTTGTATCATTTGCTAATATAACCAAGGAGTCAACCAATGTTAGGCAGAATATCATGCAATGAATTGAATCCATTTCATTCAAAGTCTGTGCTTTTATTCCTAGTTTTATCTCCTGATTTTAGTGAAATAAGTTGAATATTTTATATACTCAAATTTGGGTCTCTGTCATGGTTTGAACATGAAGAGTCCCTGGAGAAGGCTCCTGCCTTGGTGGACTTGGTTCTCAGCTGGTGGTGTTGTGGGAGAGCTGATGTGGTCATTCCTGGGCTCCTCTATCCAGAGTCTGCAGCTGAAGGAGATCTCAGGGTGTGTGTGTGTGTGTGTGTGTGTGTGTGTGTGTGTGTGGTTGTTGTTGTTATTCGTGAGCATTCAGTTCACACTTCTCTGCCCATGTGCTTGGGCAGAACATGGTGGCAATGGAAGAATGTGATCTCATAGAGAAGGACATTCACATCACATCATATCAATCACATCAATCACATCACATCACGAAAAGCAGAGAGAAAGGGACACTGACATGCAGCTGACTTTGTCCTATGTCTCTCTTTCTCTTCTAGACCTCCATCCTACGTCACGGTGTTTCCCTTATTCAGGGTTGGTCTTCCCTCAGGTAGTCCTCTCTGAGAACGTCCTCACAGACACGCCTTGGGAAAATGTGCTTTCTCAGATCTGTAATGTTTGCATTTATAGAAACAAGTGTCACTTGTCAACTATTAATGCAAACAGTCTAAGTAACAGATACATTCTAGTGAGCCACAACAGACTATTATAAGGACTTGAGTCATGAGAGTCTGTAAAATCGCTTTATGATTTTAAAGCAAAATTCACTGCTTTTGTTAAACCTACAGCATAACTCAATTTCCAACTCTAGATGTACACACTAGTATAGAAATAGACATAAATAATTAAAATAATTGAGAGACTACCTGACAAATATTACATGGTATCATGAGGAAATGAGTTAATTGTTCCTTTGTATTTCAAAGAATCTCCTAAATTTTCTACAGCAAATATGTATATTTTTACATGTAAATACTACTTACTGAAAATACAGCATGTGTATATATGTATTTCCAAGTACCTGGCGTTTAAATGCACCTCAGTGCTGGGGTTGCACCTCAAAGTGGTAGAGCATTTGCTTAGGCTATGCAAGGCCCCAGGTTCAATACCCAGTATTGAGAAAACAGAAGGTAGTCTAAAAAACAAATAAGGGCTGGAGACGTGGTTTGACTGTAGCATACTTGCCTAGCATGTGTGAAGTCCTGGGTTCGCTATTCAGCATCAAAAGTAAAACAAAGTAAGAGAATAAGCACCCAGAAAGATAAGAGCAGAGGTCATGACACCCACTTGTAGTCTCAGAACTCAGGAAGCTGAAGCAGGAAATTTTGAGGTAAAGGCAAACCTGGGCTACACCGCTAGATCTTGCCTCAAAAACAACAGCCAGCCAAACAAAGAAACCAAAATTCCATTTTCTTTTCTTTTTTTAAAAATTGGATATTTTCTTTATTTATGTTCCAAATGTTATCCCCTTTCCTGGTTCCCTCCCTCCCAGAAACCCCCTATCACATCCTCCCTCCCCCTGCTTCTATGAGGGTGTTCCTTCACCCACCCACCCACTCCTACCTCCCCACCCTGGATTTCCCTACACTGGGGCATCTATCGAGACTTCATAGGACCAAGGACCTCTCCTCCCATTGATGCCTGCTACATATGCATCTGGAGCCATGTGCCAAAAGTCCATTTTCAAGTATCAAGATTAGTCATTTAGGCACACAGTAGGCAGCCCCTTCCTCTACTAAGTGAGAAAGAGCTGGGAGGGTCATGCAGACTCCAAGGAGTGGAGACCATGGTTTCCTTGTCTGTGGCAATGGCCTTTCCAGCACCAGATAGTGGTGGATATTAAACTCCACACTGTGTCTTTCATTTTGCCTTCCTCGTGTCTAAATGTGGCCATGCATTGCTGAAATAGTGAAATCCACTCCCCCACCTTTCTCTGTGCTAATGACTTTTTAAACCTCCAAAACTCCTAGAAAACTAATTCAGGTGGTCTTATCCTCAAGTTTTGGAAGAGAAAAATGTGTTCTCACTTCACTAAAACGTCATCACATTTTATGAAAATGAGTTTTATAGACATGTATCACTGTCTGCCCCTTTCTCCACTGAAGCCATTTCTCTCGGCTGTACTGTTTCCAGAAACCTCAGTCTGGTTTCTGCTTCACTTTTTAATTCCCCGTCTCCCCTTCCAGGGAGTTCCACGAAATGCCAAGCTTTGCTTATCTTGCACATGCCCAGTACCCTTAGACCTCAAATAATGCCCATCTCCATCCAGAGGTTTGCCAGCGTAATTCTAATCATCTAGACATCGTTTTAATTTTTAAACATTTCATAGTTTCATTTCTAAAGGGAAAACAGCAATTTCTTGCTTTTGTGAGATAGAATGTGGCATTTCCGTACATATATGCAGTGTGAATGACCAAACTAGACTAAACTAGCATAACCATTGCTTTAACTATGTAGCAGAGGTGGTGATAACACTTGAAATACTTTCTTTGGGAATCTGGAGAGATGGCGCAGCAGGTAAGTGTTAGTCACACAAATATAAGTACCAGAGTTCAGATCTCCAGGAGTTTGGACTCCTCTCAACCCCTTTAAATTCTGGGTTGTATGACCTTTTGCCTGTCATTCAAGCAGGGATCTTCAGAGCAAGCTGGCTGTGAGATTGGGTCAGCAAGATCTTGGTTTAATTAAGAGACCTTGCCTTAAAGAATAGGTGGAAGAGTAACTGAGGAAGAATCCCGATAACTGCACTTGAACACAAGTCCACAAGGCCACCCCCACAGAGGGGACACACTGAAACACATCTCATGCAGGCACGCATGTACGCATGCATGTTGTGGATGGAAATAAACTGTCTGTTTCTCAGGACTCCATTTTCTTATTACTAAGATAGCTACCTCGTTTCCTCCAAGTTTAGATGATGGCTTCAGCACCCATGTCTACCTGTGAGCCTCTTATCTGTGACTTCTCTAAGGTGGGAAAAAGGCTTCTGGTGGGAAGAGGGCTTCTTGGCCTATTGAACTTGAAGGATTTCTGACTGCCAGTATCGGTTTGGATTGTCCAAGGCATTTCTAGAGAGTAGCTGCTGATGCCTGGCTGGAAGTCAGTGGGGGGTCTCAAGCCACAGAATTAATACAAGTTCTGATCTAACTGGCAGATGAGTTCATGGGGCCCTTTCAAAGTGTATCTGTGTGCTATATACAATATCACGCATCTGCGAAAATAATCAGCATTGGCTCCAGCCAAGAACTAAGCGGTTCCATCTGAAGCATAATGCACTGGATCTATGCCATGCCACTCTCTAATAAAGAGACAATTTAGCACCTTTTCAAACGCCTCAGGAATTCCCAACCGCCATTGGATGAACCACAAATAACCAGTTCCCAACCTTCAGAGGGTTTTGGTGCAGTACTTTATGTGGCCAATAGAGGTCAGCAGTAGTTAAGCCGCTGAGAAGGCTCCTGATGCAATGTTTTGAAATCTAGAACATTCTGCAGGAAACTGTTTCTCTCCCTTTAGTAGTCTTACCCATAACATTAGTTACGGTAAACTATGGTTCCCCAGAGGAAATTCCAGCGTCTCTGAGCTAGATTCCAGACTTGATTCTATGACAACATATTTAGAAAGCCAATGGTCTATTCAAAATACCAGGAATATCATTATAAGAGTAAGGAACTCCCTCCAAAGTCTCAAAGTGGAGTATCTGAAAGGGTGTGAGAGAGTAGTGTGGCCTAAAAGCCATAATTTAATCATTATACCTTTCAAAACACCTTATGTGTGAGGTAGACACTGCTGCCTTTAAATCTTTTAAAAGAGGATATAAGTATATAAACCCGAGGTGCCAGTATATAAGGATATAAGTATATAAACCTTTGATCTGGTGGAAAACCAGATCAAAGGAAGGCACATAAGTACATAAGTAAACTAAAGTCCCATTGTATGTATGTATATCTGTCTTTTCTATTGAATTTTTACTGACTGATTGCTTGATTGAGTTTTGCTTTTGGGTTTGTTTGTTTGTTTGTTGAAACAGGGTCTTAGGAATATGGCCCATGCTGGCCTGAACCTCACAATGTGGTGGAGGCTGTCCTGAGTCCTGGAATCTTGAACCTTTGCCTGCCCAGTGCTGGGACTGTGGATGTGGCATCAACATATCTGGCTCTGATATGAATGCGCAGAGTCCAGACATATTAGGGTTCTTTGGTGTGGTCTGTGCTTCTAGTAGGCTTCCTGCATGGACCTTTCATGGTCAAACATATGATGACTTCCTGGGCCCTGCAGATGGTCTCTACTCCTTCCTGCCTCTCTGAATGATGCTGTGTTTCCCTTACACTTCCGCTGACGGGTTACCCGATTTGTCTTCTTTGTTTTGTTTTGTTTTGTTGGTTTTTTTTTCCTCTTTAGGGCAGGAGAACAAGGAACCTGAATCCTGGAACTGATTCTGACCTCCTACTGTGGCCCCAGAGCCCAGGGAAGATGCCACCTTCGTGGAGACTGGGTGAACAAATGGATTGTAGTAAGTGGAAAGTATTGGAGCTAGCCAGGCCTGGTATGAGCCAGTCCCACCAAGCAGCTGTGTGGGCAGCTTGCTTTTCCTGCTGGGAAACTTGCCCCCTCCCTGAGATCTCTCCATTAGGAATTCATTCCTGGAGAGAATGGGGTGGAAGTGATCCACCTGGGTGTGACTGTCTTTGGGTGTGGCAGAAGGAAGATCAACAGAGCCTAGAGGTGACACATTGCTAGAATTGATTTTCTCTAATTTTTAAAAATTACTTCTGACATACATAGTAATTGTACATACTTATGGGGGCCAACGAGATGTGTTGAAACATGTATACATTACATTATGATCAAATCAGCGCAATTACCACAGCTATGACCTTTATCATGGCTGGGACCTACAGTAGAACTAAATAGCAGAGTTCTTGCCTAGCACCTAGCATGCTCGTGGTCCATGGGATACCTTGTATCACACACACAACATACCGTGTCTTTACCGGAAAGGGTAGAGTTGTCTGATCCCCACCCACTGCTCAGGTCAGTACTCTCACCTCAGCAGCCCCCATAAAATTACTCTCAGAATCTTTAGGGTATCCTTTGATGCTTGCTGTGTGGGAGAGGGGTCGCGCATATTTGTTCTGCACAGAGAATAAACAGGCAATAAAAAGCTCTGTCAATGATCTATAGTCAGCCACTCTACATTCAGGAGTTGTTTGAAGAGAACAATGCATAAAGGCTTATTATATATAGTCATTCGTATATGATATTTGAGATTAAAAACAACCAAATGTTGTGTGGAAGCCTGTCAATGGGGCACTGATAATATGAACTAGGCTTTGTATGTATTGAGATACTCTTGACATGGCAAAGGTGGTAGCATCCACATGGTGTGCAGAACTACCCATAAAATTGTTAACATCCTACAATATGCTAATGCATAGAATCAGTGTGGGATTCCGAAGTTGTGAATATACCTAGAGCAATTCTCTGTGCATACAGGGATCGCTGTGTTCTAGAAATGCTCCCGCTGCAGTGAATTAATTAACCTAGGAAGTAGGGAAGGAGAATAAGGTCTGTATGCTGTACACTTAGTAAAGTGACTAAAATAATTTGAGATGCAAATGGCTTTTGTTGGTGGTGATTTACTGGAATGTACTGATAAACAGTTCACTCAAAATTGTTTGGCTTATTCATGTGTTGACAATGTTTAAGAAGTGTGGAAGGTAGGTATGATAACATCTGTATTTGGAAAGCTGAGGCAGGAGGATTGTCTCAAATCCAAGGCCAGCTTGGGCTATATAATGAGTTCCAGGCTAGCCTGAGCTACATAAGATCCACATCTCAACACAAAGCGAATGATAAAATTATTTCTTGCTTTTCTGCTTGAGCCTTTGCAGTGGGGCTAGCCAGGCCTGAGCCATGCTGCTGGAGGGAAAGTAATGGATTGTGTGGAGGTCTCCTTCAAGGTTTTTCCCCAGGCATGATCACAGACTGTGGCCTACTGAGGGCTAGTCTCTTAGGCTCTACCTCCTGAGGACACAGAGCGTGGGTATTAGTTTTAGAATGTGACCATTTAATAGGTCACATAAAATCAAGTTAACAGTCTTTTCTCAATGGTCCCTTTCTCATGTAAAACTAAAAACCCTTAACACTAATTAAGACACAGGTTCTGTGTCTAACTTAATGTGGAATTAGAGATCCATTTACTATATACTTGACCTGTCTGGTGTTTTAAATTTGATCCACGAGTTTCAAAGGAGGCAAGAACTTCCTAGCAACTTACAAACCAACAGCATGTTGGAAATCAAAGACAAACAACAATTTCTCTGACTGCTTATACTAGACCCTGTTTTATGAATACATAAAAGGGGGATTGCAGGTAACAGAAAGGACATGTATCAGAACAAAAATGGCAACTGGTGTGGGAAGCTGAGAAACCCTAGAGAGAATGCATGAAGAAGTCCCAAGAGAATATGCATTGTTTGATATGAGTTTGCTCACCATGTCAACAAACAGTCTCAGACCCATGGGAGATTGGCAGAGGCCTCCCTACCCAACCTGGGTCAAGTTCAGAAAGGCAAAGCCTTTCTCTGAATAACTGACAATTATATGCAAAAAATTAACAACTTCCTCCTGGATGTTTGCAGCCTGAGACTGCTTGCACACAGACACCGTCCCCCAATACTGGCTAACGGCCCTGCCCCCACCCCTGAGCTGAACTTAATAGTTATATGTTTCTAGTTATATGATTCTAGGTTATTGGCGATAGTTGGTGCCACTCCATCAGACTTTGCACAACTCACCTGGCCCCATCTTTTCTCTATGTGTGGCCGTGCGACTGTCCCTTTGTCATTCCTTCACTGTCCCAGTCCAAAACCCTAGCCGTGCAGGGAATAGTACCCTGACACCACCTCTGATCCTTAGTGTGTGTTTATTGGCTATGGAGTCCACTCCTGGCCCCTAAAGCCCTTCCCCTACAGGGCTAAATCTCAGCTGCGATAAAGTTGGGCTCTGTCACACAAGTGTGTACATGGGGCCCAGTGATCTGCTGAGCGTCTATCAACATGCCAGTGTCTACCCTGAAGCCTTTGCCAGCCTCCTTTAGCTATGGTCTCAGCCTCTTCATTGCCTACTTCATCATTCTGCCTCCTTCTCTGATCCAGCTGTGAGGTTCCTGCAGACAGGACTTCTCTTCACACTTGGTTTCTGTTACTTGTTGAACTTGGAGAAGAATTGATGGAGAAATGTGTGATGATATTTCTGGGGAACTAGTCTATCTGGAAAGACATCTTCCAGCCTGGCAGAGTACTGAACACAGAGGATCAGCTGATCCACCTGAGGTTGTCCACAGCACTGGACACAGACCCTCTCTCCCCAGAAGTTAAAGTACTAGGACCTGGGAGATGTTAAGTAGTCCAAACTATTCATGTTTTTAGGAGAGAAGAGCCAAATTAGCAAAAATGGTGATTTCTTTTATTAAAGCACCTTTGGTCCTCAAATAAGATAAAAGAAGACTCAGTGTCCCTCAGGGATGCTAGATATGTCAAGGTACACAAGCACAACTGCCTGCCAAATTGACAAAGAAAGATTTACACGAAGCTCTGCCTGACCATAGTTACTTTAGACATTGTTGGAGCTGACTAAGCTGTGGGGTTAGGGAGCTTGACAGAAGGCACAGTGGTTAAGAGCACTTGTTGCTCTTCCAGAGACCAATTCAATTTCCAGAACCTCTCTGAGGGCACTCTTGTGCAGCACACACACACACACACACACACACACACACACACACACACACACACACACACACGATGGATTATAGCAAAGGGTGAGGCTGTCTGTAAACTTCAAGGTAGGAGAAAGGTTGTCCCCAAGACCCAAGTAACTCAGAAAGGAAAAAGAAATCTCATGAATGGAAAGTACACGGCACTGTGCTGTCAAACCCTCCCTGGTTGTGTTGAAGGGAGGTTCTTATGCAATGGGACTGTTGTTTATTTTCTGAACTGAGAAAAGGAACTTTTAAACCATCATACAACTTTAAAACATGGAAATCATCTTTTGCAATATCATTTGTTTCTTTTCTTCCACTTGAAAGAACATTAAATAAACCATATGGCAAAAAAGTACCAAATTACATAAAATAAGCATATCTTCAGTAGGCTCCACTAAATGATCCTTATACCAAGGCTTGAACTGACCTTTTCTTGAAGACAGAGAGGAAGAAGCTATTTGTGGCTCTCCTGGGCTTTTTCTGTGAAACAAGTTGGGATTTTCCAGGAGGTCCTGGTCTTGGGTCGGGGGAAGGACTAGTGTTTTGTTTTTGATCATCTGCTCTTGTCCTCATTAAATATTTGCTTCCAAGAAAGGGTGACGGGGTTCTACACATCACTGTCTAGGAAGTGTGGGTGTCTGTCCACTCAGTTGATTTCAGCTTGACGCTAATCTGCAAGCCAATCTTCTTACTGATGAATCTCATCTCTTAAATATTCCAGTGGTTCCCCTAGTATTTTGTGTCTGGAATCAAACTTTAACGGATGAGCTTTTGGGGATATTCATGATAAAAACTGTAACAGAAAGCAAGCCAGATAATGACTATAGAGGGTGGGTGCTAAGGTATGGGGTTCCAGGTACCTGAACTCTATCTGAAGTCTATCCATACCTGTAGACTTTGTGGGAGCGTGTGAACAGATATGACAGTGTATCTCACTGAAGTGACCAGTGTTGCCTGATGGTGGAGAGGTTCTTCAAAGTATTTTGCTGAGCTTATCTGCGACCCCTACACATCCTTTAGCAGACCTTAAAGTCCAAATCTAGCTCAGTAAGAACTGATGTTGTATCTCCTGCCAGCTAATCCCAGGCACTCAGGAGTCAGACTTAAAAATGAAACAAGAGAATCCAATCACTGCATTTGATTTCCTTTCCTAAGTTTGTGATTTGAGGCCCTGGCTTACCTTACATCTAGGTGTGACTGGAATTTATGTCAGCACAGGTCAGTATGGGATGATGACATCCACATACCTTAACCAAAGAGAGCTTAATCACATGACTCTCTGTGGTCACATGAGATAGGAGAACTGAGAAGAGAAGCTTATACTTCCAGGGAACAGGGATGCGGACATGCTATTACCACCATGTGCGGTTTTATTTTTGCTGTAGGTAGGGACCACTCTCATCAGCTAGGGGTCACTGCACTGAGCTTCTTTATCCTAGGCTACAGGAAAGCGTTCTGCAGTGTGCCTGGGTGTAGCCTTAAAGAATGAAACCCAGTCACAGGAGAAATGGCCCTTTACAGTCCCACTCAGGAGTGTGGGAATCAGAAGGTGTATACACTTTCTGACACACAAAACCAGCCAGTGCAACTGACCCCTTGCCAACTTGACACACAAACACATCACTATTAACCCTCAACCCTTACTTTCTTATTCACCTCCAAGATCTAAATAACTTTAAAAGTCCAACAGTCTTTACAAATTCTTACATATTAAAAT
>NC_034592.1:130164567-130168893 GCF_900095145.1 Mus pahari | reverse complement strand
TCTCCAAAACACTGCTGTCTTCTGCTGCAACTGGACTGCACTTTCACAAGAATGAGAAATATAGGAGCCATAAAGTAGCGAGGGTATGAGATTCTTGGCTGTTTTTCTATCATTTGAGTAGAACCCAACCTCCACTTTTTGCACAGAAAACTGAAGTTTAGGGAAGTACTTGTCTAAGGTCAAATATCCAGGCACCATAATAGTTGGCATTTGTTACTAAGCTTTTCATCAAAGCCCCAAGCTGAAGATGCTTTTGTTCCCTGTTGGGTGCAGAGGGATAGATGGGAAGATGTGCACATTTTATTTCTTACAGTGAAGAAAGCAGAAAGCATTTTCTTGTTGGCAGGTAACATTACGCTTGAGCTTCAATGCCATCAAGAAACTCTCACAATTCCAAAGGATAAAGAAACCACTCACTACCCAGGATTCATTCTCAGTCAAGAATAAAAGAAGAAAACAGGGGGCAACCCCCATTGGAGAATTTGGGCTGGCCATCGACTGCCACAAGGGTTGTTACACTTGGACAAGGTGACAGAACAAATATGAACTGACTTCTCTCCCACAGCCATAATCTGGTGTTTGTAATCCCTTCATGTTCCAAGTTTCCTGGTTATATGATACTAGGAATTTTTTTTAAAAAAAATTTTATGTCCTGTAATTTCATTTTCAGACTCATAAACTATATAGCACCAAACTAAAGCTATTTCAGATATAATGAGATATTTCAAAAATCTTAAAAATGATTATGTTTTTCTTCAGTATCATTTTACAACAGCAATCCCATGTCACATTTAAGAATATTTTAGGGTGGTTTTATTTGACTGATTTCTTCAGCTAGTGTGCTAGGTTTTGTCATTATGACAAATACCTGATATAAATAACTTAAGGAAGGAAAGATTTATTTCTAATTTTAGAAGTTTCTATCCACAGTGTTTGGCTCTGTTGATTCTGGGCTCATGGTAACACACAACCTCGTGGTAGTGGGGAAATATGGCGGAGGGCAGACAAGAAACATGGTATGGGGATGAGGATGGGGATCAGGCATAGCTTTTAAAAGCCCTGTCCCTAGTGACCTACATCCTCAGCTAATGCTTCCTCAGTTTCCTCAAACAGCCCTGCTACACGGAGACAGCATCCAACACCCAAGATACAGTATCTTAGTGGGCACAATCCTGGGTTCACATTTTCCATCTCCGGGGTTTGACAGGTTTGTTTTGAGTTTTTAGTGTTGCACTGTATGGCATGAATTCGATTCATTAACAGTGTGGGCTAAACTTTACTTTAATGGACAGGGCGTTCTCTACTTGAGTTGCTCTATTTCATAGAACAACACTTAAAACACACACACACACACACACATACACACATACACACACACACACACACACACACACACAGAGGGAGGGGGAGGGAGAGAGAGAGAGAGGGGAGATGGAGGCTTGAGTCTCATGGAAAAAGCTTTGTGTTCTTCACAGGGGTAGCTGTCAAGCTTTAGTTCCAGCCCCAGCCATTCTGTGCTGCCTTCAGCTTAAACCCTCCACTTTACTTCCTGCCATTCAAGTCCCCCATCTTACCTGGCACCTTCCATTTTATCACAATCTAATCCATCCAGACATGAGTCCCATGGAGAACCAGACTACTAACTAAATAGCAAAGGAAGACAAGTTTGTAATTGTCATAGCTATTAGCTGTTGACTTCACAGCAATTAAGTCTAATATTCTGTAGTTTCTTCCAGCCTGACCCATTGAACCCAGGGCTGTCAGCATGGACGCTGTTCTGCAAGATGCATCTAGGGCATCAAATGGCCTGGTTTTACAATACTCACTAAGCATGTGAAGACATCTCTGTGATGCTAAGAGCAGGAACAAGAATAAAGAATCTGACTTAGATTGCTCAAACCCTGAAATAGAAACCGAGGCAGAATAATGCGTCTCAGTTTTTACCCAAGCCTGGAGCAAGACCTTAACTCTGGGGTTTCTACAACTAAAGGAAACCCTGACCTCCACCAATGGCAGCAGCCATAGCCTGCTCCTGGGTACATAGAACCACAGAGACTCTCCGTTCATGACGTATGAGCTGCTGACAGTCCTGCCAATGTCTGAATTAAAGTTTATGTACTGACTCACAGGGTGAAGAGAGAATTTTAGAGTCAGGATGTGAGAGCTCTTTTTTCTTTCCACTTTGGAGGTAATTAGAGTCAAGTCCTGTTCCCAGGGTGCAAGGCCTGTGGTGCTGGCCACCTTGAGCAAGGTTATTTATCATGGTGACCAGAGAGCATCTTTCAAGAACCCACTTAGTTTTTTGTTTGTTTGTTTGTTTTTTGTTTTTATAACATATGATGTTAAATAAATTTACAAACAGGACACAAATCATGCCTGGTCCTCAGGCTTAGTTCTGATCACCCCATCTTCCCATCCCCTCCTTGCTGGACTCATTCTGGATCTTGACCTTTGTCACCTCCTGGTGTTTCCCTGACTATTGATATCTTGTTAGCTTTGGCACCAATTCTGTTCTTAGCCTGCCTGGGTCCTGGATTGCCTTAATTTCTTGTCCATGGAAAGGAGGGAAAATAGGCATGTTGAAGTCTGCCCCAGTAGCCCTTCTAAAATAGGTCTTGGGCAGTCTAGGTAGGAACATGCTTTTAGACGTGTCCTCTCCTGATGGGAATGGGCCACAGGCGATGACTGCTGTGGTAAGCACATACATCTTCTCTTAGGTTGGCATATCTTTTCCCCAATCAAACTAATGGTGTCTTGTTTCATCTTAGTTACTCTTGGTAGCTTTTCAGGTCTCCCAGAGCAAATGAATTTCAGAGTCTTTTCCTTTGTGTCCCTTCTTATGACATTGTAATTGTAGTTACACACTGGCCGATGTCATTTTTTTTGTTTGTTTGTTTAATATCCATCTCTGTTATGGGGTCAGTGTGTCAGGACAATATACTTATACCTCAGATTTATTTCTGAAGACCTGGTTGGCCAGATGAGTGCCCAAAACACAATATGTATTAATTAATTAATTAATGGTCTAAAAGGGCCACAGGCAGATATGGTCTCCTTCTGGGTATCATAAAATGGAAATTCTTTTCAGAACTCAGCTTGGAGCATCTTTCTGAATAACAAATGGGTGTGGGCTTCTGGGTGTGCCACCAGGGCCAGGTTATTTTATGACACTGGGGTAAGAGGTAGGGAGAGACTGAGAAAGGAAAGAGGCTATAGGCATGTAGGAAGTGGAAAATGAGCTTCCCACTAGTGATATGGGGGAGTGGAAATGTCACTAAACTTGACACCATAAGACCTGAGTTTGAGAACTGGCAGTCATGGGGTATTTGCCACATTTCAACTATCAAGTGATGCTGACTCCTCTGGACCTCTGGGCTTGTTTCCTCCAGCTTTGCATATGACAGTCACTGTACCCTCCTCCGATGGACGCTAGAGTGAATGCATTCCACATGGTCTTGAAGGTGGATGCGGAAAGGACGTGGGCAGTACAGATGCCCTGCATGTGTCTTGGGAAGAATCCTTGAGCTGTCTGACCTTCGTGGACTTTATCCCTCTGCCTGTTATGTAGAAACCCTTCAACAGATTCCTAGCACTTCAAAACATTGTGTGTGTGTGTGTGTGTGTGTGTGTGTGTGTGTGTGTGTNTGTGTGTGTCAGGATGAGTGCCATGGGTGACAGTTCTTTTAAACTCTGATGAGATTCATTATGCCACAAGGCAGGCACAGCAGGATGGTATAAATCAACACCCTTGATCATGTTTCTGATTAACAACTTCATCTCTGCTACCCCAGTTCAAAGAAGAGCCAGTCAGGGGGTGTGTCCTTTCACCTGCCATTCTTCTCTAAGAACTCTCCTAGAGGAGACTGTTGCAGTGTTGTGTGCAATCTGTTGGCTTTCTTTTGTTCCTTTCCTTCTTTTATCTCAGCACCCATCTTTCAGCAACCTACAGAATGGGATGTTCCCTGACTGCTGTGGAACATAGTCTGCAAGATGCAAATATTCTCCATCCAAAGCTGGTTATCGTTATACTGGAAACAAAAGGTCAGATATTCTAGAAGGAAAGCCAGACCCACTTACAGATTACTCTAACAGACACCAGCATTTAGATTTTCTGACTGCAAAGGCCGATTTCTGCAGTCATCATTGGCACTATGCTTGCAAAGAAGGAAAAGAAGAAGCTCAATCCCAGACCTACGTGTTTTGAGAGATGGAGTGTAGCATTGGAGACCATTTCTGAGGCAAGTTCCGAGACCTGTGGGAATGGGCAAGCAGGAAAACTCCTCTCTCTCTCTCTCTCTCTCTCTCTCTCTCTCTCTCTCTCTCTCT
>NC_034592.1:130157657-130164437 GCF_900095145.1 Mus pahari | reverse complement strand
CAGAGACAGACAGACAGACAGACAGACACACACACACACACACAGAGAGAGAGAGAGAGAGAGAGAGAGAGAGAGAGAGAGAGAGAGAGAGAGAATGTATGTATCTTATACAAAGCTATATCTTGGCCTGTGTTCTTCAAGACACGTACCTGGAAGCTAGTATTCAAGTTCAAATCATTTAGATGGACATGACCCCCCAAATTCTTGGTCCTGGAAAGAGATCCCGACAGACAACCAGGAAAGTTGAAAAGGTCTACTACAAAGCACTGGGGGTGTGTGTGTGTGTCATGAGAGCTCAGTCTCTATGTGGAACTGGGTGAAGAACAGAGGCCCCACAAGGAAAAAGAACCCATCCATGACTTCCTGTCTGCCATTGCTTCTGGCTGGCATTGTGAGCAAGAAGGAAGCTGTCAATGAGAGACTCCAGTGGCTTGTAGTTCTCTACCTGTAACCATCAGAAGTAAGTGCACGGGAGAAACTGTATCTGCTACCAGGTTCTTGTGAATATTTTGTGTGTTGTATGGCTCAAATGTTCCCTAGGCACATGGAAAGGGTAATGGTAAGGACAGAGTGTCCCCCATTGATAAACCAGACAGTGCATGTAGACGAGCACTCCCAGAGCCAGCCAGCAATTTTTTGCATTGTCTCTATCTACAGCCTTTTATTTATTTTATTTGTTTTTACTCATCAGATATGTCATTCTAGCTTTAGGGCTAAAAGAAACAACGCTGTATTTAATATTGAGTCCAGAAAGTAATTTACTCTGCTGTATGCGATCAGATGACTTGTTATTCACCTTCTTGAAACCAAGACCTCAGAAAGAAGTTCCTCACAAAGAGACATCAACCTTGCCGTAGGGAAATGTTAGGTGGAAACCTGCCTAGGCACACAGGTTTCTCCAGAAGCTATCCTCTCAAGTTGGCAGTCCCTGGAGGGTCCTAGGACCATGTGATCCTGAAACAGCTATGCTGCCACCTACACTGCCCACGAAGTGACAGGGGCTCTTCATCTCCTATAGGGCATTGATCCGATCTGTAGTTTCCATGGTAGAGCCTTCCTGGGTCTTATGTGATAAAGGTAGCTTTCACGAATCCATGCAACAGCTTCTAGAAAAAAGTTTTTTTAATCCTGAATTTTCCTAGCATGAGAGGAGGATTTGATAGTTTTCCCTCTCAGATTAATATGCAGTAAAACCGGTGTGTGTGTGTGTGTAACACACATGGGGAGCCCTGCAGACTGTAGACTGCAGTGCAACCATAATGAAGTGTAAGAAATTTTTAACACACTTCTCTCAGGTAAACATTTATTTTTCCCTGTATTGATTTTATCTATCTTAGGAAACATTGAACTGATCTTATCATTTGGGTTCCTAGCAAAGTTAGTATTTAATTAGAAATAGATTTCCAACAATAATTTATGAAAGATAGACAAAACATTTTGGGAGTTGGCCAATTCCAGGGGATCCGACACCTTCTTCTGGTCTTTCCAGATACCAGGCAAGCATATAGTGCACAGACAAAATACCCATACATGTAAAGTAAAATTTGAAAGATTAATTTGTCTACACCTCGTTCAACAGCAGTGACTCAAGCCTGTGCGGGGTGGGGGGTGGGGCTGCATGGGAGGATGGGGTAAGAAGTGTCACTTTCTGGGGCGGTGGCAGCTTAATAGTTCAGAGTCAGACTGCGTATAGACCTCTGGGCAAGCTGGGCACCCAGGCTGGGTTCTAGAGGAAGTCAGTGAATATCTGAGGACACAGTGTGCTGCAGAATTGGGCACAGATGTTGACAATGGCTGCTTTACCAGAGCCTCTCATGCAAAACCAGGTTTTTATATCATTTGAAAAGCATGACACTAACAAAAAGTGTCATTCATCTTCCAGTTACGGTCGGCTGTAAAACAGAATGAAGACTTCTTTTCCTTTGAGAACCCAAATGTTTATCTTTCAGTTCTTCAGTGTCTTTTCTGTTCGCCTTTTAAATTCAAATGCCCACCTCCATTTCCCCTCAGCTTTACAATTAACATTCGAATTTAAAATAGGCGGAAAACTTGAGGTTCGAAATAGTTATTACTGACTTGGAGCAAAACAGGTCCGCTCAGAAACATTCAGGAATTGGATAACTTTTCCTTGGCCTGTGACATTTAGAGAAGAAGTCCACCTGGTCAAAACATGCTGATGTTTGCTAGCTCTGTTTGTTTGGAAGTCTCTAGAGTAAACCAGGGACACTTGACATCAGATATAGTGGGCTATGTTCAACTCAGATGGTCTGGTTTCCTTTGAATTTTCGTAACCAGGCTGCGCTGAGCTGCCCCTGGTCGCTGTGGACCTCCTGCCTCAGCTTTCTCCAACTTGGATTACAGCTGCTGTGCCAAGCTTTAATTTGGTTTTGCCAAACAAAAACAAATAAAAACATGCCCCCCCTCCAGTTCTAATTACTTTTTTCTTTGAGCAGGTGAGATGGTCTGGTCGGGTAAAGCTCTTAGGCTCCATTTATGCACAAGCATAATGGTGGAAATGGAGAGAAGAATCTAGAAATTTGTTCTCTGACCTCCATACAAATACACATAATAGCACATACATGCCCCACTCCACTCCACTCCACCCACCACCCACCCTCCAGTCGCTCTTTCTCTCTGTTTCTGTCTGTCTGAATGTCTGTCTCTGTCTCTTTGTCTCTCTCTGCCTCTTTTACACACACACACACACACACACACACACACACACACGAAAGAAGGGGGGATTTGGTTTTGTTGTTGTTGTTGTTGTTGTTATTCTGATAAAGGCTCCTGCCTCTGTAGAACTCTTCATGTGTAGGATGAGGGAATGGACAGACTGGGTCAGTTTTAAATGCCTTTTCCAATGTTGAGAGTACAAGCTTGCCTAATTCTCTCTGCTTCCTGGCTTCCTGAGCTGACTGCAGAAGCCACTGGCAGAGCCTGACCCACACGGAGCTCCGGAGGACACATCTACCAGGCCTGACCACATCTGCCCAGTGTTGACCTGCTGAAGAGACATGGTTCCCCAGCTCCAAACAGAGAGACTGAGGCTCTGAGAAGGTAAACCCTCCCCTCTAAAGAGTGCCAAGGGCAGAGGAAAATGAAGTGCAGGCCCTGTCTTCCTAACCACTCTGCTTACCACTACCCTTTGCCTTTCAAAAACAAATATCTTAAAGGAAATTCCAAGGCCAGGGCACCCAGAATCATTTATTTTTCTAATGTGTCTCACACAACTAATATAGTTGAGGTTTAGAATAGACTCTCTGGGAACAGACCCCATATGGGCAGGAGTTTCTCAGACAAACTCACAGATTCAGCACATAAACATCAGGAGCACAGCAGGGGACAGCTCTCTGACCCTACTGGTGACTCAGAAACTCGAAGCCTGGAAGGGGGGGGGGGTTGCTGGCACCTGGGACCTGTTCAGTTTGGGAATGGGAATCAAAAAATATCTGGGACGGGTTCACCAGCAGACAGCTGGAGCAGAACATCCAGTACACAGTAGCCAGGGACAAAAAGGTAAGGGGACAGCAATGGCTTCTTTACTTTGTCTCACCTTGAAGAATGTCTGCCACCACAGTAGGGACAGAAAGCACCTCACATGAGCATTCTTGGGAGTGAAGTTAGCCAAGACCATCATTTTCCTCCCCGATATTTTAATATCCGATAAACATTTCATTGGAATCATTGAATATATATATATATATATATATATATATATATATATATATATATATATATTCAGTTTAGGAAAAATGTAAACTACTTTTCTTTTTGTTGATGTTTACAACACCATCAATGACTAGAATCATCAAAAGGAAAAATGTTACCAAATTTGATGCAGTCATTTCTTCTCCAAGTGATTATTTTCTGGTTAATGAGTTTTCAGGCTTGCTGAGACAGATGTTTATGAGACAGACACACACGTCCAGGGACCAGCCAATTCAGTTCTTGTCTTGGTTGGTTGGTGGCTTCTTAGTTAGTTTCTGTCACTTCCTGTGATGTGAATGTTCTCATCATGGCTTTATTTCAAGGTTCCCATGATTTAGCCACTGACGTCTCCATTCTGGAATATTCAGTGGAGTTAGAATTCCACTGGGTCTTTCCCATGGAAGAAATGGGTTCTTTTTTATTGTTTTGTCCTCACAGTGCTTGGCTATGGTGGTATTAATTTTATTTACTTGTTTTACTTTTATTTACCATTGTACCTTAAGAAAACGCCCCTTTATGGGATCAGGAGTGCTGCTTAGTGTAGCACATTTGTTCAGTGTAAGCAAGGCTCTGGATTTAATCCCTTGCACAGCCAGAAAACAGAAACAGAATCAGAAAGCTACAGTGTACTTTTATACTTAATTTTAGTCAATCAGCCGTTAGCCACTTCATCAGTATCTAATGCACACCTGCTCTCTCTATCTTCCTACTTCACTTCCTCCTCAGAGCTTCCAGAAGCTATTTAATTTTGTATACAAAGGCACCAATATGAATCCTATTAATCTTCCATTATCTGCTGATAGTCTGAGCGACCACTTAAAACATAGTAATCATAATTTTCACTCTGCAAACATGAAATTTCGTAGCATTCACTCTGAAAATATGCCCTGCCTTGTTAAGTACAGAGGTTAGTATTTCTGCACCAAGTAATTACACCTGCATGGAGAATGCCCATCTAAGAAGAATTACCAGCACATGGAAGAGGTGGAGTTGAGCTGCCTCCAGAAAAACACTATTGTGGTTTCTACTTACCTCATTGTAGACCACTTCTGTTCTTCAAGACCTCCATGGACACAAAGTAGTCTACACTTGCTTTGGTCTGACATATCATTCAATCCAACTCTCGTGAGATTTACCCACACTGCTTTCTGTCGTAGTCCTGTGGTCAATGAAGTACCCTATTTTATAAAGGCGTATTTATTCTCCATGTTGAAATGCTAGCCCCTCTACACAGAATGGACCAGTATTTTGAGATAGGGATTTTTTAAAAAAGAGGTTAATAAAGTAAAATGAAGAAATTTAGATGTACCCTAACTAGAATATAAGAAACATTATATTAAGAACCACACACACACAGAGACAGAGACAGAGACAGAGACAGAGGGATACACACAGAGGGGGGAATCATGTGATGACAAAGAAGAGACAACCATCTTCAACCCTAGAAGACGGATCTTAGAAGAAAGCAACTTTGTTGATACCTTGATCTCAGATTTCCAGTCTCACTCTAACAGTGAGAAAATACATGTGTATGGACTAAGGCACCCAGTCTGTGGTACTTTTTTGCAGTATTCCTAGCAAACAATCAAATAAGTACAGATCTGGTAGCACCACAAACGTTCTGGCATGTTGCTTTAGTGAACATTTGTACAATTTCTACTAGAAATGTGTCAGGACTGGACTCGTGTAGAAAGGAGTATGTATTATCCCAGAAAGACAGATACCATCCAAGCAAGCTGTTGCACTGAAACATTTCTTACTTAGCCTTAGCTTCCTCTTCCCTTCAGTCTAGTTTCTGTCTGCTCTCTGGTCCCTCTTTCCCCGGTCTCTTGACCCCCTTTGCCTGTGCTCCCACATACATTATCCTATAACCAGATCTATCCTGTTTTCAAGTCTAGATGTCCTCCACCACCTGCCTCGTGTATCTTTGGTTCAGTAACCACCATCTTCCTTCAACCGTGTGTTCCCTGTTCATCAACACTTACTTTCTTGACTTAGCTAAGTCTTGGTAAATACAAATCAATGACATAAATAACTCATTGCAAATGAGATAGGCTTCTAAGTGCTGATGGTATTGTGCAAGTGATAAGATCTGCAAGGGTTTAGAAAGTGCATGAGGCATGCCTCCATCTTCATGATTCTTAGTCATGAACAATAGGTGACTGACCGTGGTGTGAATGACATCATTTCTGGGCACATGAGGAGAACACGTAGATTTTGCACTTCTCTTGGCTCCAAATTTCTTCTTCCCACCCACTAACATGTTTATTTTCATAATTTGTTTCAAATAGACATTATCCGGATGTCCAAGAGACTTAATACAGAGTGTCATGTTATTAACACCACCCAAAGAAAAATATCACAGCTGTAGCAGGAGATGTTGCTCGGATTTCTCACCAGTGCAGATACTCACCATCACAGAATGTGTGAGTCAATCCCTGGGATGAAGCAAAGACCAGTTTGTAACCCAGGCTACCTATAAAAAGCCTTGAAGATCTTCTGTTAAGAATAATTCATGCCCAGATGGTCCCATGCCCCTCGATAGAGAGGACAAATAAAATTTCTAATATTTTTAAAAGTTTTCTAGGTGACAAACTCCTTGGGTGTTGAGAAACCTCATTTAAAATTTTGGAAGATAGCCCACTCTGTTGTTTTATTTGAATATTACTGTGGTTGGATGTGTGCTATCTGCCTCCTGCCAAAATTGCTATGTTGAAGCCTAAACTCCTGAGGTAATAGCAGAAAGAAATAAGGTTTCAGGGCAACAGTTACATCATGGGCACGGAGCCCTTCTGACTGAGATACATCTTTGAGAAAACGAATATCTTACTTCCACTGTGTGAAGCCACAGCACAAAGGAGCCATTATCAAGCAGGTTGGGAGCCATCACCAGGCAGGGAAGCTGAGTGTCTTGATCTTGGATTTCTAACCTTTAGATGTGTGAAAAATACTTTTCTGTTGTTTATAAACTACCCGATTGACAATATTTTGTTCTAGTAGCCCAGAACAGAGGGACCTTTCTCTTTCCGATAGCAACTCTATACTTGAATAACACATACCTTTTTTTTTTTT
>NC_034592.1:130133686-130157652 GCF_900095145.1 Mus pahari | reverse complement strand
AGCCCTGGCTTTCCTGGAACTCACTCTGTAGACCAGGCTGGCCTCGAACTCAGAAATCTGCCTGCCTCTGCCTCCCAAGTGCTGGGATTAAATTTAAAAAAAAGAGAGAAAATTTACACATATATTAAGGGTAAGAGAAGCTGAACGCATGGAGGACAGGTGTGGAAGGAGGCAAGCAAAGTCCTGTCTGGAGTTACTGCTATGGAGGCGGGAGGAGCACATACTAGTTGGTGCTCACAGGTTTCTCTCTCCCTATGGGCTCAGAAGACCTGCCCAGTAATTAGTTGTGCCTGGTTACGGTAGACATACAGATGTCCCATTCACTGTATCCCTGATTTGGCTCTGTCCTGCCTTTACAGACTTTTATTTGGGGTTTTAAAATTTTCCACTTCGACTCTTGGTCAACAGATTCTCCAACTTCAACTCTCCTCAGATGAGGAGAGTGAGGAAGAAGAAACATACCTACCTGAGCTTTGCAAATATTCATAGGGAACCCACACACGGGCTTAGTATAGTCTAAGGCATAGAGCTAAACCTTTTGTCAATACGAGGCCCCGCTCCAACTGCGCGCTGCTTGGCTCGCGATCAAAATGGCTTCATCGTGTTAGAAGTCTCCAAGGCTTACAGAGTCAAACTTGGACATTTACTGTACACATTCGCAGGACTTATTCCACTGGCTCGTAATAAATCTTTATAACCACATATGGCGGGATTATAAATATCAGCTGGGAAGAGCAATAAAAGCATAGCATAGAGAAAGGTGTCGGCCTCGGTGGAAGCGATTTCAACTTTATTAATTTACTTCTTTGATCAAACTGTGCTATTTCAGATGGCGGGGTGAGGTTAATTCATGAGACATAAGGTGGGGAGACTCATAAAACACTAAAGTTACTACAAGGAAAATAACTCAGTGGTTAGTCACTCCGCTCGTGCGGAGGCACCCGCTTCACATGAAACAATGACGTGAAGAACAACAGCAAAGCCATCAGGAATGGCTTCTTCAGACCAGACAGGTGGAGGTGGCAGTGCTGGGATTCTTTCCATCCACTGTAGCTTTAACCCTTTCCCTTAAATGAGATTCTAAGATGGGTCTTCATTTACTTAGAAATGTAAGACACACAATAAAGAAAGCAGGATAGGTGTGCCTCCGAATTTCTTCATACACCCCAAGCACTACCACCGGGACCAGGCCACCTGTCTATTTTTTTGATCTATGGGTTTCCAGATGATGCTATCTGTCTGTGAGTAGGGCACAGGAGACCCGTTCAGGCATCTGTGTGGGGGATTTGTCTCTTCCATCTCGGCTTCTGCTCTACATTGGCTTATTGGCAGTTCGCAGTGGGAATGGAGACCTCTCAGCCTCCCAGACATGCACATGCAAGTTTACACACACACACACACACACACACACACACACCCCAAACCAAAGGGCACATTTTATTTTAAAATTCTTATTTGTAAACGGTGTCAGTGCTAAATTATATGTTCAACCTGCCTTTTCTTTCAGAATGAAAGACACAGATGTTATTTTGTAAGGACCTCTGTAAACAACAGTCACCTTTCAACAGCATTTTAAAACATTTTTAATTTTCAAGAGCATTTCTGAGAGAGCAGGGGAAAAGAAAAGCCTCTAGATTTCAGCTGAAACATTCATGATTCAAAATCTCCAATCCACTTACCTTTTCTCAAATTCTTCACTAGAAGTCTGCCACCCAGGCAAGCACAACTCAGGTGAGACTGCGTTTTCAAGCTTCTTAGATGTTGCTAGCCTTTCAGCCTTCACACTCAGGAGCCCAAGGAGGCTGCTTCCCTAGGGTGAATTTGCAGCAGAGTGCAAAGTGGGACTCAGGGTCTGGGGGAAGCAGGACTAAAAGATGGCTTTCGAAGCCATAGCTTTGATATTGCTTGGTTTCAAAATTACATTAATGTACATTGCAGACTTGTCAAGTAGATGAAAAAAAAATTGCAAGTATTTTCTTCACGGTATGAAGAAGTTTTCAAAAACTTATATAGATTAGGACCATAAAATACGTTAAGTATCATACATATGTATACATCACGTACCTGTGTGTGTGTGTGTGTGTGTGTGTGTGTGTGTGTGTGTAGTGTTTTAGGAGAAACTTTCAATTCAGCACTGTTGGGTATGTGATTGTGTGCTTCCTGTTTCTTACACAGAGAAGCAAGGCTCAGCACTGCCATGGAAGTGGCATAGGAATGGTTTTGACCATGCTATCTTCTGAAAAGAATTACTGAAAATTAAACCAGCTATCCAAACAGTCCTCTTTGCAGAGTGTCATGTTGTGGTGGTTCTGTTGTGACTGACACAAACACATCCAAAGCTATGGCACCGGGCATGCAGCTCAGTGGTACAGAATTTCCCCACTGCATTCAAAGCCCTAGATTCAGGGCCCAGAACAGCACGAAAGGAAGAGAAATACAGACAAGAAAGAAAATAGAGAGGAAAACTCAGTAGCACAAATATGCATTTAAAGGCATTATGTGCCCTAAACTGAGTCTTATGCTATTTTTAGATTAAATTATCATTATTAGACATTCATTAAGGCAAAATTATTATGAGCCTCCCGCCCTGCCTTTGGAGCACTGAAGTTATGAATGAGCATTATGGTTCATAGGTCGATTCAGAAACCCATTTGATCAGCCAACTTTCCCATATAAAATTTGTGAAAAGTGCAGAAGGTATAAAATGTAAATGGTGTTGCCCGACAGACAGCTGATGCGAGAGTACAAATGCCTCTTAGACTGCTTTTGCAACCAATTAATTCCTCTGGATGAAGAAAATACATCATGCACTGATGTGCTATTAGTCTTAGTCTACCAAAGAAAAATTTTTGTTGCCATTTTTCTAGATTCTAATAGTGGTATGTAGAGACTTGGTAAAAGCATCAAAAACTATAACAGAAAATGGCTTTCAATTTGGTGAACTTACATCATTTATATTCCCACTAAGATTCTACCTATTCTGTTTCTTCTAGGTTCCATATATCTGAGCTATAGACAGACATAATAGTTCATCTCACTTTGAACTATCAATACTTAAGAAGCCTAAGACCCAGTATGACATTTAATATTGAAACAAAATTGGACCATTCCCTGATGTTCCCAGACACAACACAGTCAACTGTTAGAAACAGTTAGACAAATGTCCTTTGCTATATATGGTAGATTGGTTCCAAAATCCCACTCCTCCCTTAAGATACCAAAGCTCTGAAGCTGTACAAGACTATGGTATGAAGTAGCATATTCTTATACACATACATTCCCCTCCATACTTTGCATCATCTCTAGATTATTTATAATCTGCTATACAGTGGTAATGTACATACCTTTAATATTACATTATTTTGACAAAAATTAGAATAATCATCTCTTCACCTGTTCAATAAAGATAATCCCCCCAGTTAAAAAAATTGTGAAAATTGAATGTATCATGGAACACCGAGAATCATTTAATCTTTAACTGCTATCATATATTTTGCTTTTTTGTTTTGTTTATAGTTATGTATGTGTGTCTCTATGTGAGTTCACACATCTAGTACAGATAGCCTTGAAGGCCAGAAGCATTCCCCTGAATTTGGAGTTGTAGGTAATTGTGAACTACCAGACAAGGGTGCTAGGAAGTGAACTTGGGTTTTCTTCCGAGTGACCTAACTACAGTTTTAATTCATGAATTTTCTTAGCTGTTAAATACTTTTTATTTACAGTTCCAACACAATTCAGTTCCACCACCTTCTTTCCTGCAGGATTTAATGAAGCACACCCTATAGTCAAGTCTGCAAGGGCATCAGGAGGTAGGGTGAAGCTCAGGAGGACAAAAGACCATGTTCAAATAGCCAGAGCCAAACAGAGATTGAGCTGTTGTCCTTAGTACCCATGTTTCTACAATACTTTGTGACCAAAGAGTATTCTATCCAGACTTAGAATTTTCCTGGATGATTTTAGAAAGGGTCTAAGAGCTGGAACAATACAACACTGGGTGACTTTCTCATTTGGGGGGATAAGACACAATTAAACAGAAGCTGCCTGGGGCATTAGTGTAGGTGGGACTCTTGCCTGGTATGAGACAGGTTCAATGCCACCCCCAACCCCAATCCCAGTAGCACAAATGAACAAGTGAATGGTAAATAAATAATACAAAATAAAAGAAACAAGATGTTTTGCTAGCAAAGTTCTCCATGCATCTTAGAACCAGTATCCATCTGCTTTTGGGGAATCCCCATTGGCATCAGGTCAGTTCAGAGAGAACATTCTAGAATTTGAAATAAAGGCATTTCTTTCAAAACCGTGCTAAAGGGAAATATTTGCTTTCCTTTGAGCTTCCCATCTCTCCTTCACATTAAGAACTTTGGAAAACGTTTTCTCTAAATCAACATCTTAGTTTAATGTCTCTGCTTAGACAAGAATGTATTGTCGAGCAAAGTAACTTTGGGGAACAGTGGCAAAGTCCTGGAGCTCCTGGAGAAAGACAGGGGATCAAGAAGGAGCCCAACACCAGCTCGGGTGTTTCTTATAACCCCCAATCAGCTTTATGCATATAGGTTTTTTTTCCCTCTACAAAAATACAATTTGAATATATGGTACTACGTAAAGAAATACTTGCCCGCTGACTGATTTAGAGCAGAAGTTTGAACATGTTTTCAAGCCTAGCTCTAAATTAATCATAGGTTGGGAAGAGGGAGAGAATTCTGAATTCAGAAATTGCAACAGCCGGTTTTACAGTTAGTTAGAGACCAGGCTTTTGCCCTAGTGTCAGTTAAATTTTTTTCTGTGGATCAAGGAATGTTTATATTAAGTTTGAGTCCCCTCTGAATAACTCTGCTCTCTGCGCAGAAGCCAGCCCAGTTGGAGGGAGACCCCCGAAGGTACACAACACGTGCTAAAACTAAGCAGTCCTTTCCAGCCCAAAGTTTGCTGGACCAGGTTCAGTCTCATACATACTTTCCATGGAGGGAGTGGAAGGCAAAGACACGGTATCTTAGAAAGACAGAAAGAAGGGAAAGGAAGAGGTAGCTTTGTTCTAAGACAGACGAGGAGCCTACCACGGAGGGATCCCCATGGTAAACAGCAACATTCATCTGGAGATTCAGAATTGAATCCTCAGAACCTATACCTGCAGACAGGTAGGTCCCAAACAGGCACTTAATAAAATAGGCACTGGACTGAAACAACTTGACAATGGCAATTGAACATTTTTTAGTTCAAATTTACATTTGAACATATACTTGAAAACATAAACCCTGTAGTTTCAGGGTCTCATCTGAGCCACACATATGTGTAGTATGTCTAGCCTATCTATCCCCTCAATTATTGATTGCTTTGTGGTAAAAACAGAATAATTTCTTTTAGCTTTTGAGTATATACAGATATCCATAGCCACCCTGCTATGCCAGGGCCAGGTTTATAGTCGTGTAGGCTTATGAATTCATGGACCCATTCACTTAAGAATAAAACCTTGGCCACGACACACTTCTTAAAAATATACAGCTTATAGCAGAATATGGAAATAAGACACATAGTCTTTGTTCCCAAAGGGACCTTCTAGAAGATGAGAGTGGATGGATGAAAAAGAGAATGACCAACTACTGTGGCCACACAGGGAACCCAGAACAGCCTTGGTTTCCTGTTGAAGGCAGCGAGAGGTGAGCCCTGGGGACTCCCACAGGAAGATGGACAGGAGTATTGCGCACTTGCTGGAATGAGGAGAGCGTCTCCACATGGTCAGACACAAGCTTCTGATTTAAGCTTCAAGGTCACCTTAGAGGTTAACAGAACCCTGCAACTCAAACTGGGCCTCTGCCCACTGCTGCTCTCTATAAAGGTTCAGATGACCATGTTAGTGATGGCAAGATCTTGAGTATAGCCTGGACATCGGGATATTTGAAAGCTATCTTTGAGACCGCACTTTATGTTGTTTTTTGTTGTTGTTACTTTTTTTTTTTTTGTTGTTGTTGTTGTTTTTTTACAAGTGCCCAAATCAATGATTATTCACCTCTGTCCACTGATTTTTCTTTCATTTTCTATGGGAGAAAAAAAAAAGATAGATTTCTACTTTCTATGCTTTTTATAGGTGTACTGAAAGGATTTACCAAGGTTTAAAGTACTTTAAATGTTTTCTACATTGAAAAGGGCATTCTGCTCAAATAATTTACTGCATTATCTTTTATCTTCCCAGACTGGAACTCTGGCCTCTCCTTTCCAGTGGCCTGACTTATAAACAGTATTTCTAACCATTCTTCAGATCACTTATAAAAAAGAATATGCAGATGTGGGCAAGTGGGTGTCAAAATATAAATCTTCAGCTTTGAGTTGGCACCCAGCTCACAGTAGAAAACAAAACATTTGCTTTGTCAGCTAATGAGCAGCCCCAAATGAGAAGTCCCTGCCTCTTGGTACTCACCAAGTGAGAGTGAGCATACACAGATGTTGGGAACTTCAGCCAGACTTGTGATTTAGCTGAACCAGGCCTGGCTACCAGCCACAGTGGTATATCAGTGAGCTCTAGAAAGACAGGCTGCCAATCCCACCACTGTGAAGACAGAAAAGAACTGATTTGTTCAGTGAAAGGTTACGTTTGGAAACATTTTTGCCCTGCATTGGTTGACATGGCTTGGTCCAGCAGGACAGGGAGGAAACCTACCTTATGGTTCACAGGTGCTGTCTGCCCTAGGAGGGCTCCACGAGGAAGATATGACTATGACGTGTGCTCTGCAGGCTGGAAGCTCCTGTGTCTGGTGCTGAAAGATCCTGTCCTGAGACCTGTCAACTCCACATCTACTTGCCTTACAGGATTCGGGGCACAGGTCCATGACCACCTACTGATTTTGAGGTTTTTTAGCCACACAGCTGGATAAAAAAAGGCATGTAAGGCATGAGTTAGCAGGGTGTGAAAAGAAACGTCCATAAAAAGAGCTCAGGGTGTAAGGGCAGAAGAAAAATATGGCCCGCAAAGAAAAAAAAAAAAAAAAAAAGTGGGGGAAGGATTTTTAATATGCTGAGAGACGAGTGCTAGGGAACCAGAGGGGACAATCTTCGTTGCAATTTGCTCTTCTGACAGTCTTCAGCCGAGATGGAGAAACTCTAACAGGAAGTGCAGAAAGATGATACTTTCTTTTTTCTTTTTTCTTTTCAGATGATGTTTTCAAATGCAAACATCAACATTAGAAATTTCAGAAGAGCGTTTCAACATCCCTTCTTACTGCCCAACCCAAGTACCAGGAACAAACTTCACCTGCCTCTAGCACCACCGGAAGAGGGAATTGCCAAATGGTGCGGCAGTCCCGGGAAGCGCTGCTTCTCTTAGCTTTACCTTCTTGCTTTCCTTATCATGTCTGTGAAGAAGCAAATGGCGTACCAGCTTTCCTTTGGTGAGCCCTGGGATGATACAGAGGGAGATTTTGATTTTAATAGGAACGTCAAAATAAATGTACATTTCAATGTTGTGTATGCTGGCCGGTGCATACTTTATATCTAATTTTCAATGTTTACTTTGCTGACAAAGCAAATAGGTTCTCAAGAAAATGACTGATATATTAAAAAGTTATAATATCCTTAAAAAAGAAAGCATCAGAATATGTATTCCTGAGAGAAAAGTCAGCCTGTGTTTAGAATTTCTGTTAGATATGACAGTTTTATAAACGCTGGATTATGGAAAAATGGGTGCAAATTTCTATATTATCTTTGCTGCTTTTTTCTACTAATTTGCTTTTCATAAAAATTATAAACTTTGGATAATAAACATCAATGCTGGATCAAGGTCAGAACATCCGGACCCAAGCAGACACTCACTCACTCACTCCTCTGGGAAGGTTCAGAACCAGAAAGCAAAGAGAAGCTGGTAGCCCTGGCCAGGCTGGGGCTGTCCCCTGCTGCTGTCCAAAGCTTTCTTACCTCTTGTATGTCTCACCGTGGCAAGGGCACCAGGAAAGGAAAAGGGTCCCCTCCTCCCCATTCTCACCGCACTTACCTACACCTGGGAATTTAAATGAGACACTTACAAAGGGAAATAAAACAGCTTCTGTATAATTTAAACCAGAGATGCAAGTCTGTGAAAAGCTGTCCTCGCGAGCAGCGGCAACAGCAAAATCAAACAGAAGCTGTGCTCGCAGGCAGCCGGGGAAGCCGAACGATTTCAAACTTCTCTATTTACATTAGCATGCTGTTTATTTTCGTTTTTATTAGAAAACTGAAATGACAAGTCGGAGTCCGAAAAGTATGAAAAGTCGTTAAAACAAAGACATAACGGGCACTGCTGACAATATTCTCCTCAAATAACTACCGTGGCTTTTGATACACTTAACTCTCCACGTAGAGAGATGTACAAAGAAGCAGGCTACACGGGGCACTTTGAACATCGTTTTGGTTTCATTTTATCCTTCCTGTTCTAATTATAAAGGTGATTCATCTTGATTGTGGAGAAGCTCAAACACTGTAGGAATCAAACCCGTGGAAAGTATGTCTCGCGATCCCACTCCCCGCAGAAGCTTTGCTGAAAGTTTGGTTCATAACTTGACAGTTATTGCCCGCTCGCTTCCACAGACGTGTGTCTGGAGCTTTAGTCTCAGAAGCTCCCAAGGGCGGGGAGCGCTCTTTGGAAACCCTGGGTTAACGATGGCCCCATGAATCCAGGAGCCAAGAGGCTTGTAAAAACCCTTCCCCTGTTGAATTGGTTTTTATTGTTACACCACCCCACGTTCTTTTCTGTTTCCTTCTCTCGCCTCATTCATGATGATTTTCCTTGAAATAATTCTTAAAGGATAAGTAGGGAATCAACTCGGTAAGTGCTCTAACACACAAAACAAGCACTGTCTCTGCTGATCAGACACACTTCATTTCCACGTTAGCTACTTATGTTAGACATTTAGCTTTAGTTAGGTGCAGGGCTTTCAGATCAGCGGAGTAAGCTTCCTATGACTTTTGTTCTTGAAACTCCATGTTGAGAAAGTCTTCCATCAACACGTGAGCAGTTATGATTTCAGTGATATGTCTATATTTAAATTAAAAAGAATTAGTTCTAACTCTTTCCATTTAACAACATAATCCAGATCCAGATAAAACCTAACATAGTAAATTTTGTACAGGAAGGATTGCTTTGTTTTGTTGCTCTCTTTGTTTTTTTGTTTATTGTTTCTTTTGATTTTTGTTTTCATTTCTTTTTGTGTTGTTTTTTGTTTTGTTTTTTTTTTTTTTTTTTTTGTTTTTTTTTTTTTTTTGGTTTTCAAAAGTCAGTAAGTACATTTTAAACAGTATTGTGTGTTTTGTTAACACATTGGGTCTTTCAAAGCACACAGTGCAGGTCCCCACTCCTGGCCATTCACCCAGCATTGATCGCCCACCTACATAAGAGTGTGGTACTTGTAGCTTTTGGCACAGTGCATAAACTGATGAAGTCTGGAGTTGTGCAGTGCCCTTGAGTTGACTGATTGTGTGATGAGGTGATTAACTCTCTGGCTCCTGCTGAGGGCTAGCAGATATATCGAGGCCCCATGCAAATGTTTCAAGGGCAAACCAGGATTCTTGTCACCAAAGACACTGGTTGCTAAAGATAGGTTACAGAGAGTGACTCCTGTTCCCACCTCCTTTCCTATTTTATTTCAGATCTGCTAAGAGCCATATACACGCTCAGTGTGGGTTGGGTTTTGTTTTGCTTTGTTTTGTTTGTTTGTTTATCCCTGACTATTTTACTAGGAACTTACCAGAAAATTTTCTTTGATACTTATAAACAAAGTTTCATTAAGATTCTGATCACAGTTGTTAGACTATTGCATTTGTTTGTAAAATGCTAGTGTTTTAATGCTTTGTTATAAACAAAGTTTCATTAAGATTCTGATCACAGGTGTTAGACTATTGCATTTGTTTGTANANTGCTAGTGTTTTNATGCTTTGCTTTTGTTTATCTGTCCTCACAAGTNCTTTTTTTTTTTTTTTTTTTGGTNNTNTTTTNTTTTTNTTTNTTCAGGCGTTTCTCTATTTTTGAATAAATTATTACTTGTGCTTGAAAAGCTACTTAATTTTAACATTAATTCTGAAGTTTTAGCTGATATCTCGGGTGACCTGAATGAAAACTAACTTCTACCCATGTAGAGGGCAATAACTGTAGCCCTTCGTGGATCGGCAACATGATAAAGAAATACACCGGAAGGGTAAATGTTGGAGCCATCCTGGACAGTGGGTGTTACTATAAACCTTTCCTTACATTCTCTTCCTACCACATGCTGACTAATCTCCATCTTCTGCCCAGTGCCTCAGTCTCTCTCTTAGTCACTGAGCAGGTCTTCCAATAATTCACCACTGTACCAGCAGTCACCTCCCTCACTTCCTGCTTTACTCACGTGACAATGTGACACTTTCCATGGATCAGGAGCTTCTTCTCTGTCCATGTTTTCACTGCCTGGCTGAAACTGCTCGATTTTTTTTTTTTTTTTTTTTTTTCTATCTCCTAAAGATGAAGTAGCCGCCTATCTACACATTGGAGCTGGAAACTCCCTCCTAAGAATTCAGGTCAAAATCAAGGGCTTAAAGAAAGACTTGAGATTCTGTTGTCGTTTGTTCTCATTTCTCAAAGGTGCAGGAAATTCTCCGGTGAAATATTTAAACACGGCGATTTTAAGGAGTCTGGTATATAAGCTATGATGAATTGGTTGGCAAAATATTTGCATTCATAGTATGGCCACAGCTGAATATTCTAGAGTCTAGAATCCAGACAATGCCAATGGCAGACTACTCTGTTATTTAGAGATTCCTCCCCCTCATTCCTGCTAATTCTCTCTGGAAACAAGATGAGCAAAAACATATTTGAACTTTGTGGTCTTGGTCTGAGGACATACACAGGCGTCCTCATGGTTGTCTACTAATACCCTCATTTCATGGAAGAACAGAATTACGCAGCAGTCTGCAGTGAGACTAGCCCCACTTAGCTCTCTCTCTCCTCAGTTCTTGACACTGTGTCCATCAAGAATATAAGACAGAGATGACAGATAATTGGGTGAAGCTGAGAGACAGATTTAACAATACCCTTAGGACCAAACTTTATGTTTGAGACTAGAAGAACATTCTCGAATGAAAAGACGCATTGTTCTCATTACTAGGGATAATAGTACCATGAGTAAATATGCAAGTATCTGTTTAAGTCTTTTGTTCAGTTCACTTAGGAGTATGCCAAGAAGGGGGCTTGCTGGGTCGCGTGGCACTTCTGTGTCTAATTTTCTGAAGAATGATGATACCGTGCTTTACATAAGACATGCCATCTTAAATGTCTTACCAGGGGACAATAATATTTCCAGGTGACTTGTTTTAAAATTAGGCACACTTGGCAAATGTTGAGGCTGAGCAATGAGAAAGACCTCCAGGTTATCAGTGCCAGATAAGGGAACCTGGTTCTCGCCCCAGAGACACACAACATAGTCAGGAAGGGGCAGCTGATCTGCCTGGCTTCCACTTGTGCTAACTGCATGATCCCAGGAAAAAGATTTTTTTTCTATACTTCTGTATCCACCTATGTAAAACGGAAACACTCATAGGTCACATGGGACATGTTGTAAGAGTAAAAATGAGTTAATGTAGGCAAAACCCGAGAGTAGCACATCAGAACCGTGGAAGTGCAGCTTAAACTTTCTGATGAGGTCACTGGATGCTGAGGGGCTGGAATGGTGATGAATCAGAGCAGCAATATTAGAGGGGGAAGAGAAGCCTGCATGATCCTCTGCCTTAGGCAAACTAGGCTAGCCGGTGTATACTGCAAACAGACAAAGACCTCCTTGCTAGCCATACTTTTCCACAGCAAGGAGACAAGAATGAGCAATGTAGGAGAGAGACAAACACACAGAAAACCTTCTCTTAGATATCTGCACATCTGTGTTTGCCGTGTCACTGCTCATAGCACCCACTTCACGGACTCAGCCTAAGTGTCCATCAACAGAATGGGAAAAGGACATGTGGCATATAATCACACTGAAGTTTTGTTTAGACATCCAGGACAAAATTATGTCACTTGCAGGAAAATGGATGGAACTTGGAATATCTATCTATCTATCTATCTATCTATCTATCTATCTATCTATCCTTAACATGATGAACCCATATATATATATATATATATATATATATATATATATATATATATGAATATGAGCAGGACACGGTAGTAGGAGTAAAAGCTGTCAAAGTACATGGTATATTTGTAAGAAGATGGCACAGTGACGCCATCCCCTCTGCAATGACTTCCTGCAGTATTTTAAAGTCTGCTCTTCCTTACCTTCCCTGCTAATTGTGAAAGTCCAAAAGAAATATTTGGAAATGGAATGAATTTCATTAAATATGAAACTATATGGTTCATATAAAGCATTTGACCTAAAACTCTCTTTACTGGATAAAAATATATCTTTTATTCAGTAGCTATTTCAACTCTAAAGTAGCTTTTAAAAATACATATCTGTCTCCCCCAAATACACATTTTGAGGTGGCAATTACATCCATCACAGTTAAACCGTGACTCTAAGTTTAACTAACTGGGTAGCAAATTAAACAAAAACAAATAAAATTTAAAAATCAGTCAAGACTTTGAATCTCCAGAGATGTGTCTAAATGGTCGTAAGTTGATTATGGACCGGTAAGCCCAGAGAGAACACCAATCAATGCCACCATGAGAGTTCCCATTAAAGCAGAGCAGACCCTATTGAAAAGGGGGGGCAGTGCTCTGGAGTGATGGCTCTGTGTCTGCTCTTCCAGGGTATCTGGCTTCAAGTCTCACTTTGCACATGGATGCTGACAACTGTCCAAAATCGAGTTCCAGGGGATCAGCCACCCCTCTCTGGCCTCTGTGGGAACAAGACACACATGAGGCATACAAACATGTATACAGGCGAAACATCCACACATGTAAAATAAAAGTTTTAAACACAGAAGAGATAAAAAGTGTTGAGTAAGGGTATGGAGAAAGTAGAACTTCCTTGTATTATTGGTAGGAATGTAAGCCCATGAGGCTTGTGTGTCTGCTATAGTGATTCCTCAAAATGTCAGAGAAACATCATATAATCCAGCAATTCTACTTTTGGTGTATGCCTAAGACAATCCAAAGCAAGGACTGAACCATGTGTCTATTACAGCCATGTTCCCAACAGCCTTATTCATTATGGCCCCAAAGGTGGAAGCAATCCAAGTTTCTATTGACAGATGAATGATGAGGCATAATAAAAACAATGGGATATTGTTCAGCCTGAAGAAGGAAGGGAACTCTGACACATGGAACAGCATGGCTGAACACTGAAAACATATGCCAAGTGAAATAAGCCAGTCGAAAAAGAATACTGAATGATTCCATTCCTGTGAGGTACCTCGCCCAGCCAAACACAGAGAAACAGAAAGCAAGATGGTGCTTGCCAGCAAGCATGGATGAAGGACTGGAGAGCTATTGTCACTCATCCTGGCCTTCAATTTAGGAAGATGAAAACATTCTGAGCGTGGGCGGTGGCGGCACAAACCTTTGACTGTGCTTAAACCCTACCAAACTGCACATTCAAACACGGCGGAGACCCTTAAATCTGTGTTACGTATATTTTACCATACTAAGAAAATAAGTTCTGTATTCTGACACATCCCAGCTGCCACCTGGCTGGCTGACTTTCTGGTAAATGTCCCTCTGTCTTCCTGTGGGACTTGATATGACAAATTTCCTGCTGGAGAGAAAAATATTAGGAGTTGGAGGGTGATGCTGAGAAATATTTTAACAGCAGAGAGCTCCGTGAGAGTTGAAATCATCCAGTTTGCTCTTGATGCGTCACGGTTTGGTGGATTAATAGATCTGCTTTAGAACCGTCTGCTTTGGGAGCCCTGGGTGATGTGTGTGACATTTATTTGCTCCACTTGCTCACTTTATTCTGTTTTTGGTGTTTTATTTATTTGTTTGTTTATTTTTTTGGAGGGTGGGAATGTGAGAGCAAAAATACACCAAAATACACATAAAGAATAACTAGAAATTACAGAGACTCTCAGTGCATTTTAAGAAGAGTATAAATAAATATACTGAAGATGAATGGAGCAGCCCGGCTTACTCACCCTGACTCAGAGCACACCCATTTAGAACCACCTCCCCCACCATTTAATCCATTTCAAAGTTGTCAAAAATATGTTTATAGTTCTCTTTGTAAGAAAAGCAATATTTTCACAGGCAAATTTTTCTTCTTAAATACATTAAAATGGGGCATTTAAGTTGAACTTGAAATCCAGACTTGACTTAAATTTTACCCCAATGAGCAATTGCAGGTCCATTTCCTTCTTTGGTATAGTGAAGGAATCTTGGAAGGTCGGAGCTTGCAGGGATCTTTAGGGAAATGCCCTGTCCCTGCCTCTCCCCCAAGGGAAGAGCAGAGGAGATTTTCCCCTCCTACCACTCTTTAAGCACCATTTCTTTCCCAGGGTCATAGCTGGGGCTTCAGAAGTGTCACTTCATGCTTTGAAACCCTTCCCCGTGGACTATGAAAGTCCAGCTCTGTCCTGTGGATACTGGTTTAGGCTGAGCAGGTGTTGAGAGGTGCAGTGGCAAAGGAGGGGTCACCAAATCAGGGTGGCCCCTGCTCGCATAAGTAAACACAGACAGAGCACCAGCTGCCAGCCTTTCTGAGTTTCTGCTCAGGGCTGAGGCAGGCTTTTGGGGAAGGGTGGGGATTAGGAAAATTTGAATTCAGTAATACAAAACAGTTATTTAGAAACTGGACAGCTGCGTTCAACCCAAAATGGGAGTGGTGGTGGGAGGGGAAGGCAGTCTCTCCTGAAATCTGTTCATTGGTTAAAATCAACTTATCCTTTCTTCCCTACCCTATTGTCCAACTTCCAGTTTAACTAAGACGAGCTTATGGAAATGACCTTTTCAAAACTAATGACATCTGTCAGCATTATCTAGCTCATGTTCTGGGTCAGGCACTGTGTTAAGCCTGTTTTATATCTCAATCAGTCCCCATAACTACTCTATAATGAAGCTATGAATATGACGCCAGTGTAACAACGGGGAAGTTAAGTGCTGAAGAATGCAGAAGAATTTCCCAGAGCCTCATGTCTCTTAGGTGGTGGACAAGGATTTAGATTCAAGCTTGTCAGATCCCCAAAGAAATTTTATGATCAAGTTCTGTCACCAGTTAATATTCATGCATAATAATAATACTAAATGCACAGATGTTACTAGGGATTGTGAAGGCCCTTATATTTGTAACTTTAATACTCTCTGTCTTTAAAGAGATGAGAAGGGGTTTAAATGAAAATCATTATAAACACTATCTTTTACTGGAAGTGTTTCAGAGAACACCTAAGTCTATAGTCAGGAAATCTGGGGCTTTACAGTGGTCAATAGCATATTAAATATTCATACAAATTTTGTGTCTGAGAGGGCTCTCCATATATGAATAACTCAGCCCTTTGCTAGGATAATACTGCTGTACTATCCCTGCCCTGCTCCCCACCCACCCAGGTCTTAGTGTCTGAGGACACTGACTATCATGTATTTGTCACAAGCCAGCTGCACTGGTTCACCTGAAAACCACAGGGATACTTATGCCTCATGGGTGTTTGTCTTTCTGGGACCCATGTGGAAGAAGCTCCGCATCCCTTGAGAAGGCTCTTCTTACAATGGTGGGGGAAAGGTACAGGAGGCTCAGCAAGCCACATCTTACACTTGGATCTCATCCCACTGTGTATGTGTCCACTCGTTTCAGTGGGCACAGCAAAACACATGACCACATCTCACACTAGCCTTGGGAAACAGCTCCTCTTACCTAGGAAGACAAAACAGTGAATGATCACATTTAACAGTGGTGGTGCAAGGTTGGATACTTCACCACCTTATCTAACGCTATAACACCCGTCTACACTTAAAAGGTTAATTTGCTTTCTTCACACCTCTTTCTGCTCAGTATACAATAGTTCCCTGAGCATGATTAGAGATGGTTTTGCCTAGATGATGTAATAAAATCTCCTACTTGTAAAGTAGTGATTGGGGTTTAATTAATAGAAAAGTGTAACAAGAAATATAATAAAAGGTCAATGATATTGAGCTCAGAAAAGCTCTTTGAAAAAAATTACTGATTTATTGACCAACATTTATATCTTCTTGTATCTTTTGTTATATCTATTCTCTAAATAACTATTGGACCAGCTGCTGACTGAAATCTGGATCTCATAGAGATTGTTTGGTGATATTTTCCATATTAGAGTAGGGGAACCGAGTTCAAAGCCCTTGGTTCCATCTCTCTGTCCCTTCAGTAAGCTATGACTCACAGTCACTTTCGCCATAATGAAATCAGCTGCTATCCTAGGTTTGATTTTAAAAGTCCTCCAAATCTGTACTAAGCAGAGATAGGACTCAGTACAGAAAAGACCGAGATTACTGAATTACTGTAAATGTAAGGACTGCGACTTTGAAAACATTTATTAAACTGTACTGTTGAGTCAATCTTACTTGAAAAGCTTCAGATTTTAGAGTATTTGGAGAGACATAATGAGGTATCTTAGTAATAATACCAAGTCTAAACACAACATCCATTTATGTATCACAACCATTTTATTTGAGTAGCCTGAAATTAATTTTGCACACAGTACTGCTGGTGAATTTATGCTTGAATTAAACCTGTCACATGAGATCAGGGGTGGAATTCTTATATGCATACCATCAGTGCTCAAAAGTTTTAAATTTGGAAATTTTGGATTTGGTATTTTCAGCTTGTACTGGGAACAAAGAAATCCTATTGGATTTGTACCAGTATCACAGTGCTGTCTAAACAATGATGCTAGAGTTTTATTGCACAAAGGTTTATAGTCACCGAAGAAATTACCATCTTCTCATTCATAGTGAATCAAAAAGCATCGACGTCCATCTTTCAACCTAAGGCAAAATATATGCATATTTCTAAATATTAACTCTGTGGGTATCATCCTTACTGAGTTTTTGTAGCAAGAGGATCTGAAGAAATGGTGATTATTTACAGATAATAAATAAGAAACAAAATCATGCTGCAAAAGGCAATGTTAAGACTTTAAAGACAGGATAAGAACGTCCCACTTGTGGACTGTTGGGGTCACATGGCCCCTCTGGCTTTGGCACTGTGTGTGTCATAGCCATGCTGGGCAAGAATCTTGGCTAATGGCTTTCAAGTTTTGTAACCTAAGGAAATAAATAAAGCTATAGAGAACAGCAAGGACAGAGCAGAGAACTGCTAGAAGAAAAATCATCTTGAAGCAACTTATAAATAAGGCAGAAACAGGAAGTTTAATGAAGCATGGAATAATCTATCATCCATGTTAAGACCCAAGCATGGTGGGTAGGAGAAAGCAGACACACTGCGCTGACTCCACAGCTGCATTTCTTACTGTTTGGGTATCTGTAGACTGATTTATTTAGATTTGGAGGTTATCTCGAATATGCAATTATCTGCAAGTATGATTGCATTATTGAGGTGTTGAGTTATATTGTTAGCGGCAGGATAAAGCAATAGGGAGATGTTTTATGTAACTCCATGGGAAATATTTAAAAGTTAGAATAGATAATTATTTAAAAGTCAAGGATGTCACTTGAAAAATTCAGATATGGGGTTTTCTTGAGGCATTCAGCAACTCTCCACATGGATCTATGTGTCTAGGGTCTACTTATATCTAGATATTGGAGCTTTGCCTCAGGTATCTCAGAAATCTTTTGTTAGGTGCACATTTATTTATGATTATTATTTCTTCCTGATAGGTTGACTTTTATAATGCATATTTTCTTTCTTTGTTTCTTGTTGTCATGTTTGCTGTTCTAAACGATTTATTTCCTTTTCCTATCCTTGAGTCCATAAACTCCATCTATCCTGTTAGTGAGAATTTCATTGTAGTGACTGTGCTAATATTTGTTTAGTATTTAAACAATATTTTATTTCTCTGTTGAGATTCTCACTTTGCTTATACATTCTTCTTTGACCTGAGGGATTATCTTTAATTATTTCTAATTCTTGGTAGGTAAACAGTCACATTTTTAGGAGTCCATTTCTGGAATTTATCTCATTTCCTTTCGAGAATCTTTGCCTGAATCGTCCTTTTTCTTTACTTTCTGTTTGCAACTGTCTATTAAACAAGCAGGCATTTCTTTCTCCTAGGCTTCCTGCACTAGTGTCCTGTGAAAGACACTCCCACATCAGGCCCGCTACAGAGAATGTGGGAGCCTCAGTCAGCTCTTTCCCTCCCAGGGAGAAGCAGACAGGGATGAGGTAGGCGTTTTTATTCTGTTTTGCTGAAGCCATTCCTCTTATAGAAATTCTTCACCTCAGGTCTGTCTTGTCTGATATCAATATTTCTACTGTGGGTCTCTTTTGCTTTCTGTTCGTGCAGTATACACTTCCCACAAGTTCACTACTTTCCATACTAAGACAAGACACACGCACACACAAAAAGAATTCACAAGTGCATTAAGTCATCTGACCACTGAAAGGGAGATGATGTTCTTAGTGATTTAGATGCCTACATAGAGCAGAAACTACAAATCAAAAAATTTAGGGAGAGAGAGGGAAAGAAAAATTAAACTTGATAATATTCTAGCTACTTAACTGAACATTGAAGGTACAAAGCAGCTCCTCTCAAGAGTGATCTGTGTCATGGCCAGATTCTCAGATTATGCGATCATCCATCCACACAAATACAGAAGCTAAATCTAAACACTGACAACTTTAGGAGTAATTTGCCATTGTCTTGTAATCAGATATCCAGGCTGAGCATGTCTTGATGAAGGTGTAGTGAGTTAAGATGTAATCATACTCTTGGCTTATGCCAAGTGGCTTTCTAAGGTGTTCTTCACACGGAATAGACCCACAAAGATGGCCACAGGAGGAAGGAAACCGATATAATTGAAACATCACATGACTACTGTGAATCACATTTACAAAGACATTAAAGGTACATTTTATATAATGGAATTTATTTATTTTAGAAAACTAAGGGAAAAGAGAAGAAATATCTTTACATTCCCAACCCTATTGATAAAAATAAAACCACGGTGATTTTCTCTTGTATTTCTAGTATTTTTATATTACTTAGTATAATATTTTCCCCCTTGAAAAACTGACGTCATAACTCCACCTATCTCCACACATTTCTACTTGCTTTTACATTGTGAGTTCTTCCTTCTTTGCATTAATCAACAGCTACTGGCTGTGTGTGGTGACTTCACACAATGTGAGACTGTTTCTCTCTGTATTTCTACCTCTGGCCAGCAGAAGTGCTCAGCTTATATTTGCAGTGAGCCATTTTATTCCGAATGCTATTAATCTCCCTGCTAGCTATTACATGGCCTGGCCTGAGAATGAAACATGACACTTGTGTGCATGACTCACTGCAAAGCATGTTTCTGACTGCCACCTCAGCACAAGGTGACCAAGAAGAATGAGCCTCCTCCATTCGCAGAAGGGAGGGAGCCATCAGCACTTAGCAAGAACATAGGTGGCTTCAGCCCTAGCCCTACAGAGCAAACAACATGGCACTTAAAAAAGAATGCTTGAGTCTGGAAATGGACCTTAATGTATTCAACTATCCTTAGTTTTTTGGACATCCTGGTTCTCTACTGTTTTGAGAATTATAAAACATATCTATGTAGTCTTTTATTCTGCTTCTTGTTTTTGCTTTGGGATGTGGTCGTGAAAAGAAACTACAATTGTAAAAGTCTCTCTTATTCCTCTGATGTAATTGTCATCTCCTAGGCTTACTGCCTTGGTCTGAAAACGTAGGCCTCGTCCTGGAAGCTTCTAGCTTCTATGCAATCTAATCGTGACCTAAAATGTTTCAGCCTCTGAGACTTGCTGCTGAATAAGCTTGCCCCTTTCTAGCTCTTTCTGAACTCTAGCTCGCTGGTTCAACTCAGCTGTTCTGGCTTAAACTCTTCTCCAAACTGACTGATTCAATCTGGCTTTTCTTTCAGTCTCCTTCTATTGACATTGGCAATCTGGTCTAATCTTCTGACTCCTTCTCGTTCTCTGGCTTCTTCTGTCTTCACCTGTGTTTATCTTGTTCTCTCTCTGCAACCTGTCTCTGTACCACTGTCCCAGACAAACTGACCTCTCTCCTCTGCACTGCTCTCTCTTTCCTCTCTTTCCTGTCTGTTTTTGCAAGAGCTGAGCGTCTCCCATTCTATCCAATCTTTTTTTCCGATTCATCACTTTTTCTGCCACTCAATTAGACATCATTTTCAAACAGGAGTGCTTCCTTCTACAAACTAACTTTACCTTCACTGTTTGGGATTAAAGGTGTGCACTAAGAACATGTCTGTTCTTAGAGAGATTCAAGGTTGTGTGCTAAAGCTGAACTACACACCAACTAGAAATGCAATTGTTCAGTAAATAACACAACCTTGGAGTTTACAGTGTAAACAAATATCCTGCAACATATAATATTGAAGTATCTAGATATTATAATAGTCTCAAAACATTTCATCACATTTTCACAAGTAAATGTTGGCACAAGAAATAATATGTGCACATCCTAACCATAACCCAGGCATGGCTTTTTTATAAGTTTAAGCTAATTTGATATCATGCATACCATCTTATTGTTGTTATTGAAGCAGTTAATAAATTAAAATACTTATTATATGGTTGGAAGAGAGTCTATAAATACCAGCCATACAAAATAACACTCTGGGCAAGAAGAATGATCTAAACATTACAAAACAGATTAATATACTGTAGCAACTGGTCAAATGCACTTAGTCATGAACAGCATGCCAGGGCATTTGTATGAGTTTACAATGATAAAAAGTGAGATCAACCTAAATACCCATAGATATGACAATGACAAAATAAATTCAGATGTGTTCATCATTTAGAATATCACTTAATAACTACAAATACTGAGTTTATTTCTCAAAGACATTGAGGGCCAGTGAGATGGGTCAACGATCAAGAAGGATCACTTTCATGTTTCATGACCTATTTTTGAACCTGGAAACTCACATGGTCGGAGAAGAAAACAAACTCCTGAAATTGTCCTCTGACCTCTACACCTACACCATGGTATGTACTCCCATCCCACACAGACAAACAAACAGGTAAATGTAGTTTACAAAAAGACAAAGAGAATTATCTCAGCAATGGGAGAAATTGCACAGTAGTTCATGCAGGCTCTGAGTCTAGCCCTTGCTAATTTTCTCTGAGCTGTTTCAGTTTTAGCATACATGTTGCTGGAACTCATCCACTAGGTATCTAGTCATTCCCAGTCTAGCATAGTTGAGTGTGGATCTGGATCTGGCTGGGACCCTGCTTCCAGTGCAGCTCACTGCCTATAGTGAGTCCTTGGCCCTAGTGTTATCATGCCCAAGATTAATGTACCAAGAGTGCCAACCATATAATGAATCAACTTAGGGAAAATATGCTTCAAAAAAATCAGTACCACCACTCTTTAAACTTAAACACACCCGACACACACGTAAACACAAACTAGGAAGGATTTATTTATCTACATGCAATGTAGTTTTGATAAGTAGAAAAAAAGGATTTAAAGCTATTCATCAACTGTCAACAATGGGTACCTTCAGAACAAAAAAAAAATTGGCAGGACAGAAATCCAGGAGCTTGATTTTGACTTTTTGTGAACTGTCAGAAATGCTGTCAGTGAGGAATTTTCTGAATATTTGTGCAAATAGAAAAGGACATAAAATAGAAGTTTATGAAACTGATGCCTTAATACAGTTATTGTCCCTATGAAGCAACTTTATTACTAGATAGAGTTACATTACAAAACACATTAATATACTATAGCAACTGGTCATATGCACTTAGTCGTGAACAGCATGCCAGGGCATTTGTATGAGCTTACAATGATAAAAAGTAATTTCATCATTATATAGACTTGAGGATTATATTTATTTCATTTTTTGTGGTAGTGGGGATTGAACACAGGCCTTGCCCATGCTGAGCCAGCTCTACCACCAAGTTTCATTCCAGGCCCTTATTTTAAATTAATTCTTATTGATCAGCTGTTATACCTGAGACATTCAAGTGGATTTTAACAAGTATTAATAGAGTCAAGCCAGACTCCTAGCCAAAGGGTAAAAATCTCACCAAACCCAAATCATCTGGCAATGCTATAGAGTAAAAAGATATACAGGAAGGGGGCCTGGGGGAGTCAAGGAGTTCATTTCATCAAGGGTTGGGGAAAGCAGGAGGCTGGAGCTCTTGATCGCTGCCAACCTCCAGCCCAAGATAAGGCTAACTTATTAATAAGAGTTTGAGGAGGACACAGAGCTCTGGGCAGGAATGGAAGTGAGGCGGAGCCAGCAAAGGTGTGAAATGGTTGAGGGCCAAACAGAGCATGCCTAAGCCAAGTGGCCTCAAGGCTGCCCTTTGCATTTTCAATGTTCATGGCATTGAACTATGACCCCACATTTACGATGAGTCTGAGTAGATTACTGATATCCACCATAGCCAGATCAAAACCTGTAAAGCGCTTGCTACTTATTTCTGTGTCAACTATCATTGTGCTTTTGCTCTGTTTCCTTCCGCTACAGCTAATCAGTAGAGACTAGGTTAGTGTTTAGAAAGACAAGAGTCTTATTTCCTTGGTTGTCATGGAAGTCCAAGGGTACTGGATTCTGGCAGAGCCTTCCTTCCAGGTCAGGATAATGGCATCACATGCCGGGAACAGAACAAGCCCCCTATCTGGAAACAAGTCATTAATCCACATTCGGCTCTGCAATCATTGGTGTGGAGATTAACAATAAACAAACAAACAGACAAATAAATTCATAAGCCAAGAGAAGTCTCTGTGGTTAGGTACCAACATGTCTCATCTCACTGGCTTCCACATAACTTGGTTGAGAAAAGATTAGGCCCATGTGGCCAGGAAACACAAGCATCTCCAGCCTGAAGTGCTGTGCAGGAAAATGCATTCTTTGATATTTTTTTCTTTCATTAAAAGGGTTTTCTATTTAAGGGTACCACACCTACAAGAAAAAACATGCATTTGTGTGGTTTATTTTTTTCTAGATGCTAATTACAATTAATTATCAGTGTCTAAATTTTCCCCTACCAAGATAAATGCACAAAATTTGAAGTACCAAATGAAATCAATTGCTCACACAGCACTGTGTGAGTAGGAAAACATCCTACTGATCAGATCAACCCACACAGTTCTGAGCCTTCGGAAGGAGCCATTTGACTGGGAAAAGTGAAATGTCAAGCTCCAATAGAATAGTTCTGATTTTCAGAACATTGTTTTCTGACATGTAGTGTCAAAATACTGATTTTATCAAGAGTAGCCAAGCTCTTAAGTACTTTGTATTTTGCTTTATTTAGGGAACAGCAATCCATACTTCCTAATTTTCAAAATGGAAGAACACAACTTTTGATACTAGCACTGAGATTAATGATACTTTTGCTTTTAAGATTTAATTACACAAACCAAGTTGATTATCAGTATGTTTGCCTGAGTTGTCAATAGCAAGGCCTATGGTGTCTCTAACATGCCTTATTAATCCAAGTACTAATTCAAAATAAATTAACTGTATTAGTTTGTCTTGCTCTCAAGGCTTAAAAGCTATTTTTTTTTTTTTTGAAAGGGGATGGAGCTGTTGCTGATAACTCTGGCGAGGTTATTTTATAGTCAAAGGTGTATTAAATACTTTAGCATGAGCTAAGTAATTTCACCTGATAATCCATTTATCTGTCTCTCCCCCCAAGGCAAAATGATTTGAAAAGTAGAAGCTCACTTATTTAAGCGCAAACACATTTCTAAAAAAAAAAAAAAGTCATCTCTAGTCAAGGAATTTCCTTTGAAATTCCCCAACTGCTGATTTTCAATCAATCATTCTATTAAAATAAATTTGTCAATTGAAATGAAAACAGCTCTGATGCCCTGAGGTGAAATCATGTGTTTGTTTCATCATGAACATGCAGACACATTTTATAAAGCTGTTTTGGTTTCCTTTCCTTTCCTTTCCTTTCCTTTCCTTT
>NC_034592.1:130132119-130133531 GCF_900095145.1 Mus pahari | reverse complement strand
CCCCCCTCCCTCCCTCCCTTTCTTTCTTTCTTTCTTTCTTTCTTTCTTTCTTTCTTTCTTTCTTTCTTTCTTTCTTTCTTTCTTTTCTTTTTCTTTCTTTTCTCTCTCCCTTCTTCCTTCCTTCCTTCCGTCCTTCCTTCCTTCCTTCCTTCCTTTCTTTTTTTCTCCTTTTCTCTGAAACGGAAAGTAGAACCCCACAGGCTCAAAGTGTCTCTCGAACCACCAAAGGCTTAGAAATGACATCTCATTTGCGCTGACTTACTCTGGATGGAAAGGACCAGGCTTGCCTGGCCGGGCCCTCTGGCATCCCAGCGTAGACCTCACCCAGCGGCTCATCGCATATGGACGCCATTTGTAAGCAGCTCAGGACGCTCGGTCACCCTAACCTTTGGTGTCTGCCTATCCATCTGTTTTCACATTAGCTGCAAATTATAGAATCCTCCAGACCCAAATGACCATAAATCAAGACTACGAGCGTGTACACTTTCCCCATCTGTCATAAAACAATGAATTAAATTCATGCCTGTCAAAATAGGCTGCAGGGAAATGGCCTTCTTCTGCAGGCGCAGGAGTACAGAGCTCACCTCATCGTGGTAATTTATGGCCTCTATGGGGCCTCGAGGTGATTAGGCCTTGGCCCACCAACACGCAGAAAAACAGTAGGAACTCCAGTCACTCCAAATGGAAATCTTGGGTCAAATTTATCAAACGAATCAGAGAGAAATCTATTTCTGTTTGGAAAAGAAAGAGATATATTGAGTGTTTAGTGTTCGTGCACAACTTTGGAACTTTTGGCTATTCGGTATTTGTGAGTTTTGGAATTCCTGGCTAAAATAGTATCACCAGAGGACATGTAATGTATTAGACCTGAGCCATTTTTAGCCAAATAAAATATACAAGTTCAGGCAAAGAAGTTTTTCAATGTTAACATCAACATATTTGTGCAAATGATATAACTCAAAATTTTCTAGGTAGACCTAAAAAAAGCACAGATTTAGGCCTGTAAAAATACACTGGAAGAAAATGAAATATGATAGCCATCAGACCCCAAATAGGTAACAAAAGGATGGACAACCATTGGTTGTCCAAAATGTACCAAAGATGGGCAGTGGAAGAGATTAGGTACACGGACTTCAGTCTGGACCAATGGGCTTATACCAGTTCTATGACTCTGACATTTTTTTAAAAATTTTCTTTTATTAAAAAGCTTAAAGTCAAATACAGCTAGGCATGTGAGAGCAAAGAGAAAGTGAGAGACATTCATACAAAGCAGAAAGCAAAACTTTTCTTTACCTTATAAAACAATTTGTCAGAGTCAGATATGATTAAATAGTTGGAGGAGAGAGAGGGAGAGACAGAGAGAGAGGAGAGAGAGAGAGAGAGAGAGAGAGAGAGAGAGAGAGAGAGAGAGA
>NC_034592.1:130129098-130132083 GCF_900095145.1 Mus pahari | reverse complement strand
AGAGAGAGAGAGAGAGAGAGAGAGAGAGAGAGAGAGAGAGAGAGAGAGAGAAAGAGAGATATCATCTGGAGATCTTGGCCCATGTCCCCCATTGTAAGCCACAGTGTGCTTAAACTGCTGTTTATCACAGAGACCTGCAGGCATTCATTCAATCAGAAAGCCGTATTTCACTGAACACCCCTGCTGTATTAGAAAGGGTGGGTGGGTAAAAGCCAGCAGAATGAGAAGATGATTTGGCAAGGCTGCATGTCATAGATCTGGTTAATATCCAGCCGTGAATTATGACATCTTTAAGAGAAATTCCCTGGGTGTTCAATATCACTTCCAGGGGACTAGAACCCGCATCCAACAACAGCCGTCTGGTATCTGTAAAACATTACTCCTGCCGGGAGTAATGAAGTTCAGTCTCGGTCTCTGGTACTCAGGCTGTGTCCCACAGTGGCTTCCCAGTGGTGGTGTGATTGTGCCAAGATTTGGGGGTGGGGGGGCTTCTCAATACCCAGCACTCAGCAGCCCTTCACGGTTGAAATACCTTTGCTTTCGTTTACTGTCTCTGCGTACTGGGGAGAGGTGGAGGAATATTGTGTTTCATGCTGAGGCATGGCTCAGCAGAGGAGGCTGTGTTTGGGAAGCACTTTATTAGTGCTGGCACACACTTAACTTACAAAGATGAGCAAAGTTAAAAAATACCCACCTGATATAGACAGTATCAAAGGTAAATAACGGACATGGTGGGGACAGTAATGTCCCCCAAAATAAAGGCTGCCATTCTTTTCAGTCATTTTCTCTTCCTTTCTGTTCTTTTCTACATTCTTTTCTTTCTCTCTTTACCGATTTACTCTTTTTTTTCCTTTTCGTTTTTTTTTTAAATTTTCACTTAAATTCTCCTTCCTCCTTTCCCTCCAGAAGCCATTCAAACAGCAGAACAGAATCCATCTGTACAAACTGAAAAGTCCCTGCCCATTTGGAGAGTCTGAATGAGGAGGAAGAACAGCTAAGGGTGAAGGCTCTGGATACAGGATACAGACGGATGTGGATGGAGAGCCCAGAGGCAGAGCATGGACGGGTATGATATAGCACAAAACCTTCCACATTCAATCATTCATTGCTTGTGTTTGCAATCACAGCAGAGAAAGGCATCTCTAACTACTGGGATAGCCCAGAGCGGAATAGCAGACCGATCGTATGCTGGCTCTCTGTACTGAGTGTCACTCCAAAGCAAACCTAACAACCAAGGTTGTTTTCTTCTAAGGCACATCATAGAAGCTATCATTCTAACCACCGGTTTATTACTTCATACCCAATAAAGTGACTCACTGTTTGCCTTACTACAGCCTTATATTATTTTTTTAATGGGAAAACTATAGTAGCTCATATTCCATGACACTGACCACCAATAACTGCGGGCTTGTTTTATTTGAGCGAGAACATATTAAATAAGAACATATGTTGGAAAGAGAGGAGAATGTGCCACTGAGCTGCCGCCCTCCTCCTGTTTACTTCCCAAACCAAAGGTTACAGAAAGCCGAATGCAGTTGATTAAACCTGGCCCCTCGCCAGCCGAATTCATCGCTGCAGCACTCGTCAAAATCAAGGGGAGAAATTAAAAATAATTAAAACTTCTAAAGGTAAAGTCGCAGATGGAAATTGTTTCAAGAGGGTTGCCGGGGAAGAAAATTGCTCGGTGAAGAAAAATCATTTCATTCTGTGTAACTTTGGAATATGATGTTTTTCTAGCTTGAACAATTCGTACATAGCCATACCATACACAGACACATACTCTCTGACCAATAACAAGATCAGGCATCACAGAAAAACACACCAAAAGGGGCAATGGGCCTACAGATAAGGAATTTGTATTCCATTCATAATTCACCTGCTTTCATTTTCAATCTCCCTGTGTGTGTTTTGATACATATTTTTTTCTTAAAGTATGCTTTTAAAATTTTTCCCATGGTTACCTCCTTCTGTCCTTCCAATGTCTGTTTTCCTCTAACATGACCATTGAGACTGTGGCTACAACACCAGAAGGTTCTGGAAGGCTTGATTAGGGTGGAGAAAACTCTACTTTCCTGTACCCCTCTTCCCTCTGGGAAGGTCAATAAACACCTGTGAATAGAGGGAGCTCCCAGTAGCCTCTCAGCTCCTGAACTTTTGCCTCACCTTTGCCAGAGGCTCCACCTGAAGAGGGCGCTGTGGAGGCGTATTTCTAGCACAATTCCTCCTAATGGTCTTGATGGCACAACCTCTAACAGGCAGATGTTCGATGTCCTTGCCAGGGGGGAAAACCTACTCAGCTCCTGAGCTACACTGCAGACAGCTCACACGACTGACATGTCTGCAATGACAAGCTGACAAGGCCGTGACATCTTAGTGAGCTGATATTAGAAATGATTTATCTTCTTTTCGTCTTCATAATATTTTAAATATGAGGTTTGGCTATTAAATAGTGGCAAGTTAGAGAGTACACTACCAAGCAGCAAAGATCCTGGAAACCTGCAGGAGGTCTATGTAAACTCGGGCCAGTGTGAGGGAAAAAGATCTCTGAGCCCTTACACTCCCCTCAGGAAGGACCTGTGATGGGGCAATGCCATGTTAGACATGCAGGAAGGGAAAAAGAAGGGGAGTACCTTCTCACAGCTAAATGACATATCAATAAAATAATCCAAACACAACCCCTGATATAGTATGTGCCACTTATCTGTGAGGAACTCAACTACTATCTAGACAAAAATTTCTTGCCTTTACATGTAATTTTAGGTTACAATGATGTATGTGACTTTTAATATCTTCCTTTAAAATCTTTCTTTAAAACAGTCTTGATATATTGAGAACTGCTCTGACTGAAGAAGGGGGAGACTTGGTGTTACAAGTCCCTCGATGCTAGTTCTTTCAGGGGCTAAGCTGGATCAGATGTTTGTTTCTGGAATTAACTGAGTTGTAATAATAAAAACGTGCAGCATTTAATCGATGGCCTATTATAGG
>NC_034592.1:130119098-130126598 GCF_900095145.1 Mus pahari | reverse complement strand
GTGCTGTCCAATTGTGAGCCATTGACTTTGTGGTTGTCTGCTGTTCCCTCATGAGTACATGTGCGTTATGCATTTGGAGCAGGGTATTATGAGATCTTCATGGACAGGAGGATTTCTGTACATTGAAAGCAAGCCTGTGAGTATATGCATCTGTATTTGTAAGGTGCTGGCAGAGCCTCTCAGGGGACAGCTATACCAGGCTCCTGTCCACAAGAGCTTCTTGGCATCAGCAGGGTTTGGTCAGGGTTTGGTGTTTGCAGGTGGGATGGATCCCTAGGTGGGGTGATCCCTGGATGGCCGTTCCTTCAGTCTCTGCTCCGGCTACATATGTGGCAGAGGATTACCTTATCTGGCATCAGTGGGAGAAGAAGCCCTTGGTCCTGTGGAGGCTTGATACCCCAGTGAAGAGGGATGCTGGAGGAGTGAGCCTGGAGTAGGTGGGGGGAGCACCCTCCTAGGAATAGGGGGATGGGATGGGGGGTTGTGGAGGGAAAACTGGGAAGGGGGTCAACATTTATAATGCAAATAAATAAAATAACCAATAAAAATAAATTATTTTCTGTAATAAATAAATAAAATGAAGACTATCATTTTAAAAAGAAGGAAAGGAAGGAAGCAAGGGAGGAAGAAAGGAAAAAAGGAAGAAAGGAAGAAAGCCTATTTTACATAGTAAGTACCATGATAGCCTGTTGGGGTACATTGCAGAGATTGGGGAGTTATGAATCAAACATCAGAGAATCACATGGGGTTCATTTGTCCTGTTATTGGTGAAAATAGCCACACTGACCATGGTAGGGCTGGATAATATTCACCTGGCAATGTTATTTTATGGGCCATGAATTACATCATTGCAATACCTGAAAATCTGTTTCTTTATTTTAATGTCATAGCACAATTATCTAAGAATACATTCTTATCTGATTTGAGTTGTTATAACAAAATATCTGGGCCTGGGCACTTTATAAAGAAAACATGTTGATTGCCTCATTATCTTGGGGTCGAGAATAACACAATTCTCTATGATTATCTTGTGTCCGAATAGCACGATTCTTTCTATATGATGAAGTTCTCCCTGCCTGTCACACATCATGAAGTATAAAAGGAGCCAGTCACATGCAGAAGAGGTTCAGCATATTGGGTGGCTTGACTTTCTGACAACCTGATCATTGAAAACATCCCCAGTCCCAAGGCAACTACATTAGTCCCTTCCTATGGTAGTGCTCTTGAGTGAAATGCTCTCCAGGGCTCTGCCTCTTAAAGATCCATCTCACTAAGGCCACACTCCCAGTACACAAATGGGGCAATACACACTTCCAACCCATAGAAATCTTGATTTCTAACCTGGATGGAAGTTGATAAAAGTGAATTAAAATTCTGCCATTTGGAAGGACAAGTAGAAGTTCTATGGGCATTAAAAACAAACAAACAAACAAACACAAACAAAACCATTTTTCAATCACTTTCTGTTTAGCCAGAGATAATCTCAACATAAAAGTCTAAAACCAAATACACCAGCAATACACTGGATTCTAGTGCTTTGTGTAATTTCTTCTCAATTTGTTCTTACAGGGTTTTTCAAAGGCCTTTCAGTCAGAGCCATGGTTTTTGACCCAGTTTTCAATGGGATGTCCATCAGTCTAGAATGATTTTCATGATGTGCAAAACGTGGGACGAAGAACTGTAAATGCCTGTTCAGTCTATTTCTGAACCTTTGGCTTTAAATCAACTTTCAGCTTTTGCAGAGATTGAATAAAATATGTCTCCAAGCCGAGGGCCAAAACACACAACAGGGTTGGCTCACGCAGCATGAAGACGACTCTCCATTCTCTAGTTCATACCTGGCTGCCATGTGTCGATCCTCTGTGGGCTCGGAGGAAGAAGCTGCCTTCTAGATTTCTAAAGGCCATCTACAGTTAGATTAAGACTAAATCCCTGCGTTCCCTGGAGGGATGTTTGAAAACAGCAGCGATCCCAAAGGAACTGGCTTCACTGATTGTGTTAACATGTTAAGAATGTTAAAGTCTCGTTCAAATGCTTGTTGTTTTTAACATTCTGCCCAGTTGAATTGGCTGAAGGGACATTTTGTGAGAACCCCAAAGAATACGGTTTCTGGTGTGTTTTTGTTTTTGTTTAAATCACAGTTCATAACTTTGGGCTTTTGGATGTCACAAAGTTTGGGTAAATTAGGAAGCCAGACAATAAATGCAATTGCTGAGTGGAATGTTTAGATAATCCTGTGGTGACTGCGTTTTTAAAAAATGAAATGTACTGTGATTGGTGTCATGCTTTGACTATTGCATATAATGAACTGTGTCTGCCTGGGGAGGTGGTTGAGTTGGTGTAAAAGCCAAGACCTAAGCACGATCCTCAACTTATATAAAACGAAGCCTCTTTAGTGGGACTCACTTGTAACCCCAGTGTTAGAGGCAGAAACAGGAGGAGCCTTTATATCTGCTGGCCAATCTAGCCTACTTGATGAGTTACAGGTCATGGAACTTTTTAAAAAAAGTGAATGGACAGTGACTGACTAATGATGAATGACATTCAAGACTGTTATGCAGCCTCAACACTCATGGTTCATGGGCAAACATGGACACACAGATGTGTACACACATGTGCCCCTCCTACACACAACAAACTTGGAGTGTGAGCACCCAGATAGCTGACCTTAGGCATGACCAAGAGAATAGTTTGAGGTGATTAAAAGGAGAACAGGTTTAGAGTTGACCAGATTCTGGTGTTCCAACTAGCTCCATCATTTATCACCATTCTGACTCCGTGCAAAGGGACTCATAGCCACGTAAGGTTAGAGATGAGTTGTCTAGAGCAACAAAAGCCCTTACTATTGGCATGTTTGGAAAGGCTGTCCTGCCAGAAAGAAGCGGTTCTGAGGAAGAGGAGTGTGTTTGTGACCCACAAAGCCTAAATGCACACCTTGCATTGGGCATGAAGATTCCTTGGCAGCAACCTAGCATTGCCTTGTATTCCCAAATGCCAATGTCTCAACCTAGGGAATGGTTCTGTGATAGTATTTGAAAGTCTTCCACCCAGGATTCACTATCAGTTTTTCCACCCTTTCTCTGTGCATCTCAATTCTTCAAGTGGCTTTTGTTTTCTACTTAGAGTATATCTAGACACCTGCAGAATCTCCATCCTTGCTTCTTTGTCTAGTCTGCAGCAGGCATTGGTAGGAACCTGATGACGTCTTGTATTTATGCCCCACCCATGGACCTCCCTCATCTGTAAATTCTAGAAGGACTGTGGAGGGAGAGGAGGAGCTTAGTGGTTGAAGAATGGTAAGCCAATCACCAGGAAAGGTGGTCAAGACCATTAGGCCAGACTTCATCCCTAACCCTACATGATCAGGGAACTTGCAGGTCCTCAGCTGTAATAGTGGCAGTCCTTGGTAGTGAGGAGGCTGACCATCCTTCAAGGGACCATAGGATCTGAACTGGGAGACCCAGGAAGGGAGGAGATTGTGTTAGGGTACTCTGCCATGTGACAGATTCTGGACTTCTTATCTAGGCTTGCAAAGGGGAGCCCAAGCTGTATTTAATTTGATAGTTCTTTCAAATAAAGAACTATGACACTTTTATACCTGAATGTCATGGAAAAATTTATGCCTGTCATAATAAATTTAAAAAGCATCAATAAAATAAAATTATTTCTAGGCTATAATTAATAGCCATAATTCAAAAAAGGCAGTCCCTGAAAACTCTAGACAAAAGTCAGGGCTAACCCATTAAAATCAGGACTATCTTGCTAGATTGGCACTTGCATACATCAGCCTACTACAAACAGCTGGGTTATTGCCCTGTTGAGAATCCTGAGGTAAAGCCTGGCACTTCACCCCACTCTTCAATGGATACTCAGCCTCCAAGGAAGGATTCCTTTTTACTGACAATCCCATGAAGGTGAGAGGGAAGCTACGAATTTATCAAGTGCTCTGCTAGTTTCTCCTCCACCACAAGCCCATTTCTCAACTGTCCGTCTCTACTCTCACCTTCGCTACTGTCCTCCAGACTCATAGTTCTGTATGTAATGCCCTGCAGTAGGGAAAGGAGACACAGCATGCTTCATCTTTTAGAAAAGGCACCTCATGAACGGAGAAGCCTCATAACATCTCCCCATGGTGACTAACTGGAAGGTCTGGTACTTGTAGATGAGTTGCTTCAGAGGGCTAAACCCAGGACTGTCTCCAGGGCCCCAATGTGGTTCAGGTAGCTGATAACATAGTTATGAAAAAAATCTCATTTCGTAGAGATTTATAGGTTTTTGAATTGTGAATAAGAAATCATGGATCTGTATCTAATCTTCCTGCTTGAAACCCCAGCCTGATGCTCAAATGTTATCTTAGAACTAATATATCTACAATGAATCTCCTGAATCTGATCCTTGAAGACCCCATCCATCACCTTATTCTTACATACTATCCAATTGGCCAACGTCCACATCCTTCTTCCTCCACTCTTTTATGTTGACTTCAGTGGTCATGTTAGTTTTACTTCTAAACTGTGTCTTCCTTTTGTTCTACACTGGCATCCTATGGTCCATATGTCACTGCTCTGCTTGCCTGGGTACCAGGGAATTCCTAAGAGCAAACTACCCACTACTGTTTCAATACCTTCCTTAAATCCATCTTGTATTGCAGATGGAGGGACCTTTAAAAATCATGGAGTGAGTCCTGTTACTGCTGAGTTTCCAGCAGCTCTTCAATCACATACAAAGTCCCAGGCATGGGTTCCTACATCTAGCAACAACTCCCAACCCAAACACCAGCTTTCTTATGACCTTGCTTCTATACCACATCTGGCCATACTGACCTTCTTTCACCTCCACCTGCCATTATCTATTACTCTTTGAAATGGTACTTACTGCTTCCTTGGAGAAGATATACTGTGTTCTTTACCTCCAGTGATATCTCATGACTTCTAATGTGGACTCTACCCATCTTCCACTTCTCTCTATTACATGACCAAGATATGGCCTTAGTGTGATCACAGCTGGCTTCTACTTATGTCTTCTACTGGTCTCAAATCACTGTAGCCTTAGTTCTGCCTTCACCTAGGTCCTGGCTTATTACAAATGTGCAATAACAACTCATTTAAAGAATGAACAAATGGTGTGGATTTTAGAGTTAGTTCACTGTGTACATATTACATAGAGTCTAATATACAACAAACAGTCATTAATTGGAAACGGCTAGAATTGTATTATGCAATTGTGTTTTTTACTATCATTTTCAGGAGTCTGTGGCATACAGTGAGCTCCAGTATGCCTTGGTGGAGTGAGGGCTCTGGTCTCTGATCACCCCCTTTAATATTCCAAACAGGGCTGCCCCAAAGGTACTGGTTTCACCATCTGCCCTTCTTCCAGTACACAGCTTCTATCAACGGTTATGATCTATGGGTCTCGGGCCTTCCTTTAAGGACTCCAGGGACTTTTAAGTGGGTAATTAAGACTTGAGATATTGGTCTTAGGCATATCATTCAGGCCCCAAAATATTATATTCATTGATATTTACCATACGGACCTAAAGAAAGGAATTCAAGGCTTAATGATTAAACTTCACATATGTTACAGATTAGAGTCGATATATCCTGTGACATATTTAGATAACACATTTCCCAATTCTTCTGCTACTCCAGTCCACGTTTCTTTTATGAAACCAGATTAGTTATCTCTTGACTACTATATGTTCCTCATTCATCATTTTTTAAATGTTCCTTACAATAGAAAAGGCCAAACACATCTTTTACATTTTAAATGAAAACTTTCTCTTTGTTATGATAGGTAGAAGAAAGTGATTTCAGAGTTTAAAAGTTTTACCTAAAAGATTGAAATGCATCAACTGTGCTGATGTTAGCAAAGAAAAGTCTTTGCATTGCCTAAACAATGGAAGGATTAATGTGAGAGAATGCTGTTCCAAGTAATAATTTAAGTCACATAACAAAGTACTTTCTTCTAAGGCAACAGAGATGGTTGTTTTAAAAATCAAAAGAACAGGAAAGACATATTTGCTGTGTCATTTAATGAAATGTTTGACAGAATAAAAAGTCCTGGGATGATGTGGACTTAGTATATTCTTGGAAGCCATTGTCCCTGACCTTTACTTTTTTTTTTTTTTTTTTTGGTTGTTTCGGGATAAGGTAAATTATGAGTGTTCACCTTTGTTGGATCTAACTATCTGGCTCTGTTCCAGTAATCTTCAGATTTCTTCTCTGAATTGAAAAAGGGAAGAAAAAATAGTTGCAAATGGATTTATGGGCACACTGGAGACTTAGGGGAATATAACTATGTTTACTTCACAAATATCTAAGTAGCATATCATTAACCACTACAATTCACCTAAACCAACAGTAAATACTTCATATGAGCCTAATGATCGGCTTATAGATTCTCAGTGTACCCTTTGACCTTATTAAACAAATCTCCCTGGCTCAGAATTTATGATAATAATTAGGACTTGACTGGGTTAGGTTCTTCTGCATTCTTAGTTTTAAAATGGTTTCAATAAACAAATGGGTAGCAAGAATAGTACTCATATAAGTTTTGAACCTTTCTGTTATCTGTAGTCGTTCTACTCACAATCATCATTGTGTCCAAGGAAAGGGGTCATTCTGCTTCCAGAGGATAGGAGCCGTGAGATACTCATTAGCCTACTGAAGACCACACAAAATTTTTATTCTAGGATCTTTATTTCTTGGAATTTCTAATCTTTGATAAATTTGCTAGGGACTAACCCTTGTCACTATATGAAAACTATATTGTAATATAAACTCAAAACTACCAATTATATAATGATCTATATATGGTCAGATGTCTTAGCTATCACTGTGTTCATGTGTTTTCTTAATTGTTAATTTTATAACTATAGTGCCTTGCTGTCTTTTTTTTTTTGACCCATTTTTACAGTTAGTGAGGCTTTCTGGATCCTTACCGTACTACAAAGACACATCAACTGCTCAATAGAAGTCAGAATTTAGGTACTTTCAGAGTCCAAAACATCACAATTTGCCCATTCCTTTAATGATCTATCCAACAAAACACACTGCCTGTGAGTTCCTAAGATTGCTTGCTGAGATTTTATTTGACACATTTTTAGACACTAAGTCAGAGTTGGTAAGGAATAAGTGTGTGTGGTGCACTTACTACAAATAACAATAATGCTCTGTGTAACTCAGGAAAACAAACGTAAGAAAGGATATTGGAAGTTTTTTCCCTAAATCCTAAGTGTTTGAGGAGACAGAGGTTTATCCTGTTTTAAACACTTGAAAGATTGTATACCATTAATATGTATATCTTCTTATCTTTGTGTGTATATTTGTATGTGTATCTGTATGTGTGTCACATTTGTGTGTGTGTGTGAGTACCAGCATGTGTCTGAGCAAGAAGACAACCTTGAGTATGGGTCTTTGCCTTCCATCTTCCATCAAAAGACAGGGTCTCTTGGAGGAGGAGGAAGAGGAGGAGGAGGAAGAGGAGGAGGAGGAAGAGGAG
>NC_034592.1:130115315-130118996 GCF_900095145.1 Mus pahari | reverse complement strand
GAGGAGGAGGAGGAGGAGGAGGAGGAGAAAAAAAGAACATTTAGAGAATAACAGAAGAATCAGATCTGTGGAATGAACCACGGGAGAAATGAGGGTCACAAGGGGAAAAGCCTCAGACTTCAGTGGCAAAGTAATTATGAAAACTCTCTGCAAACATGGGGCAAGTTTGAAAAGTGCCGCAGCTCAGCAGCTCAAGCTATGTAGGGGTTATTCCCAACGCAGTCCCACGGTTTAAATGGATTGTCCATATGCCTGCCCCTGGTAGTTAATTTTGTATGCCAATTTCACTAGGCTAAGGGAATTCCACATAGCCCATGAAACATCACTTCTCACTTTGTGCAGGTATTCCCAAGAGTTGAATTGATAGACCAAGTAAAGATCCACCTTCACAAGTGACAGGTCTCAGTTTGCAGAGGATATCAGTAGATGAAAGGTTGACACAAGGGTGAACAGTGGTCTTATCCTGGAACATCATCTCCTGTCCTTGGAGATCAGAATGCCTTGGTGTGGAGCTATTGGTTCAAAGTTTACGCCACTGGTTTTCCGGTGGTTCCCCAGCTTGCCACTGGCATATCTTGAAACTTCTCAGTAATTATGTGAGCCGATCTCCACAATAAAACTTATATGTTATCCCACTCTTCTGTTTCTCTTGAGAAGCTTGACTGCTATAGTATTTTATGGTTTTTAAAAAAGAATGTGTAAATTGCTGAGTTTAGTAAGACCACTGTAAATATTCAAACCACTAGAATGGGGTCTCAAATTTAATTCTACCCCTTGTTATAAGGTCCTTGAAAATCGGTTGGGTAGATAAAGACAATTTCCTCCACTAATAGGTTCTGTTACCCTGTGAGTACAGTTGTTACATGTTTAAATAATCACATAGCAGCTAGTAGTAGCAGATGGCTGATAGCCACTAATTTCACAGCACCATGCCAGTTCCACTGGTATTCTAAGAGTTCCACTAATGGTGCCACTCTTGAACCATAGAAACATGTTACCATGGAGGAAACCACAAAGAGTCTCCTGATGGTCTACTTGGTTCAAGCATTTCATCCTATAATGGGGTGTTCTGGGCCTAACATATAGCAAAAATAGACAATGTATAAAGTGCTTTTTTATAATGGGATTTTCAGGACCCACCAGCATTTAAATAATAACACAGAGACTTATTAATGCTTATAAGAGCTTAGGCCTTTATCTTGGGCTACGTCCCAGATAACTCATCTAATGTTGTCTTATTATCCTAGCCCACAACCCACCACACCAAGTGGCTAGTTCTTTACCCTTCTCTCTGTCCTGGTACACCTGACCACCTCCATGTCCAACTGACAAATCCTCCTTGAATGATTCTTCCCACAGAGACCCCCTCTCAGCCCTGGAATTCTGCCTTCCCTTTCCTGCCCAGCTATTGACTGTCACATCTTTGTAAAGCCAATTAACAGGTGAGGGGAAAAGATGTTTCCAAAAATATTGAGGCAGGTTATGAGACATAGGAATAATAATACCAAAGTCTGGCCATTTCTCAGCTCTCTGCTGGTACAGCAAGCAATATTTGAATATATAGAACCTCCACACAACGTACAAAAAGGTTACTATAACATACCTTAGCAGGGCTTTTGATTGATTGTTCTGTTCCTATAGACCCCATTTGGGAATCAGGACCACATATCAGATATTTACATTGCAATTCATAAAAACAGCAAAATTACAGTCATGAAGTAGCAGCAAAATAATTTTATGGATAAGTCACCACAACATGAAGAACTACATTAAAGGGTTGTAGCATTAGGAAGGTTGAGAGCCACTGCAAAGGACTGTATGGGCTCAGTTCAGAGCAGTGAAGGTACTCTCCAGAGGGAGAAGTGATGCCTCAAACTTCTACAAGTGTCCATTCACACTGGCAACATCTTTTCCTGTATTGGTTCAATTCAGTGGGATGAAGACAATCTCAAGAAGAAACAGTATTTTAATTATCTATAAGTCTCCATCCACATCAGAGGTCAGCTCTACAGTGTCCAGTGGATGGATGCCCTTCACAGCCTATGTCAGTTCACAGTTTAGCAAAAGTCAGGAGATCATCAGATTATCAGAGACCCAGGACATATTCAAGCAGAAAAGGCATATTACACCAAAAAAATGCACATTTTGCAAGATCTTTCTCAAATAGTCTTTAACATAAAAATATTAAATTTTAAATTTTGATCTCAAGTGTTTACCAACACCTTCGAAAGCATGACACAATAGCAAAAGAAATAAAATGGAATTTATGTAATCCTTCTTGTTATCTCCCAAATGGACAGAACCTGACGAGAGTCATCATGAGGGAGCAGACCAGCAAAGTCCCATTAATGTGAAAAGCAAAGAAAAAAACAACTGAAACCAATAAACAGTGTAGTCATCTATGCAATTGAATTACAAATGATTCTAGGAATTAAATCAAGCAATAGTTACTCACTCTCATAGATATGGAATGTGCTCATTGTCATAGAAAAATCTTTGAAACAGTCATGAATCAAAGATGCCCATTGGCTCAATTATGAAGGCAGAAAATACCTTACCTTTCCACTGTCCACTGCTGAGGATCACAATTGACCATTTCTTCTGATAGAACAATGCCATGAGGTCCCATTACCCTCCTAGTAGTTTTTTTTTTTATGTTTTGATGCCAGGACACAAGAATGCTAGTTCAATACTGCATGTGTTGTCCAAAAATATCACTTTCAACTTCTTATGTAGCATTGGTTGCGGCAAGAAAAGCAGTTTTTTATTTGATAGCTGCTTATGGCTTTGAACGGAAGCTGCAGAGCATCCCTGTGACTGTATTCTACTAGCCAAGTCCAGGTTTAAGGGGAAATGCTATCAGATTCTACCTGTCAGTGGACTGTAGACCAAAGCTGCCGTGGCACCTCTAAACCCACACAACATAATCAAAGCACGTTGCAAAGAATAGTGGCTAGGGTTGGAGGGATGGGTCAGTGGCTGTCTTTCCAGAATGCACAGGTTCAAAACCTAGCATCCATATGGAAGCTTACAACTGTTTGTGACTCCACTCCAAGGGATATGATGCCCATTTCTGGCCTCTGTGGACAACGTGTGGTATACATTCATTCAGGAAAGCACTAATATGCATAAAAGTAAATAAAATATTTTTTTAAAGAAAAAAAAAAGGTAGTGCTTAGAAGGATGAGTTGTCTGTGAGCAAATCCGATGCTTGAATCACGTGAGTGATTGCAAATTGTATATGACAACCTGCCTTACTAGATACAATAACTTTTTTTAAACACTTTGCAGTCTGGGTGCCTTATTTACATACTTGCTTGCTTGCTTGCTTTTTTATTAGATATTTTCTTTATTTACATTTTAAAATCCTATCCCGAAAGTTCCCTATACACTCCCCCCCGCCCTGTTCCCCTACCCACCCACTCCCACTTCTTGACCCTGGCATTCCGCTGTACTGGGGCATATAAAGTTTGCAAGACCAAGGGGGTCTCTCTTCCCAATGATGGCCAACTAGGCCATCTTCTGCTACATATGCAGCTAGAGACACGAGCTCTGGGGGTGCTGGTTAGTTAATATTGTTGTTGCACCTACAGGGTTGCAGCCCCCTACAACTCCTTGGGTACTTTCTCTAGCTCCTCCATTGGGGGCCCTGTGTTCCATCCAATGGCTGACTGTGAGCAT
>NC_034592.1:130111174-130115135 GCF_900095145.1 Mus pahari | reverse complement strand
GAACATTTTCTGGGTATATGCCCAGGAGAGGTTTTGCTGGATCTTCCAGTAGTACTATGTCCAATTTTCTGAGGAACCGTCAGACTGATTTTCAGAGTGGTTGTACAAGCTTGCAATCCCACCGCTTGCTTACTTCCTTAATTCCTTACTTATTTTTTTGTACATTAGGCCATGAATTTGCATGGATGGGCTCCAGCAGCTCAGGGTCCTTGCTGTTAGTCCTCACAAAGTGTGCCTCTCTGAGTGGCCCAGGCTGGTGTTCTTCTCTTTGGCTTCCTTTTTCTTTTGAGCCTTCTCCTTCATCTGCTTCAAGTGCCTGATGTGCTCAATCCACACACTGATCTCCATGGCCAGAGTCTTGCCCTTTACTTGCTTGTTTATAATGATACCTACCAAATGCTGGGTGACATTGTAGACTCTTCTGGTTTTGCTGTGGTAACATTTACGGGGCATTCCTTTTTGAACATTGCCCGTTACCTTGGTGTCTACAATATCACCTTTCTTGCAGATTCGCATGTATGTGGTCAAAGGAACAGCCCTGTTTCCTAACAGGCCTAGAGAAGATATAGCAAGTGCCCTTCCTCTTTCCCTTTGTGTTGGTCACTTTGGATGAGATGACTGCCATGAAAAACTGCAATGACATTTTAAAGCATATATTCTATGGATTTTTTTTGGCATATCTTAAAAGCAATAAATAGCACTTGCCTGCAGCATGGATGGGGCAGGTATAGGACGAATCATTCTGCCCTGGGAATTGGAGGGCCAAGATTTGTTTGCCTAATAATCCTACCAGTATTCTCTCCTCCCAAACACTATCCTAGAATTCAGTAATCGACCAGGATTATTCCTGGTCATGCCACTCTTACTGTGAGGGTTACTGTTACTGCTGATTAAAAGGAGCAAAATATTGCCCCTCTGCCATAAACAGCTTGTTAAAAGGACAGGGCAGCAGGTAAGAGAAGAATTTTATTAGCTATCCATGTGTTGTGTGTATATACCAGGCAAAAATACTTTTAAGGAGAATTTTTTGTTTGTTTGTTCTTCAAGACAGGGTTTCTCTATGTAGCCCTGGCTGTCCTGAAACTCACTGTGTAGAGACCATGCTGGCCTTGAACTCAGAAATCTGCCTGCCTCTGCCTCCCAAGTGCTGGGATTAAAGGCATGTGTCACCACGCCCAGCAGGAATTATTTCCTTAAGCTCACAGTTTCAGGGGTCTCAGTCTCTCAGAGCACTGAGGGTAAGCCTTCTGCCCTTTACCAACTCCAATAAAGCCATCCCATTAAGAATCTATTGGGGGTTAATGAAATGATTGTGTCATTATGGACACACCCCCAAGATGTGCTCTAGCTAATTTTTTCTTATTTTATTAGTTTTTTTTCTTCATTTACATTTTAAATGCTATCCCTAAAGTTTCCTACACCCTCCCCATGCTCCCCAACCCACTCACTCCCACTTCCTGGCCCTGGCGTTCCCCTGTACTAGGGCTTAGAATCTTCGCAAGACCAAGGGCCTCTCCTCCCACGTATGGTCGACTAGGCCATCCTCTGCTACATATGCAGCTAGAGACACAAGCTCTGGGGTTACTGGTTAGTTTATATTGTTGTTTCTCCTATAGGGATGAAGACCCATTTAGCTCCTTGGGTACTTCCTTTAGCTCCTCCGTTGGGGGCCCTGTGTTCCATTCTATAGATGACTGTGAACATCTACTTCTGTATTTGTCAGGCACTGGCATAGCCTCACAGGAGACAGCTCTAACTTTTTCTTAATCAAATCAATCTGAGTCTCAGAATTAGCCATACCTGATGACTGTAGTATTTGCTCCCTGAAGCTTATGGTTTCTAAGGGGAATGGTAGCAATATCAGGAAGTTTCTCATAGATGTGAGTCCCACTCATATCCCAAAACATTCATGGACTGCTCACAGAGTCTTAGCTTTGATGCAAACCAGTGACTGATGCTTGTGAACTGTCTCTGGCCAGAGATGACCTGTTCTCTGCGTAAAGTCTGAAGCATCCAAGCTTGATGTTCTTGGGGGCAGACCTTAAACACCAGTAGGTAAGATATTATATAGAATAGATTCCAGTTTCTTTATTTTTATGTGGGGCACCACTGGAATGTTTGCCACACAGCTTTCCAAAGATGCCCTGAAAAACTGAGCCCTAGAATTCTCTGTTGATTCCCTCTCTGGCCCTGCCATACCTCCTCTTCTCTGCAGTGTGTTCAGAGACCACCTCTTGATACATATTAGATCTTAAATGTCTTACAAAAGGTTATGTGTTAAAGGCTCAATATCTAGCGTATTAGTCAGGGTTCTCTAGAGTCACAGAACTTATGGGTAGTCTCTATACAGTAAGGGGATTTGTTGATGACTTACAGTCTGTAGTCCAACTCCCAACGATGGTCAGCAGCAGCTGTGAATGGAAGTCCAAGGATCTAGCAGTTGCTCAGTGCCACAGGGCAAGCAGGTAAAGAAGAGAGAGAGTAAATCTTCCCTCTTCCAATGTCCTTACATAGGTCTCCAGAAGAAGGTGTGTAGGTGGCCCAGATTAAAGGTGTGTGCCACCACACCTGGATCTGGGACTTTGTTCCAGGTGACCTTGAACTCAGAGATCTCTCCCTATCTTAATCTTCTGGGATTCACAGCCACTATGCCTCAAGATCTCCATGCCAAGATCCATGTCAGAAACTTGAATCTCCCAGTGTCCAGATTAGGATCACAGGTGAGCCTTCCAGTTCTGAATAGCAGTTCATTCCAGATATGGCCAAATTGACAACCAGGAATGGCCACTATACCTCGTTTGGAACTATTGAGAAGTGGTGGAGCTTTTGAGTGATTGAGCATAGTGGGGAGATCTTGACTTACAAGGATGTGTCCTTGAGGGCCGATCTATCCCTCTTTTTGCTTTCTGGTTGCCATGAGATCAGCGATTACAGTATCACATGCTCCCATCATGATACAATGTGTCATCACAAGTTCCAAAGCAATGGCTCTAGCTGGCTAGGTACTGGCACATTCAAATTTGAGCTTAATGAGACCTTTTCTTTTTATTTGTCTCAAGTATGTTCTAACCTCAATGGAAAGCTGACCAACACATCTCCTAATAGACCAAATGCATCTACTATACTTGAAATTCTAGATGGAATACAATCTTTTCTCTACCTCATCTCTTTTTACTATCAGAAACTGCCTCGTTTTTTTTTTCCCTAACCATTCTTAGCAAATTTGTGTTCCATTCAGTAAGGTGAACAGATGATCCTATTCACCTATTTTAAGATTGGAAAGTCAGAAAATAATTTCAGAGAAGTCTGTTGTCTGATACAGGGAGGCCAAGCATGTCAGAAAAACAATCAGTAGCCCCTTTTTGTGATCAACCCTGATCCAGAGGTTGAAGATGGCTGTTTGGGACAATGCATTTTCAGATTGTGACAAATGGTATGGCTGAAATGCTCCAAGTCCTTCACTACCTATTTCTTGGCTCACAAGCTTTACTTAACCAGTTTGAGTTAATTTTGAATCAGCTCTGTCTAGAAATAACGAACCTGTATAGTTGAAAATGTCACACATAACTATGCCTCTGACTTCTTGCATTTCCCTTCCAGAGCTCCTGTCCCAAATAATTTTGGAAATGGCTTTCATATTTCTTCCATTTATAGCAATGCATGACCAAAAACAAACTAGTAAATCTAAGTAAGACACTATTTTTCTCTTTAAGTCTCAGTCATGCAATGCAGTCATATAGGCAAGCTCTAAGATTTATAGTCAATTTAGCCTTTGCGCCCAGTTTCTGGTTGTGTTTATGCTAGTTTAGTCTCCATCAAAATGTTGTCCTAATTAAATTTCAAAAGTGAGTAGCTGCCTCTGCTCTACCAATGACATCATTCTACCACAGCTATGCATCTACTATACTTGAAATACTTCTCTCTCTCTCTCTCTCTCTCTCTCTCTCTCTCTCTCTCTCTC
>NC_034592.1:130055422-130111078 GCF_900095145.1 Mus pahari | reverse complement strand
CACACACACACACACACACACACACACACACACACACACACACACACTTTTTCTTCTATGGTACGTTTGTTCTTTAATTTTCAATAATAACTTTTAGACCTCTATTTTGAAAATGTACTTCCCCATCATATCCTACCAAAGTCCCAAACCAATCTCTAGTTTGAAGTCTATCCTTGCTGACAAGCTAGTGTTGCAGCATCCACATTGAAGAGAAGAATAGGAAAAAATAATATCAAGTAACCTAACAATGAACTGCCTGCCCCTGTCTTTTTCCTCTCATGGTCTGGAGAGTCACAATCTGCTGCTGCTCCAAGTGAGCCAGTATCCTGTGCCTCTCAGGGCTCCCTATGTCCAAATAAGGAACAGAGGCAGTTAAAATGTGGAAAATTAAGAAAATGCAGAACACATCATTAACTCATATGCTCAGGAAGCTGTGGCAATCGTGACTTCTCCTCACATAAGGCCCACTATAAAAGAAATATATATTCTAATTATTTCCAGTTTACATATTCCCAGTGTGCAATACACAGCCTCAACGGCTCACTGTAGAAGAAAGTAAAACTGGGCAGCGAGAAGGCAAGAAGAAAGTTAGAGCTAATGCAGAACATTCACAAACCATCCTCACATTGCCTTGGGCAAAACTCTTCCTTTTATTTTACAGAGAAAGCAATTGATTTCCCTTACGCACAGCCTCTGTGTTCAGATTCTGTTTACTCATGAATTTTGACAGGTCTACCCCAAGCAGCTTTGCAAGCCTGCTGCTCCTCTCACAGTCTCCATGCTTATCATTCTTTTAAGTTGAAGGGAAAACGCACAACGTCCAGGGCTCTCTGGGTTGCAAGGCAGGCGGCAGGAACTGTTGACATAGTTTATTTTTGCATAGGATTTCCAATTATAGAGAATGCCATGGCTGAGAGCTTTGATTCGGTGCTCCCCTTGCTTGACATCCATCAAGCGACAGAAAGGGCACCTAGTCCCTTCCACTCAGCTCAGGGTGGAAAACTCTGCAAAGTGGCTGATAAGGTCTCTGTGTTCCTAACTCAATGAAAACCAAACAGGAGTTTTAAGTGCACAAGAGTCTGTGGTTTGGCAGTTAACCATGGGGAAGGCTCCATGGAGTGGAGAATCCAGAATTCACCACTCAGTACACAATAATGCCTACAGACTCTTTCACAGGCATAGCCCACACCTCTCTTGCCTCCTGTGGTGAAATAATAAAAGAAATTAAAAGAAAACTCCTACCTCATTTTCTTCCAAGGAGTTTGCTACTCATTGCTGGCTTTTTAGGCTTAATAACTTAATCCTAAGTTTTATCACAATGGTTGTTTATGTTGAAAAGCTATGACACTATTTTTGGCCGGAGAGTAGCTAATGGGTTGAAGAAATACATACATGTGTATGTATATTTTCTGATGTTTTCTTCATATAGTCATTTTAGTAAGGTGAAGAGGGCATACAGTTTCTATTTAGTGTGACTTGCAATTTAAGCCCTTTATCTCCATGGGAGACCCGTGTTTTTCAGGGAAAGAAATCCACATTGAAAATATTAATTATAGTATTATTGTTATAGCATGACTTTTCACAAAAGCCCTTCTGATTCTAAAAGCCTTGATTGGACCTAAAGCAAAACCATGATTATGATATGGCTGTAGACAGGTGTGATACCTGAATATGTACCCAGGAGAAAATATTCTAGAAAATTAAACTTTCTGGGGACAGAAAGTAAAGCCACAAAGCACACAACCTTCCCCCTCCCTCCGAGAAATAGTTATGAAGGTGGGACTAGGTTTAAACTAGCCTTTCTCCCCAATCACTGTGTTTGCCAGCTACATGAAGTCTTGCTGGTTCCCCTATTCCAGAAATCCAAGACATTCACTGGCAGCTCTTCCTGAATTGGGTGCTTATTCTCCAAGATGTGAATCACAGAGTACTCTCACCACATCCTCTTCTGAAAGAAAAATCCATACCATAGCTGCTGTAAGAGCTCCCCTTGGCTCTATCTTCCCTCCCTCCAGCACCCTTTTCTTTTCCCCAGCAGCCACATTCCAGAAGGGAAATGTCTGTCTGTTTCTATGCTCTCCTTAGAGTTACAACTCAGCAAGGTGCTCCCACCAGAAAGGTCCATTACACGAACACCTACAAAACAATATCTAAACGTGTATTAATATATACTTACAGATCCATGCATTTTTTAAAATGAATTTTCAGAAAGGTTGCTGCCAGCTACTCTTAATTCACTGTGAACCATAGTTTACATCTTAAAATTTTTCTTAATGGAAGGACCACTGGTTTGCAGATTTTTTTTTAAAAAAAAAAGTGCTTTAGGAGTTTCCATGATAATATGTTAGTTTTGAAGTATGTGTTTTCTCATCAAATTTGAAGTCACGTTTGAATGTTGCTCACAGCATTTTTACTTGGTTCATGATCTCTCTGTTGGAAAAAAAAAGTCCACTTAAATGTGTATGTAAGATCGTTAGCACATTTTATACAACCTATTTCACACCAAGGTGGGCTGGAATTCCTAGGATAATTCACAACAGCAACAAAAACATATGGAAGCGAGTAGCCAAAAGTGAGCAAGAGAAAAAGGGGGAAGAGAAGGGGAAAGCGAGGAGCAGAAAGGGAGGAGAGAGAAATTGTAGGAAGAGCTAGGAGATAAAAATAGAAAGAAGGAGAGGGAAATTGATAGGGTAGAGAAAGAGGAGACACACAGGTCATCCATGAAATAATGAAGTCAGCAAGAGCGACATGCTCAAAGTCCACCCTGCCAACACAACAGCATAGAAATTTAAACCTGAGCTGTTCAGCATCCAGAACCATATCTCTCCCACACCCCAACTCATCTATTTCATGAAAAACATTAGTTCTAGTGCACACCAGGACTCCATACTTTCTCCACAGACAGATATTCTGTTTTTGAAATGAATATTTAGGTCTTTTTATACTATGTAACCATTAGTAAATACTTGAGGCTATAGCATTTTATGACTATTATGCATTTTATAGTTTTATATAATATTTTATGCAGTGTATTTATTTTATAGTATGTTAAATACACCTGTCTGTTAAATTTCATTCTAAAGTTATGAATAGCTCAAAAGCCATTGTTATAAAAGTAAAGTATTCTGATTTTGATTATGCAGTCCCATGGAATTTTATACTAGTGTATTCTTTTTCAGCTTAAATAATTCCTGTTATTTTTTTTAAAGGCCTGGTCTAGTGTTAATTGATCCCTTTAAATCTCACCTGTCTGTTGAAGCCTTTAACTCATTTAAGAAGACAGTGTGATCAGGTGGACTTTTCTTTCTCTGGGCATTCTGATTGTGCATCACCCACTCTTTGATGACCTGCAAATCTTCAGCCACAAATTGCTGACAGCCTCGGCCAACTTTCAAGGATGGATTATGCTTTTCCTCTCTTTCTGCTTTCAAAGTTCTCTTTGTCTTCGAGTTTTGATCTTTTTTTATTATAATAATAAAAGGGTTTGGTAAAGTCTCTTCTCTCTGTCTCTCTGTTTTTCTGTCTCTGTTTCTCTCTGTGTGTCTGTGTGTCTGTGTGTCTGTCTGTCTGTGTGTCTGTCTGTCTGTCTCTCTCTCTCTCTCTCTNTCTCTCTCTCTCTCTCTCTCTCTCTCTCTCTCTCTCTCTCTCTCTCTCTCTCTCAGTGATTTTTCTTGGAAGGTTTTGAATTCATCTCCTTGAACACACAAGTCTTACCCCAGGTTTGAGACATTTCCAGCCACTACTCATTTGGATAAGCTCCCCGTTCAGCTCTCTCTTCACCTTCTAAGGTGTTGCTGCTCTTGACCGTACCCTGCATCCTCCTCCTTTCCGCTTCCTTCCTCATCCTTCTCTGACTGCATGAGTCACCTGCCTTGAAGTTCATATCCACTATTGAAGCTTTCTAGTGCATTTGAATTTCGTCAGTATTCCCTCTGTTCTAAAATTTGCTTTTCATCATTTGGGCTATCTGTTCCCTGTTTACCTAATGTTAAGCCATTTGTTTGCATTCCTTTAAGGCTCACTGGGATTCTCTGAAACAATTCTATTTCTCAGTTTTCCATCAGGAAATTCATGTATCTCCGAATCTTTCTGTCCAGTTACTAGACGTTTACTACAGTCCTTTGTTTAGTACTGCAGGAGAAAATTAGAGTCTTCCCTGCATATTTCAGGACTGGCTTTAGTGAGGGAAAGTCTTTGTTAGTTTCTCTGGCGGACACACTGCAGCATCAGGTGTAGGACTTGGTGCAGGATACTATGATAGCTTTAACTTAGCAACAGAGGACCATTGTCTTCATAAATCAACTCTAGTTTTACTCAGTTTTTTTTTTTTTTTAATTTTCTTCTATTTGATACGTTTTTTTTTTTCCTACTTCTTTGGTTGTAAACACTAGATAATTTATTCTTGTGGGGTATTTTTAAGTACAGAGTAGATGTGTTTATACTGTTACTTTTCATGCAGTGTGCTTTACTTTTAGATATTTTATGATATGATATTTATGACCTCCATTTTCTTTTTAATCTCTTTCTAAATACACCATATAGTTTCTCAAGACTGCATTTGCTGTGTTTTTTCTCCCTCATTCTAATTTCATATATTTTGTGGTCAGTGTCCTCTTCATAAAACTCCAGGCTAAACATGAGTAGGGACTCCAGTCTAGTATGACTTTTAAAAAACGTAGACAAGCATGAATTGAAGACTATTTTATGACTGCTGGCCATAATATGTCAGGATTGTAAAAACCATCCAAAACAATGAAAGCCTATAGAGATTAAAGTTAGATGGCAGCTAAACATGACATATCACCTTGGACAGAATCTTGGAGCAGCGAGAGGGGAAACCAGGAAAGAAACGGTGAATTGGGTGTGGAGTTCAGATAGTGATAGCATGCCACTGTGCTTTTCTTAGTCAGGAGGAAGATGCCCTGGTCACAGAAGACATCAAGAGCAGGAGAAAACAAGCGACCATTTCATAGGAACTCTCCAGAGTCTTTGAAGAACTTCTAGAAACACAAAACTATTCTTTAGAACAATTACTTGAATTTTGAGGACACTAAACCAAACAGTGTCCTTCATACCTTAAAACATAGGTCAAATAGTGATAATTCAATGAATGTTTATTGAGTAAACCTAGTCTGTGGGAACGGGGGTTGCTTATCAGGATCTCAACAAAATGGTACCAATCTGGCTTTGGTGTATAGCAGTGAAGATGAAATAAACTAGACAGTTTCTAGATGTATTCAGAAATGAGATGTATCCAGGAAATTGGAATTAGTGATTAATTAGGTATAAGACCTTTTTGAGAAAAGATGACTGAAAGGGTAACTTTTACATTTATGATGAAGGTAGCACCATTTAAAGAGCCAACAAAAACTTCAGGGAGGCGTTTGAGGATAGGAAACCCAGAAAAATATTTGCAATATTGGATCTGAGACATTTCAATCTTGATGTTCAGAATGAGTTTAGACTTAGAGGAGACTGGAGACTGGAAAGAGTGGCTTGAGCAACATCAGTAGATAGATGGTCTTAAAGTTAAACTATACAATTACCAAAAGATAGACCACAAAATAGTGGAGTACCACGTACATCTCACAAGCTCAAGCATGAAATGAAGGGAGTTATAGACTGCAAAGAACATTAAAAGATTAGACCATGCACGTGAGTGTGGAACTCTGATCAGGAACAACACCAAGGGCTTTGTGAAAATATTTTAAGCGTAAAGTAGTCAGCAGTCTCTAATGTAGCTAAGACATCACTATCCTTGCCTTTGGCAAGATGGAGGCCAGTGATGTTCATACCGTGTTTTCCTTCTGCTTTTTCCTTGAAGTGTTGGGGAAGAGAAGACTACAGGCAGGTATCTGGAAGAAAGTAGGAAATCTTGAATCAGGGAAGTGATGATAGCCTGGAAGGGAGGAAAAAGACTGCAGAGTCTGCAAAGGTACATTTATCACAAAGCAATGATCTAGTACAGAATAGAGCCTATGGATGCAAATGTATGACCATTGACCGTGAAACACTAAGCAAGAGAAAGAAAAAAAAAAACCAATGGATTCCATGAATTCATTCAAGAAACATAAAAGTTTACAAATTAAAAACCAGTGATCAGATTCCTAATTTATACAATAAGACAGAATGAGTTAGATACCTCTATAAATGCAAAAGTGTTTCAATTCCTGTCTAGAAACCCTTCAGCTTTCCTGTCTATAAAACCCTGCTATATGCAATATAACACAGAGGTAATGGACAAAGGTTAATTGCACAAATGTCAACTGACAGAAACTTGACATATCGATGGTGTATTTTCAATCATTTGGCTTCTGGTTAGAAAAAAAGAAAAAGATTACACTAAAAGATAACCAGAGTGAAAGTTCACACTTCATCAGACCCCACCGCACATCCATGCTCACCTCTGTGATCTAGCAGCACCCAAGATGACTGGAACTGCTAAGACAAGGAAAGCAGAAAGGAACACCCAGATTCCACGCTTGTCAAGGGAGGGCATTGAACTACCTGGACAGAAAACCCTGGTTAATTCTAGAAAAGATGGTGCAAAGAAGCCACAGGTGGGAGATGCTCAGGAGATAAAATGCATTGGACCTGGGATATACAAGCCATCCCTAGTACACACAAAGTGTTCATTAAAACATGGAATTACATCTGGAGATCGGCACCAGAAGAACAAAAAAGAGCAGAAAGCACAGCAGTGGAGGTAATAAAGGGAACTTAAGTAATGAGTGGCAACGTCTAGCTTGTCCTCAAGCTCCACTAGGGTAAGCTCCTTGTCTGTCCTTTCTTCACACTACACATGAGGCATATGGAAGGCAGTGTTGTGTTGAAAGAGGGAAAGGAGATGCTGATAAAGAGAGGAGGTTGGGAAGAATGGCAGGAACAAATGAGTGAGGTGAAGGAAGGAAGGAAGGAAGGAAGGAAGGAAGGAAGGAAGGAAGGAAGGAAGGAAGGAAGGAAGGAAGGAAAGAAGGCAGAGGTAATGAGGGAAGAACGAGAGAATTGGACAGCCTGTGGAATACAGTCTGAGAAACATGGCCTGTGTTTTCTAAGTTCTTTTATTCGATAAATGTTTATGTTGGCATTATCACATATAGAACACCCAAGCATCTTTAGGAAGAGCAGGGCATCAGGGTTCTGAGTATTAAAATATTGCTGAAGTAACATGGTTGACAAGTTAAAGTTTTCAACCTAAACAACTATAAACTGCCCCCAATAGCACTCAGAGTAGTGTGATGAGCATGGGCCAGATCTCATGTTCTGTCTCAACTGTCTCATTCTCATTTGCTTAAGCCCACCACACGTGCATTACTGTACACCATCACAGCATGTCCTCTTTTCATTCTGCCTCCATCTCCTTTCTTTACCTATATATTCATAGCCAATTAGCTCAGTGGCCATCCCCCTCTGTTGTCCTTCACCTGTGTTCTCTTTCCTTTATCCCTGCTTCTGAAATACTCAACTCCACATGCAGTCAGCCATCATCCACTGCAAGGAGTGACTGTCTTTTTGGTCCGGATCAGAACATCATTATTCCTCCAGTTAACTCTGTTTAGGGCAGTGCATCCACTGGTTTCTCCGGATGTGCACATGGCCATCGTGGCTCCCTATGCTGCTCACTGGAAGCTGGACAATTGTCACAGGTATTGTTTTCAGAGGAACCTGTCTGTCTCCTTTACAGTCCATTTTGTCTTTAGACTGTCCCAACCTCATATTATATTTGTCAAAGAACAGAATGATTTGAGAACAATTGGAATATTTATTTTGCCTTTTAAAAAAAATCCCATGTTGAGTTTTTCTTTTTTTTCTAATCTATTCATGAAATCTCCAGGTTTTGAAGGGTGAATTTGAAAATGACTTCATCCTCAATTTCAACAAGACCAAGCTGGATTTCATTTCTTTAAAATTTCAGCATTCTGCATGAAATGGAGGCACACTAGCTTCCAAATGACACTGTCCTAACACATCTAAGCTCCCGGAAGAATTTACAGAGTGCTCCTTCCCATTTATGACTGCTGAATGCACTCACCCATCCTTCTTCCTTTTCACACAGTAATTATTTTTCCTTCTCCTTCATTCTCATCACTCCGTGCCCTCCAACTTTGTGGACAGGACAATTTCCCCACCTCCATGAGCAGCCTCCCTTCAACTTAGGAGCAGGACAGCCCACACTAACTTGGTTGTGGGCTGCCTGTACTCACTTAGATTAGCTTACCCTCTGTTGCTCTCTCTGACCTTGAAGTTGTGCCAGCATCAGCACTTTGCATTCCCGATGAGGGCCCAGTGCCCTCCCCATAGTTGACCCTCTGGCATTCCTTAAACTCTAGCCATCAGCCCAGTTCTCTTACTGCTGCCTCTCCCCTGACTCCCCTCCTCCCTCACAGCATGAACCCAAATGCATACGGTAATGGTCCATGTCTCAATGTCATCAGACCTACTCTGTTTTATGAGTTTAGGATTATCCAGCAAACTTGTAGTTTTGCCAAACATCTCTAATATATTAGAATGGGCCACTTAAAACTGATATGTACTTTAGTTTTGTGAGATGTTACCATTGTGGGGAAATGCGTAAGTGGTAACTTATGCCTTGCTTCTTTCTCTACTACTTCTCACCAGTCTCAGTGAAGCTGAAATTTTCAATAAGCATTTTGACCAAGAAAGAGACAAATAATGATTTCATGTGACAAGACCTAACAGAATCCCCAAAATGTTCAGAAACAGGTTACTTTTCTTCTCATTGTGGATTTCTCCATGGACTACAATGTGCTAATACAGATACCCAACTCCAGAGAGTCCAGGTAATTCTGCACACAGAATTATATCACACGGGGACTGTGCATAAACATTTAGTGAATCACACCATGGACTTAGCACTAAACTCTTCTAATCCAAGGTTTCCCCTAAGAAGGTCACCCTTTTGTTGATAAATGAGTTTCTTCTGAGTGTCCCATAACTTTCAGGGCTAACAAATCAAATATCAACATTTGACATTAAGTTTAAAACTGGGTGAAAGCTCACTTTTATTTCCTTCTAAAAACTATTAATTTTAATAAAATCATTTTCTAGTTAAAAGTATCTCATGTATTTGTATGTCTGTGTGTGAGTGTGTGTGTGTGTGTGTGTGTGTGTGTATGTGTGCGTGCATACTTGCACCACAGTATGTATTTGGAAACTAGAGGATAGCTAACAGGAGTGTGTTTCCCTTCCATGACCATGCGGGTCTCAGGGCTCTATCTAGCTGGTATTATTAGGCTTGCCTGCAGGCTCCTTTAGCCCATGATCTATGCCATTGTACCACTCTTTAATTTTAAAGTTCCAAACGGTGTTCATAGACTAGATCAAGCTGTGGATTAGATGCTGAAGGCGACTACACACCATTGACTCTCAGAAATCTAAAGATGTTTATAGGCTATGTACTTTAGTTATACATCTTTCCTGAAACTCCATTCTACCAATCACTCTATTCTATTCTCTGACTCAAATTCCTAGAAATGAGCTTTATTAATCATTATAAAGTAACATTTGTCACCCCAAAGATTTAATTCACCTGTGTTAGCAGTTGGGGGTTGTGGTGCTAATTTTGGGCTGTTTTCCATCGCATTTGTGAATATATATATAATATATATATATATATATATATATATATATATATATTATATATATATATCATGTGGCTTTATCTGATAATCTATTTTGCTGATTTCTTCATAGTCAATACCGAAAGGAGAATAACTTGGTCTAAAGTTGACCACCATCATTCAAGACTTCTAGAAATACTACATTTACAAGAAACCGATAGACAAACGAAATAATCAGGCTAGACCTGGCCCATTTCTCTTCTGTGAGTTTCAGGTCCAAGCGTCTGATTAGTAATGAGAAGATCAAACAGTTGTTTGAAGGAGCAGCAGAGTCGGCCAACCAGCATGATGGGACGATGATAGAGAGCATCCCAGAGTTCTCCATGGTGGGAGGGGAATGCCATATTTTCTCTCAAATTAGAGAGCGAAACCAACTGCTCTTATTATTTCCAGACAAACAATGAGGCAAACGCTGGAACAAGTTAAAGTTTATAAGGATCCACATTGCAAAGATGAAAGGAAGAAACGCAGTGGGGTCTTGGTTGGATAGTGCTAGCAAGGCTCAGTTCTAAGTGCACCCCCATTTCTACTTGCCCCATCAAACACTTTATTTTTGAGGAGAGAGAGAGAGAGAGAGAGAGAGAGAGAGAGAGAGAGAGAGAGAGAATCTCATGATCAGTGACTTTTCCCAAGGGTGTGGGTTCCCAGGACTGAGCTAGAAGCTCCTTTTCCACATTTGATTTCCACGTCATGTTTCCCCTAACTCTCCTCCCTAAAGAGGACCCCAGCCTTCACCTTTTTACTAGCCAGGTGTCTGGGAAGATTAGCATTAGCTGTAAGTGACAAGGTGTTTGGAAAGCAGCAAGATAAGCATCTCAGTAAGAAAACATCACTCCCTGTTTCAGTAGGTGGCACTGTTGCAGTGAGGCTGTCTGTACAGTGAAGTTGGAAAGGAGGAGCAATCAGTGACTATCAGCACACAGCCAACTGAATTCAAGGGTGCAGTGTTTAAAACAGGAAAAAAAAAAAAAAAAACAACCACACAACAACAACCAAAATACTTAACCAAGTGGAAAATGACTTTCACCCTGGCTGGGACAAACTGACTTTCTCGGTTGATGCTTGGGACACACCCTACGTCATGTGCTGTTTTTTTTGTTGGTTTGTTTGTTTTTGTTGGTTTGTTTGTTTGTTTGTTTTGCCAAAATTGCTTGGCCTGAAGATAACACTGAGCATCAGACAAACTCAAAGGAAACACCCTACTATAACTGCTTGGCATTGCTCAAAGACATCCTATTTGAGAAGACTGAGTCATGGTTGGGCTCTAATCAGAGTAAATGACACTGAATAGACATGATGATTCAATGCTTGTGCCTGATCTTTGATTGGATGCTGGACTAGGGAAACAATTCTGCAATATACAACATTACTGAAGCCCATCACAGTATCTGCATGAGAGCTAGAGGTTAGACAAGGTCTCATTTCCTGACTCTTGTAGTGTAACTGAATGCAGAACTCGTTGCTGCCTGTTACTCGCAGATGCCAATGAGAAGAGACAGGAATTGAATCTTTAAAGCTGCACTTATTCAAAGATCTGACAATCTGAGAAGACAGTGGATTGACATCCTAAAAATCTTAGCTTCATTACATCTCCAGCCAGCAGATCATGTAGATAGAAGGGGTAACCAAAGACAGTCATTTGGGAGTATGCCTCCTCTGGTCAGTTGGTGAACCATCTTTCTGAAACTTGTGATGTCTGTCTTCCTTTAGTACCCATTCACTCTTCCCTTAACCCCTGGGTCTCTGGGCTCAGAAATTTCTTGAACCATTGAGTCGAGTTAATGTCTTCCTTATCAACCTTGTATCCTCCACGGGCATCTAGTCTATGAGGAGGTGTTATCCCAGAATTGTTAAGTCATTGACAGTATGCGCATGCTAAGTAAGAAATATGTATGTACTGATTCCTCATTACAACATGGCATTCACCTGTGTCTTCATAATAAAGAATATGAACTTGGCTCTCTTCAACAATGGTCCGATAATTACAAAAGAATAGTGTAAGTCTTTTGAAATACACCCTAAGGGGTCCAGAGAAAACATGGGTAATAAAGAAGTGCCGTCAAATTATTCTCAAGTATTCAGCAAAAGTGTTTTTGCATATACCACATTGAAACCATGTAAAAATAAGAGTTTCCCCATCTCCATTCAGTTCTCTCAGCTGCTGAAACATGCCTAGCCTTCGCCAACTCCATTGAGCACAGCTTCTTCATCATTTTTTCCCACAGTTCAGGAACTACTCCGAGTAACTTCCTGCTTCCCTCTGTGGCTCTCTCTCTCCAAGTCACAACTGTCTACAGGATCAATTCTAAAGCAGGGTAGTTGTGATGATGTCATTTACTCTGCCATCTCTTGCTCCTCAAGTATGTTTGTAATTCATCTCCAATCGCCAGCATACATGTGTTCATTTAACCAAGAGAGCATGTTTAGGAGGCAAGAGCCAAGGACCTACCAACATACAAATCATCACTTAAGTACTGTCTCATCTCACTTTGGGAGAAATGAAATGAAAAGCAACAGAGGTATGATAACGTACCTGTGTATGATCGAACACTTAGTAAACCATGTAGATCACTGTGAAACCTGCTCCCAGTGCAATATTCCACCCATTTGCTTTGCTTTGTGCACAGGAGAAATGCATGAGATATGAGGTCAGGTGCCATGAAGTCATAGAACATATTGCAAATGTTTCATGACCAAAAATCTGAACTATCATAAAATATTTACATAAATAAATGCATGCAATATTGACCTAAACATTTAAACCCAGACAATTCACGATTGTTGTGGATTAACAGTGTTGTATTAATACAGTTGTCTAGATGCTAAGGTTTCTCAGTTAGAAATACCTGGGATCCAGGTAGGTTACTCATTGAGTCTGCACAGCTCTTTAATACAGGTGTGCTAGACAAGTCTACTGGGTACTCCCTGCAGTGACAAAGTATGGGTCACACTATGAACAAATACAAAATGGTCAATGATTGCAGACTTTACACACCCGACTCTCTCAGCTACTCTGTAATGGAGAGAGGAAGGGGGGTGGTCTTTGAAGCAATCAGCTTTGCATAGGAAATGGAAGTCATCACTCCCTACACTTACTCACACATCCCTCACCTGAGCTGTATTCTCCTATTTCTGGTTTGAGGTGTTTAGACGCCTGTAGCTTTTCTGACCCTGTGCATTAGAAAGCTAGAGGAAGGCGTTTCCTGCTAATCTTCAAATAAATGTTTTTTGATCTTTTGAACTTTGCAGTGAGCTATTAGCCTTATACCACTAGAGCAAATTGAAGTCAGCCCAAAGTGGGAGGCAAAGGCCTGCCTACTGTCATGAGAAAGACCTGTTACCTTAGAGGTAGATTGAGTAAGGATGACAGAGAAAGAACAGGTTGTCATGTAGGGATGATGGTCTTCATTCACAGACTCAGGGAGGATGGTGCTCACACACGGCATTCTTGCCCGCTGTCTGCTGCTCCCTAAGTTGCCATTACAATAAACAGTCATTGCCCAAATGATCCCACTACAGCTCTCGATCTTGGTGCTGCCTGTTTGATTCCTCGGCCATTAATAAAATGAGTAAGCACAGAGCTGTTTGTAGAGGGAAAGTGTTTCTGGAAGTCATGGAAGCTGCATTTAGTGTGAGCCATCTTGCTGCATCATAGCCTAAAAGAAGGTACCCAAAGACATGGAGAGTAAGTGCAGTAGAGAAAACGTCTTTAATAGCAAAGCCACACTGATGCTGCCCATTAATCTAGTAGCCTGTGGGCTAACCTGCTCATGAAGGCAGAACTTTCCTAACCAATCTTCTCCCAAATATCCCATCTTTCAACCCTACTTCACTGGGGACCTACTTTTCAACACTGGGACTCGGCAGATGCATCCCAAACACAGCCATGGATGAGTCGCTCAGATCAGACAGGCTATTGAGCTGAAAGACTTCATCAAGTGTGACTCAGGTCTATGCCTGAAAAGTCATCATTCTAATGCATGTGTATACATACCACACACACACACACACACACACACACACACACACACACACACACACACATGTCCTACTCATTTGCTTCAAGCTTGGCTTCTAACTTGCTCCACTCAAACCAATACAACATTACTTTCCATTTTGTATGTCTTAGAATTGTTAGCAACCTCTCTCTTGGTGATCTGGTAAGCAGTTTTGTGGCTATCCTAGACCACATTTTTCTGAAAGAAGCACAAATTCAGCACTGCAATCAAACTTCAGGAATGAAATACACATTATACGTGTGGAACACAATTCAGTTTTTCTATGAAGAGGCATCAAGGAAGTTGGGGAGTTTGTCTAATAGCACACATTTGAGACTAGTTCAGTGTTGTTCAGAGAGTGATGGTAACATTGCTTGCTGTCTTAGTCAGGGTTTCTATTTCTGCACAAACATCATGACCAAGAAGCAAGTTGGGGAGGAAAGGGTTTATTTGGCTTACATTTCCATATTGTTGTTGATCACCAAAGAATGCAGGACTGGAAATTTAGCTGGTCAGAAAGCAGGAGCTGATGCAGAAGTCATGGAGGGATGTTCTTTACTGGCTTGCCTCCCCTGGATTGCTCAGCCTGCTTTCTTATAGAATCCAAGACTACCAGCCCAGAGATGGTCCCACCCACAAGGGGCCTCTCCGCCTTGATCACTAATTGAGAAAATGCCCCACAGCTGGATCTCGTGGAGGCACTTCCCCAACTGAAGCTCCTTTCTCTGTGATAACTCCAGCTGTGTCAAGCTGACACAAAGCTAGCTAGTATACTTGCTTTGCTCACATGCACTATAGAACCTTCTGGCAGCTGGAAAGAAAGGTAAAGAAAGATTGAAGAACACACAAGTAACCTTATCTAGGCCTTGATTTCCAAGTGGGAGCTAGCAAGATGTAATGTTTTCTCAAGTTCATTGGCCTGACATTAATTAAAAGAATTAACAATGACTGCAAATGGTTTAAAGCCATGGATGAGTTAGAGAAAAGACCTGGGACTCTAAAGAATCCAAGCAGACAGGGCACATGATAAAGGCCAAGGATATGCAGACATGAATGCAGACCGGAACATCATATTGGCCTAAGGCACGGCATGAACAACAGCAACAATTACTGGATGTTGCCAGTAAAATCTGAAATAAAGAGTTGGAGAGATGACTCTGTAGTTATGAATGCTTGCCATACTTGCTAAGGATCTGGGCTCAGTTCCCAGCACCAACCATCTGCAATTCCAGTTCCAGGGGACATTATGCCATCTGCTGGCCTTCTCCTGTATAAGGTATGCATACGGTACACAGATATATGCATTAAAAAAAAAAACTAAATTAAATGCAGAACAGTGGTAACCAGAGATTATAAAGGGTTGGAAGGGAGGTAGATAAGGGGAAGTCAGTCAGATTTTACCAATCCACATCGTATGAATGTGTTGAAGTATATCACAGGACCCTGTGAATGTGTACAATTAACTATACTCATTAAAATATAAAAATATTTCAAAAGGTAGAAATAATGCTTGGAATGTGGTTAAAGTAGCACACAAAGGTCACTTTTACGTTTACAGAAGAATGACTTGGTTTAAGGATTCTTACGTAAACAGGCAATCATTACTGTACTTAAGCAAAGAGGCTGTTCTGTCTGAACTTATCCAGGGTTCTCAGACACCCTTTCCCGATCACTTGTCCTTTGTGACATTTCACAGGGATGTCAGACACTGAACTGATCATGATGATCCAGCTTTCATGAGAACTGCTGTACCGTGCTTGCCTCACCTGACCATTCTGGAGGTCATAAAAACCTTCATGTTGAGTGGCCCTGTTCTCTCAGGCCACTTGATGCTATTCTGAGCCTCCTGTCTTGAGCTGCCTCTAGGACTCTTGTATACTTTTGACTTGATTTTTTTGTCAGTTTTCTTCATTTTCATCCCTAATTGCCCCCCATAGCCCTCAGACTGGTGATGCTCATTTACCTTTGATCTTGAATCGTGTTGCATGGCGATCTACTCTAACCCACAATCCTGCTCACAAATCACTTCACCCTTCAAGACCTCCATTCTGTACTCTCCTCCACTCTGTTCTGCGTCCTTATGCACATCTCGGCCTCTAGTCCAATCAACAAAGCCAAAATGTAGGTCATTATCCTACATACCTCCAACTCTTCACTTGATCTCCTGATCTCAAGCCCTCAACTTACTACCCTAAGATTTCACCATGCCTCCTCTAAGCTCAACAAATACTATCCTAGACTCTTGTTCAGCTCTACACCAATGTATCTTCCATACACTTGCATACTTTGTCAAAAATGAGATGCCAACACTATCCCTTTTGTTTAGAGGGGGAAAAACTTGTTGCTTTGACTTTCCCAAGCCTTAAGATTTAGTTCAAATTCATATCTCTTCTTTGCTTCCCAGTGGTCTAATGGCTAGGACTGGGCTCTGTCACATACCTTCTTTTTCCTCTTTCCCATATTCCCTCTTCAACCTCTCCTCTTTCTCTTTGTATTTTTTCCTTTACTCCTCTGTAGAGAACAGATGAAGTTCTGAGTGTATATGTGTTGTTGATATGTCAAGGACCTCAAGCTCTTACCCATGACTTGGCTTAGGTAAATGGCAAAGCCTTTCTCTGGTCCAAGTACCAATGATGACAGTGTGTGCTGAAAGCACCAGTCACAGCTTTCTTCCCCTGGATGTTTAGAACCTGAGACCACTCCCCTTCAGAGTCTTCTTACTGAAGCTAACTGACCCCTCCTTTTTGTGCTCACATAATCAATGTGCTGACTTTCTGCACTGTTTAGTAGGTGCCCTCAATCAGAGTGAGTAGTACATCCCTCCTCTTCCCAGATTTTATGTATGTGTGTCTGCCATTTTTTTGGAGTTTGTTGTGTCCTCATGCTCACATAGCCCTTGCAGAGTTCCAGGACTCAGCCATGCAGAATGCAACGACCCCTTTTTTTCTCATCCCCGCATGTGTTCTCTCTCCCTCCTCTACTTTCCATTGTGCATCCTTTCCCTTTTCTGCAATTTCATCCATGCCTTTGCGTTCTCTCTTTTCTCTTTATCTCTTTCTGTCTCTCTTTCACTCCTTCCCTCTCTGCCACTCCCACCCATTTCTACATCATTGCATTTGATATTCACATATAGTGGGTGAACATCACCTTTTTCCTTCTTCAAGACTGGCATTATTCTGACCCCTTGATAACAGAGCTTTAGTCTCTGAGACCAAATTGAAATGATACTCTTCCATGTCCCTCTTGGTTCTCTGCATTCTTTCACTGGGATTATCTTCTTCTGTGCTCTCATAGAAGATAAATGCCAAGTATTCTTACCTTCCTTCTCTTAATCTCTAGCCCAGCACCCAGCACAGGGTGGGCCGTCTACATTGTTTAATAAAAAACAAGCAAATGAGTGAATGACATGGGATAATTCTAGGCATGTCAGCCTGCAGTGTGCCAGTGTGCAGCACAGAGGAATGCCCCCTTTCTTCCTTCTGCATGGTTCTGCTATGACTTGCGGAAGGCAGCCAAGGTCATGGCCGACCCAAGCCTCTGCATCGTCTCAGCAGCAGTGAGAACAGAGAGGAATGCTGACTTTGCTTTGACTATGGGAGACTTTACAAGTTCCAGAAAATTGATTTTTCCAGGCCTCCGTGGCTTGGCATGAAAGCCAGACGGGTCTTTATTGAATCTGGCCCTAGGTGGTTAGATTTTTGACCTTGACCATGTGGCCAATGGATCCAACCATGAATGCCTTTTGTTTTCTTCCTTGCGCTGCAGGGGCTCACTTTCCCAGATGGGTCCGTAGACTTGGCCACCACTGCTGTCCCTTGGGCTCTGTTTGCCCTTTTCCTGTGCTTCCACAATTGTGAATAAGCTGGGGAGCGTTTCCTATGAGCAGTTCAATGACCGAGGCACAGGAGGCGATGTGTGCCTACTAGAGTTTGGTTGTTTATGTTTGCCAATCATCCCTGTAACTAGGAAGCTGTATTGCCTTACAATTTTGCAAAGGGTAATAAAAGAAAATTAGGAATAACATATGAGTAGAACATCAGATCTAAACTACTGATATTTTATGATTTTACACAAATACAATACAAAGAATCAGCACGACTGTAGTGAATACTATACAGAGAGCTCAGAAGGTTCTATTTTGAAAACCAGGCACAAATACAAATTTTTTTGTCTTTGAACATGATATAGTCCACTCTAAGTACCAACTCAATTAAGCAGAGAGTCTTTTTTTTTTAAAGTAAAAAGCAATAATTAAGAAGCTAAGAATGCACCAGGAGATGAAAATGGATACCTTCCATGAAAGCCTGGATCCTGCCACACTGTTCTAGGATTGTCTTTACAATACATACCATCAATCCAGGGCCTGCTAATTCAGACAGCACTCCTGTACCTACTGGAGAAATGGGGGAGGGAAGAGCAGAGGAACGGAGGGGAGGGGAAGGGAGAAGAAGAAAAGAGAGGGAAGGTGGGACAGAAGGCAGGAAGAGACAAAAGGAGGAAGGAGGAGAGGAGGAGAAAGAAAAAAGAAAAGGAAGAGAGATGAGGGATGGGGAGAAGGAGGAGAAAGGAGATCAGGAAAGTGAGGAGGGGAGAGGAAAAGGAAAATAGGAGAGGAGAAAAAGGGAAAGGAGGAGACAGGGAGGGAGTAAAAGGGAAAGGGAAGGAGAGGGAAGAAATGAAGGATATAGGGTGATGGAAAGAAGGGACATAGTGGAGGTCTGAGAAGAGGTAGAGTGGTGAGGGATGAGGCACATTCACCAAGAAAACATACAAGATTGAACTTTTTGGAAAGAGAAACACACTCTGAATATTCACCTTAAAATGGAAGCTAAAAATATGATTCTCACAAGCAACCTACTTCCGTCTACATTCGACGAAATAATTATCTTTTAAAGGATGCCCACTTTGAAAGGGAATGGCTGTGTATTATTTAGAATATATTCATATGGGCACACTAGCTGCCTTTGGAAGTTCTTTCACAGTAGCACTTACACCAGAGGTTGTGCTAGGAAATATCTTTGAGATACACACCTAACAACAGGCATGTTCCTAGTGCAGACTTTGACATGGTCCCAGTGTTATTCCTACACTCTTTTTCCAGATCCACACACCCGTGACATGTTTCAGTAACTCCTTTTCTTCCTTTCCAGTCATAAGTTAACAGCACAATTGTCAAAATGAGTCATAAAAATGAAAAACTATATATTGTGTTGCTTTGCCAATGATACTGGCCAAGCCTTTAGCATGGAATCCATCCATTGTACTAATAAGCTCTGGAAATATGTCTACTGTTATTTGTATATTTGTTTTTTATAGAAAATCTCTTGTTTATTGTAATAGCAAACACTACCTATGATTATTTATTGCATCATTGAAGTTTTCTCTCTGTAGCCCCATCCTCAATGGCAGTATCTAAAGCTTCAAGGATACACTGTGGTCCAGGCTTATAGTTGCTCCTCCTGGGTCAATCTTCCAGATCCATTCAAGCACAGCCTATGATCTAGAAGAATAGAACAGGCTTGAACTCCCAGGACCCTAATCTTAGCTTGTAATATCCTTAAGTAAGTGTGCTGCCTGCTTGAGGAACCAACTGGAGAACCCTGAGCTTCCTCAAGGAAATGGTCTGCTTGAGGAACATCCCTCACATGTTTTTTGGCTTCTTCAGACTTAACGTGCTTAGCATCTGGAGCAGCTCAATATTCCCTCGGCAATGTTTTGGATACTTTAATGGATAGGAAGTGCCTTCTCGTTTTCTCTCCTTTGGGGAAGCAACGCTTATGTACAGAGTTTCCTCTCCATTTGGACTGAGTGGTCTGGAGTACAAGCCAAAATTTTTTTTTCTTTTATTCCTTCTCTAAAACATGCCACTCGCCTGTGGTCCAGGAACGTGCCTCTGGTGAAGATGGAGAATGACCTAAGGTCTGATAGGAGTAGAGCATCCTTGGATAGGGACAGTCACCTTCTACCTACGAAGCCCCTTTACAGGTGCCGGGGAAGATTCATTCATGCAATTCAACTTCCTGCTTTGTTGTAATTCTTTTTAAATTTATAAATCTTCCCCTTCTGGTTTTGAAGGGGTGTTCTTAAAAGTATTTTTCTTGGCTACCAGCTAAGGTTTGTTGAAAGCTAAAGCCAGAGTTAGAGGAAAATTTAGAGGCTAGGGAAGCGAGGCCCCCCTGGGGCCAGTAACACTCATTTCCCGTTCTTGCATAGGCTGCGAAGGCATTTCACAGTCTTCATCTTCAGCCAGCAGGCAGGATCCTCAGTGTTGGCAGACAGGCTGAAAGATCTCCCAGTGAATTCAACTGCTATCAAATGCCAACGAGAATTTCTCACTCTTTTACATGGAAATAATTCAAGGATAAGATATAAAGGTGACCGGAAAGAAATATAAAATCACGTCTGTCACAGAGCAGGAATGTCCTGGAGAAGTCAGGACACTCACAAGCCAGCACCTACAGGTGGAAAGGTGAGGAAAAGCTTTAACGCCAATAGCAGACCCTGTTCTGGGATGGATAACCTCAACTGTTTTTCTTTTCATTTCTTTTATCTGCAGTACTGGGGGTGGAAGTCAGGGCTTTGCACATATTAGGTAAGCACTGTTACTGAGCACCACAACCCACACTTTAGTACACACTGCTTTACAAATATCCCACCCTCAGTAGATAGAGCTTAGAACCCCCATGGCAACTTATTGGGAACAGTGACCGTAGCCTTCCATTCCCTCATTTCTCTGTCCTCAGCATCAGTATTAGACACAAGGCCCTTGATGCTTCCAGACAGTGCCAGAGAGGCCACTTGCCCTGGTGCAACCCTCTCCGTCAGCTGGCATGTCTAAAGTAAGGGGAACCCTTCCTCTCTAAAGCGTTCAAAACACCGAGGTGCTGGAGAGAGATGGCTCAGTGGGTAAAACGCATAAAGTGCCTGTTGGACAAGCATTAGCTTGTCATTTCAGTCGAAACAAAGAAAAGAATGTAGAACAAAGAAACCCTGTCCAGGGACTGAGAAGACAATCTAGGAAATCTTCCAGAAAGTTTGTCCAGATGCAAAGATACACTGAACTCAACTCTTTCATGTACCAAGCTCATAGGTAAATGGACTTTCCCATATTAAAGTAATTTTTTATTACTTTTTTTTTTTTTTTTACAATCTAGTTGTTGCTCCCCTCCTGGTCCCCATCCCACAGTTCCTCATCCTATTCCTCCCTCTCCACAGTGTTCAAGAGAATGCCCTCCTCCCCACTAGGCCTCCCCTTCATTGGGTCCCAAGCCTCTTGGGGATTAGGCTCATCTTCTCCCAGGTACTGTATGCTGCCTAGTTGGTGGCTCAGTGGCTGAGAGATCTCAGGAGTCAGGGTTAGTTAAGACTGCTGGTCTTCCTGTGGGGTTGCCTTCCTCCTCAGCGTCTTACAACCTTTCCCAAATTCAACCACAGGGGTCCCTGACTTCAGTCTGGTTGGGTGTAACTATCTGCTTCTGTCTCAGTCAGCTGCTTGTTGGGCCTCTCAGAGGACAGCCATGCTAGGCTTCTGTCTGTAAGCATACCATAGCATAATACTGTTAGGCCTTGGAGCCTCCTCTTGAGATGGATCCCAAGTTGGACGGGTCACTGGACAGCCTTTCCCTCAATTTCTTCTCCATTTTTGTCCCTGCAGTACTTTTAGACAGGACCAATTCTAGGTCAGAGTTTTTGGCTGTGGGATGGCAACCCCATCTCTCCACTTGATGCCCTGTCTTTCTACTGGAGGTGGACTCTAGGAGTTAATTCTTAGTGTTGCTTCAGGATTGCAACAAAGACTCACTTACTCCAACTTCTAAAATAAAGTAACAATAAATTTGTCAAGGGGGTTAAAAAAAAAGTCCCAAAGAAAGCTTTTAATTACTACAAAGCTATTAGTTTTGAGGATAAAGTGCATTCTTAGTTGTGACACTGCTGACTGGGGTATTGGGTGATGCCTGACACATAAAAAGTCACTGTAAAACTGCTATGGCTGAGCAGTGAGTTAGTCAACTTTCTGTCATTATGACACAGAACCTAATACACACAACTTTTAAGAAGGAAATTCCAGGCTGGGAGGAAGGTCAGTCAGTAAAATGCTTGCCTTCCAAGAATAAAGACCTACGTTTGATCCCTCAGAATCCCCCCTGCCCCCAAACCTGATATGGTGGCATGCTCTTTATAATCCCAAATCTGAGGAGATGGGTACAAGCAGATCCCTGGAGCTCTCTTGTCAGCCAGCCTAGCCAAGTTCTAGGCCAATGAGAAATGAGAGACAACAGCACCTGAAGGCTAACTCCTGAGGTTGTCCTCTGCCCCATGCACCTGCACACACTCATAGGAATGCTCAGAGAAGGAGGCATTTAGTTTAGGTCTATGGTTTCAGAGAATACAGCCAACGGTTGGCGGTCTTGGGGTCTGTGATGGGGTTTTCTATTGTTGCTCACCTCTTGGGGGACAGAGGGCAAGGGAGAGAGACACCTTCAATGACCCAGTTTCCTCATACTATGCTCTAACTCCCAAATATTCTACCACCTGCCAATAGTGTCATGGGCTGTGAAACCAAACATTCAAGATATTCAAAGTCCCAAACTCTAATAGGCAAGATCCTAGAGACTAGAGTGGGTGAAAAAAAATCACAGCTGCACATTCCAACATATACCAACTCAAGTCAGTTCCATGCACATTCACGAATACAGAGGCAAAATTGTTAAAATAGAAAATAAGCCACAAAGAATTGGCAGTATTTCTACATGTTGCTACAGAACATTTCCTGGGTTGTGGTGCCTTGGATGTCAACTTTACACACCTAGGAAGAGAGAATCTCAAACTAAGGCACTGCCACCATTTTATGGGCTCATGGGAATGTCTGTGGAGAATTTTCTTGATTGCTAATTGATCGGAGAGAAGCCAGACCACTATGGGTGGTGCTATTCCTAGGCAGGTGGGTAGTTGAGCAAGCTGAGAAAATAAGCCAGTAAGTAGAATTCCTCCACAGCCTCTGCTTCTCCTTCCAGGGTCCTGGTTGAGCTCCTATCCATGCTTTCTTCAATGATGTATTATGAAGTATAATATGAGATGCACTCTTTCCTCCCCAAGTTGCTTTTTGCCATGGTATTTATCACAGCAACCACACTCAAACTAGGAGAGTTGTAGAATTAACAAGGGAAAAAAGAAAACAAAATTAAAAATATATTGAATTCTAGTGATGCTCAGAAAAGAAAGAAATGTGGTACAGACCAACACTCCTCTTCACCCTGGTAGAGATCAGCAATAGACTGTCTTCGGAGGATGAGAGGCAATAGCAGCATCCTGGAAGCTCTGTCCCCTTGTTGTAAGTGTCCCATTATTTGGAATGAGAGTTGGAGAAATCCACATCTTGAGGCATTGGGGAAAGCAATAGAAATCTTAGTGCTAAACATTTGCAAGGAGACTAAGAAGTGCAAGATTAGTTACAATAAACAAAATGGCTGACCAGCCAGAAGGTCGCTGTGGAGAACCAGGGGAGAGATGGATGTGCTAAAAGGCCTAGTTAGATTTCTTTCTGAAGATGGCAAAGGCTGTGCGTATGGGTGAAGGTGCAGCTGTAGAGGAACACCTGCTTGGGAACTGCTGGTGCCCAAAGAGTGGAATAGCTTCGAAAGGGTCCCAGACTGCTCACAGTTCCACCTGCAGCAGGAGAAGCTCTTCCAGATTTAAATTGACAAGCTTCTCAGTCATTCTTGAATTTTAAGCCAGGCTGAGCTAGTGATGGCTGCTAGAAATCCAAAATTAAAATTAAAACAGAGGGGAAAACCCGGGCAGTGAGTCAAAGCTAACACTCGGTGGAGGAAGTCGGAGTCACACAGTCAGTCTGGTCACACTGAAGATCAGAGGAACCAACAACATCCAGAGACAATGAAAGGCTTCTGCGAAAGGAGAAATAGCCAGGACCTGGAATTGCTGCAACATGCGATCTAAAACGTCCAGTTTTCAAAAACAAAACGTGAGACATGTAAAGAAACAAGAAAAGGTGGCAACAGAAACTGCCTTTGAGAGGAGCCAGATGTTGGCTGCAGGATCCAGAAATGCCAAAGGAGTTCCCATGAATGAGTTCGCAGAAGTTTAGAAAACCGAGGAACAGTAAATGGCAGTGATTTCACAATGCACAATATCAATAAAGAGATACATTTATAGAAACAAATGGAAATTCTTGCTTTGAAAAGTTGAATGTCTAATATGGAAAAGAAGTCACTAGGAGGGCCTCAGACATACCATGGTAAAAACAAGAAATTAATCCAAGACATGAATATAGATAAATGAGATCATACAACCAGAGTGACAGGAAGTTACTCCTGAAGCGGCCTCAGCAGGCAACCAGCACTAGGGTATGAAGAATTCACTGAAATACTTTAACCAGTCCCTCAAAGGTAAACAAATCGTGATAAAAGCCCAGGGCTAACCATTCACATTGTCTACAGTACACAATTGAAAATGTCCAGTTTCAAGGGAAAGGCACAAAATGGCAAAGAAACCACAGGCTTCATACCAGGAGATGAAGTGCTTATGGAAGTACCCAGAGGTCGGGGTTAAGAGCAAAATCTTCATGATATCCATGATAATTATGCTCAAAGGAGGACAAAAAAGCATAATACAAGAATGAAGAATGCTATAGCATTTGTTCAAACAAAGCCCCAATAGAGAGGGGAAATGGCTAAAGAGAGGCAGTGGAAATCCCAGAGTTAAAAATGAATGTACAATGGGCTACATGGTGACCAAAAAACACCTGGAGATCAACCCTGACCACCCCATCGTGGAGACCCTGTGGCAGAAGGCTGAGGCAGACAAAAACCGACAAAGCTGCCAAGGACCTGGTGGTGCTGCTGTTTGAAACTGTTCTGTTCTCCTCTGGTTTCTCACTTGAGAATCCCCAAAACCACTCCAACCACATCTACCACATGATTAAACTAGGCCTGGGCATCGATGAAGATGAGGTCACTGCAGAAGAGCCCAGTGCTGCTGTTCCTCATGGGATTCCCCCCACTGGAAGGCGATGAGGATGCCTCTCACATGGAAGAAGTGGATTAAAGCCTCCTGGAAGCCCTGCCCTCTGTATAGTATCCCCGTGGCTCCCCCAGCAGCCCTGACTGGCCTGACCCACCTGGCTCTCTGCTCATGTCTACAAGAATCTTCTATCCTGACCTGTGCCTTAAGGCAGGAAGATCCCCTCCCACAGAATAGCAGGGTTGGGTGTTGTGTATTGTGGCTTTTTTGTTTGCTTTATTTTGTTCTGAAATTAAAAGTATGCAAAATAAAGGTGATGCAGTTTTTTAAAAAAATAAATGTACAGTAATTAGAACTTGAAAATTTGCTGAGGCGATTCAGGGTAAATTTGAATCAAGTGCAGACATACTGAGTATATATAATGCAGGTGTACTTTGTGTGAGTTTGGAAATGACAAATTGTTTCATATTGCAAATGCCCCTCAACAACATATGCAAGTGTTAAAAATTATGTGGAATTCAAAACTACTTCTGGACTCACACACACAAGAGGAATACATGAGAACAGTAAGGAACATAAGAAAATAGATGGTTGGCCCCAGTGGGAGATGGGGCTTTATTACTTTAGAATTTGTAGTCATCCTCTTCCTGAATCAGACTGATGAATGTTCGGACTGCAGATGTGAGCCACCATACCCTGCTCTTTAGTATTCTACGTTCATGGTTAGTTGACTCCTTGGATAAAGAAATCACAGATATGAAGAGGTAAATACACTAAAAGTCATTGAAGGAACTAAATAATACTTCAGAAAGATGCAAAAGAAAGCTGTGAGGAGAAATGGAAGATGCCATGAAACACAGGAAGGAAAAGACGAGATGGGATGGCAAGATGGAGATGCTTGCATTAGGCCTGACAACCTGAGTTCCATCCCTTCCTAAAGGTAACAACAGGTCTTCTAACCTCAACATATATCCCTGCAGGTGTGCTTCACACACACACACACACACACACACACACACACACACTCGAGAGTTTTTAATTAGCAAGTGCAGTCAGAAAAACAACTAAGCAAATTAACAAATTAGTGTTTTTAGAATGCAGGGTGGCCCCAAATTCTTAGATAACAAACTTCAATTGTCCAATGGTACAATACATCTATGGGAGGTATTCTCATAAATTCTTCTCTTTGTGCTTCTTAGAAACACAAAATCTCACATCATTTCTAATATTCTAATTTTTGTTAAGCAATATGTACAATACTAAGCAATTTACATCACTTTTAAATACAGGTATGTAAGCTGTATTAGATATACTTATGTATATACACACAACATTATGTACATGTTTAATTTTTTTTAATTTAGAAATTAGACAGATTATCAAACTATACTAAAAGTTGCAGATAAAAATCGTAATGGATAAAAAAGGCACAGAATCTGGTTTTTGGAGGGCTGTGTTTTACTTATGATGAATGTTATCTTCTACAATAATCTCTACATAAATCTCTAGTTTGAATATTTATGCTTCCAATTTCTCTCCTACATTGGGCTCCAGAGAAATAGTATTGTAACTGAAACTTTACAAACAGTTGGAGGATAACCTTTTCAACATTACTCTATGCTGAATAAATGCAAGTTTAACATGAGCCACATCATACCAATTAGTAATTCTGTCCATCTATTAAACACTTGCATGACTTTGTCCTAAGTATAGCATCTTGTGTATAGCACTCTAATATTTTTATTGTTTTTTAGATAAATAACCAAATATAATTCATCCTAGGAAAAAAAAAAGATCATGGCTACCCAACAATCAAATTGCATTACAGAACAGGCCTATATCATTAGCTACTTCTAAAGTGGCCATTCTTGGTAAATTTTCAATGTTTTAAAAGAGATGTCCCACATACTTAAACAAAATCTCAACACATGAGTTGCATGTGCCTGAATTTATAGATGTTGTTTTATTTACAGATTGATTTTGGAATTATTATTACAATACACATGTTTTATGATGACATTTGAGCGTGTAATCATACTGTACCACAAGAATATGCTGAAGTTGGAGGAGCTCTCCCATTGGAGGCCTCCGTTGTTCAAAGAGAAATTTCATGCCTTGAGTAAATATTTATTTACAAAAGGAAACCAACAGCAAGAAAACTTCCTTCTGACTATTCCTTTTAAAAGTCAAGTTTACTTTAAGTGAAAACACAATAAGTCTTTGGTAATAAGGAACAGAAGTGAAGTTGCTGAATAAAAACTGCTTAATACCAGATAACAAAACAGAGTCGTTCAAAGGGAAGCTCATCTTGAACTATTTATAGCATAACCGTCCTCCTTTGTGTGGAGGCTTTTATGTGCGATTTGGTTCTCTGAGTGATTCTAACCAACATATGTGTAAACCTTTTGTGCTATTTTGAAGGAAACTATTCAACAAATGCGTATATATTTATGTGTATATATATATATATATATATATATATATATATATATATATACTACAACAGGGTCCGATTCATCCGCTAACCTTGAAATCTCATTTACACAACTATATCTGTGTACTAGAGGCTATAGAAAGCTTTAGCTGATATTTTGCAACCATTTCTTTTACAAGGAAGCATTAATGCATGTCATGTAACTCCTTACTGAACAAGATTAATGAGTCTACAACAGAAGTTTTAAGCTGAAATGTACATGAAAATAAGCTGAATTAAGTAGATTTCTTACAACAAAAACAAAAGCCTTATGAATTCCCAAATCATGTTGAAAATCTGACACTAGTCACTCTTGACTTAAGCACATAGAAGTGGTACACAGAGAGAGGGCAAGATGGAGAAGTAGTGGGCTGGAGTCCTCTACTCAATTGTAGAAGAATGAGCCAGCATGCATAGAGCCCTGGGTTTAGTCACTAGGAAAGGGAAATGAATGGAGGAAGGGAAGGGGGAAGGGGACAGAAGGAAAGAAGGAAGGGAGGACAAAAGGAATAAGTAGTTACATTCCCTCATAAACACATTGCTTCTTCTACGACAACTCTTGTTCCCATATCCCCTGATCCTGTGCCATTCATTGAGAAAGCCTCTGGTTGAATGAAATTCTGGAACGTCATCAAAAGAATTCTTCAATTTACTAAACTGAATTTCAGCTTTTTGTTTCGCACTACCAAAAAGAAAAAAAAAATAAAAATAAAAGATGCCGATGATTAATGTAGCTCAAGCTCGGCCTTGCCTGAGGCCACTAGTGAGCTGTGATCATCACTCTGTGAGCTGTGACGCCCTATGTGGACCTCCCTAACTAAAGCCCAAGAACTGATCCACCACAGGCAGGCACACCTGGGGGAGATGCCAAGGAGGGATGGGACATGGAGCTGTGAAGGGATGGGGGCTTCCATTTTCCTAAGGAAAATTGTCTAGGATTATCCTATTTCTACCAGATTCAGGGCTTTCTCTGAATTCTAAGAAATTTCTCTCTTGAAGGATCCTGGTTTTTCAAAACAATTTAAGAACAATTGCTTCCCACGAATGCTCTGAACTGTCCAATCCCCTTCTAGACTGGCTCTGCCACACTCTGAATTTCTCATAGAGTCTGGATCTTCTTAGCAGGACCTTGTGTTGCGTTTCCTCCTCTCTTTGTTTTTAGGCTACAGTAGAATCAGAAGAGTGGACTGACCCTACAAACCCCTGGCCTCTGCTCTGGGGCTGCATGGAGATGTAGCCACTCCTGTGAAAGATCTCTGGAAGACCATCTTGTAAGACTGTATAGACTGCTCTAAGGAAGAAGTGCTGTTCAAAAAGTCTCTTAAAAGTGGGGTGCTAATTGAAAAAGGTAATCTGTCAGCAAGTATCATTATCTTTTGATTAAGTACACGCTATTGTATTTGTAGAAAAATAATCCTGCTACATTCAGGGCTGGTATCTGTAATCCTAGTGCTGAACTCAGAGCACCGGTGCGATAATCCTGATCTAAGTACTAAGTTCCAGGTCAGCCTGAGATACAATGTGAGACTCAGACACAGAAGAAAAAGGGGAAGAAGAGAGAAGGGGTAAGGAGGAAAAAAGAGGAGAGAAGAAGGAAATAAGAAGAATGGAAGGCAGAAAGGAAGAGGAGGGGAAAGGTGAAGGGGGAGGATAGAATGAGTGGAGAGAGAAGTCTTATAAATACATCGCTGGACATCTCTAATCTAGTGTTTACTCCTGTGATTTATAGTAATTAAGTAGTGCCTACTACTACATTCCTAATCTAAGTTAAATGCATATATATTATATATTATATATTATATATTATATATTATATATTATATATTATATTATATGTTATATGTTATATGTTATATGTTATATGTTATATATTATATACTATATATTATATGTTATATATTATATATTATATATTATATATTATATATTATATATTATATATTATATATTATATATAATGTTGTTGTATATTAAAGGCATATATATGTCAAATGCATAGATATTTCCTAATTTAAAATACTTATATTTAGCTTTTAATACTTTTTATGTGTACCACATGTTTGCTAGTGCCAAAGAGGGCACTGGATCCCTTGGAACTGGGATCACAGGTATTTGTGAGCCATCATGTGGATTCTAGGGACTCAACCCAGCAAGTGCGATTAACCACAGAGCTATCTCTACAGCTCTAGGTTTTAATTTTTAAATAGTAATAAACAAAAAAAAATACAAAAACTATGTTACAAAGTAGATAGAGCTTACAAGATGATATTTGTATTTGTAACTTGTTATAAACAAATATCTTCTGAAGCATCAACATTTTGTCTACTAGAAAGCAAGAGTTATAGTTTTGACACACAGTCCCTCCCAGGACTTAAGAGAGGAGAACAGATTAAGTTTACAATACTGTTAGATGCTTGTGACTTGAATATGATGCTCTGCTCCTTAGTTCACTTGGTCATACATGATGAGTCAACCCCACAGGTAGTGTACACTGAAAGTCTTAGTCATAGAAACTGTGTAAAAACAAATGGCTCTTTTAGTGGTTAACTTCATGGGGAATATTTTAGCAAGTCATATGCACATTATGTACATTAATAAGAGTGTGCTGTGAGCTGTACTCTCTGACATAATGTTGGACAAGACACATTTTTAAAATAACTTTCATAAAGCATAATATTTGTAATTAAATACCTAGTTGGAGACATTATTGGAAACTGTGTCCTCATTAATTATAACAAAATGAAGCAATTATAACTAAAATGGAAAAGAATAATTACTCTTTAAAAATAAAACAAAGACAACTTAGGAGACAGGTGGATCCCTGGGACTCACTGAGTAGCCAAGGTACCAGGCAACTTGGTGACTTCTAGGCCAGGGCAAAACCCTACTTCAAAAAGCAAGGTGGACTGCTCCTACCAGAAAACCCACTTGAAAGTGTCCTCTGGCTTCTATACACACACAAAGGTGCACATACATACACATACAGACTAAGAATGCTCTTATACAATAGCTAAACACATTTGAAGATCAAAAGTGCTAAAACTCAATGGAAAAACACAAATAAAAACTACAGTGAGCTGGGCGTGGTGGTGCACGCCTTTAATCCCAGTACTTGGGAGGCAGAGGCAGGCGGATTTCTGAGTTCGAGAAATTTCTGAGTTTGAGCCTGGTCTACAAAGTGAGCTCCAGGACAGCCACAGTTATACAGAGAAACCCTGTCTCGAAAAAAAACAAAAACAAAAAAACTACAGTGATACACTATTGCACAAACACCTATAATAAGGGCAAAAATACAAATGACTGGCTCTGTCAGGTGTTGGCAAGGCTGTGAAGAAAGGGCTGTTATGTATGGCCAGCAATGATATGAATGGCATGTCAGTTGCAAAACAGCCTAACAGTCTCCTGTTAAAATAAACATGTGTTTTCCATTAGATGCAGTAAAAATGAATCCATATATTCACACAAAAGTCTGTGATTGAATTTTCCTATCCACTTTATTTATAGTCTCTAGAAAACTAGAAACAAACAATTGGCCATTAACAGTAGAAAATTACTTGACAATATATAAAATAAAGACCGAAATAGTGATATGAACAATGGCACAGGTGGATGGCAGAATGATTACAGCCCATTAAAAAAATGAGTGCAACTGGAATGGATTCATATATAGAAAATTCTAAAAATGTAAATTAATCCACGGATCTATAGTGCCAGAAACAGTATCAGTGGTCACATCATGTTAAGTAACAGGGAAGTTACAGAAAGGGACTAAAGAAAGGATGGCAAAGGGGTGTGGAGAAACGTAGGAGCTACTGATAGATGTGATCGTCGTTCGGTTTCTGAGCAGTTTCATGTGTCAGACTACATCAGTCGTGCAACTTGCAGGGGGTTTGTGTATGTCAATCATCCCCAGCGAAGTCCTTAAAACCCTCTCAGAAAGCAGAGTCTGATCGTGGTTTTCAGATTTACTCGGTTCCCACCTGACGCTTGGGCAGTCCCTCTGCTCCATTCATAGCTGGAGTGAAACCGATGGGACACCTTTCATCTGAATTTCTCATTTGTGTAATCTAATGATTGCACAAAGCAGTTCACATTGTCATAGCAAATACCTCAGACTAAATGGCGTGCTTTTTCCATGGTAGTGGAGAGTAGAACTTCAAGGTCAAGGTGACAACAGGGCTGGTTTACGGTGGCAATTGTGATTGGGCTGCAATGGCAGCTTCTCACCGTGTCACAGGGCCTCTCTCCTCTGCACTCGGAGTACATGGTCTCTGCTGTATTTCAAGCCTAGTTGAATGCCAGTTGTATTAGAGCCCCACCCATGTGACATCATCTAATTTTAAGCCCTTACAAATACTATTTGGGAATTCAGTTGTAATAAGGGTTAGGGCTTCAACATATGAATTTGAGAGGGGCCAAATTCAGCAAAACAGTGATATTTGTTTTGATTTATAAGCTTTGATCCCAACATAACAGCCAACAATAATTAAACATATGCAGGCCTTCTCTGAGGTGATCAGAACCAGGTCTAGCTGTTGTCAAGGCCAATATTCTTTGTGAATTAGACTATGGATGATTCAAAGCGCTGCTAAGCAGCATGTTTCTAGGTTCCAGTCAGGATTACTAAGTAAGACCAAAAGTAGCCTTTAATAATAGGTATCAGAGCTGAGAAGATGGCTTTATGTGAGAGCACTTGATGTAAAAGTATGAGGACCAGAGTTCTAGTACCTAACACCCACATAGAAGCCAGACATGGACAAAGAGCATTTGAGGAGAAGTGGCAGGTGGGTTCTAGGTCATCTTCTAGCTAACCTAGTGGAGACTACAAGCTTTAGGTTTAGAGTTCCGTGTAAGAATAAGATGATACAAGGAGATGTTTAATGCCCTTCTCCAGCTTCTGCACACCACCACACAGGACCATACATACCTCAGATATGCACATGAGTATACACATACACACACACACACACACACACACACACACACACAANNCNNCACANAANNTTTTTTTTTTTTTTTTTTTTGGCTTTTCAAGACAGGGTTTCTCTCTGTAGCCCTGGCTGTCCTGGAACTCACTCTGTAGACCAGGCTGGCCTCGAACTCAGAAATCTGCCTGCCTCTGCCTCCCAAGTGCTGGGATTAAAGGTGTGAGCCACCATGTCCGGCACCACAGAAGATTCTTGACTACACTAAAATTTCAGCAACTTTTACTGTGACTTTCTTCCCTTAATTTGACTAAGTGTAAATGCATAGATTGACAACACTCCACCACAGGAGTAAGAAGGAGATACATAAATACAGAACAAACGAGGTAGCTGTGTTTTAGCAAGCTACTAAACAAACAAACAAACACAACTAGCAGGCCAGCAAGTTGAGGGCCATCTGATCACAAGTCAGCTTGTGAATTCCTGGTCTCAGGAGTAAACTGATGCCCCACACAAGAGCCACTAGCACTGAGCTTGGGCTTTATGTTTTCTTCAAATAAGAGAAAAAACTCAGTCTTTTGAAATTTGGAATCAGAAAAGAGAGTCAGGGACCAATGAATGATTTGAAATATAGGTTTTCTGGCTCTCTTCTTTGCTATGGAGACAAGGTTTCCAGGGGCCTAAACTCTATGTTTCTAGGTTCCCAGAGACCCAATTATGCAAATGGTAAAGAGGAAGATTTGGCATGACTGAACTTTGTGTGGTGTCACTGTCTGCTCTTACAGGTGAATCAATGCTACCCCAGATCTGTAGCTGCTCCTGGCCTACTGGCTGAGGACACGCCCGTCACACCACGACAGAGGAAATTCCCATGTGTCAGTCAAATCCAAGGAATAAGGTGATCTTCCCAAAGCTGACTGAATCTCAGCCTCTTGGAGAGAGAGGCAAAAGCAGACTCTTTAATGAACTTCAATGACACTAGGATCCAGATACGACACTCTGAGTTCCTCTGACCTGCTTCTTTTGTGCCAATCTGATTTTCCCCAGTGTATGTCCATCTCTGGAAGTCCAATTCTGAGGACCAAGTGAGGAAGGGAAGGGAACTTGTGTTTTTAGAATCAAGCAAGCCAGGAATTGAAGGAATACAGTTGCCTTTTTTTTTTTTTAAGCTAGTGAATGTCAGTGAACATAGAAGAAACCATTCTGGTTGACCTCCATTTCTCTATTTCCAAAGCTGCTTATTGAAAAATCTAAATAAGTACCTCATAGAGTTGTTCTGAGCACTTGAAGTTATGAGCATGAAGACAAACTCATATTTCAAAGTAGGTAACACCAAAACGCTAAATGGATGTAACAAATGTTATTTTAAATATCCTGTAAATCTTAGGCTTTTGGAAATGCTGTAGCAATTAGCCCATCCATACTGGGACAAGTGTCCTTCCCTGATAGCTTCTTATATCCATGAAACCTTTTGTTAGCATTTAGAAACTGATGTGGATACATCATTGAAAACTATGGTCCACACTTTGAGTCGCCTGAGTTCCCCCCTGATATATTTTCTCTACTCCAGAATCTTATTGAAGACTTCACATTAGATGTTGACTATCTTCTATACTGAGCCTTCTCTAGACTGACCACACCTCAGACTCTCTTCTGTTTTTATGACCAGCTTGTGGATTCATAGATAAGGAGTTTGTAGGTTGAATGTCCATAAGTTTGTGAGTTGTTTGGATGTATTTCTCATGGTCAGATTTATCTAGTTTCTATAGTTCTCACCCATGGGCATTATGTTTCCAAAGATGAACTCATGTTGATTTGTGTGGTGGCCTCTGAAAATTACTCAGAACAGCAAAGCCAGAATGGAGAAAGCTGATAATATGGACCAAATTAGAGCAGTAATAAGAAGGTGAATGTGGTATCTCTTCATAGACTCAGGCTTCTTCAAGAAAACAGTACTTTCTATATATTTGTGATTACATTAAAGTTAATTTAGGGTTTTTGTACAATAGATGGGTACGAGCTACAGTCCTCACTAATTCTTTAATTGTAGGCAATAAATATTAATAAAGAATTCTAATTCATTGTTCTTCACCATTGTGTTGCATAATTTGCAAGCAGTTTTCTTGTCTATGTCATAAAAGTTAAGCAACAAGCCACTCCTTCAAGGTCAGTTAGCACAAATGTGAAAGATCTGACTCAGACCATCAATAAAATGTGGCAAAATGAGATCCAGGTGGACAATCTGTCCTATTCAAAAGTCTGAAATGAAATATGATCGCCAAATGATACAGAAAATTTCATCAGCTAAAATCCAGCTAGATTCCTTAGAAAAAAGTTGCCTGCCCTGGGTACCATCTGTTGCAGACGCCAGGGATGCCTTTGCTACTGAGCTGTATAGAGTGTCCTGTAAGTAAAAACACCACACTTCTTTCCCCACTATGGTCAGAACCAAGGCGTCTGTATATTCCTGGACAGCGTGTGCTGTCCAGAAGGGTGTGCATGACAGACTTTGATGAAACTGAAGCCAACCTCAAGAATAACTCAATAGAAAGGTCCTGTTCTTGGCTCACCTCACTCGTGCACAGAGCTCTCAGACATGGGAGCTGGTGATTTTGTGTGCGTATCCAAAGCCGAGTAGTTACTTGAGTTCCTGAAAGTGAAAAATAAAGAGTTTCCTCATCTGTAAAATGAGCAAGCGGCACTAAATGATCTCCAGGGTCCCTTCCAGATTGAAAATCCTAATGTCCTGTAATTCTATTATCCCAGCCTTTGATATGGAATACTCGATGAGAAATAAGTTCAAATCAGGCCTGACAGCCCAAATCAAATGTGCGGAATCAGCACTCCCCCTCCTAATGCATTTACTGAGTTAATGGGTCAGCAGTAAGACATGCCTTGCCCTGACAAATTCCATTGTGTATCTGGTATCAATACCCAGGCAGGGAGGGGAGCCCATCCTCTGTAAGAAGCCTGCCGAGTGCGGGGAGGGGAGGAGGAGCTTGCCGTCCGCCTAGACTCTTAAAAGAAAAGTACATGTCAGGAGATTTTCCAGGAGATTAGCTGGATTTTTCCACATTTGAATTTTGGGAACTTGGAAGTCAGCCCAAGAGCTCATAACTTGCCGGCAAATGGCTGGGATGAGATCTGGGGAGGGTAATGGCGGAGTTGGGTTTACCTTTCTTCTCTCTTTGCAACACTTCCTCCATAATCAGCAGTTCCTCTTCTTTCAGCAAATTACTAGCACAAAAATCAGCCAACACTGAAGACCTCCCAACAACCCATGATTGCCTCTGCCTTGCTGGAGTCACCAAGGTGAGATAATGCCACTCCCTGGCTGGACCCACAAGCCTTCATGCTTAGCACAGAGATATCTAACTTTGCACCGATATCGGCTCTGGGAGTCAGAGTGGACCCAGATGATAGCCTCAGTCTTGCCTCTGCGTGTGACTGAGAGGGTTGTCCAGTCTTCGAGCCCTTCCTATAAAATCAGAAGTAGGAAAGAAAACGCCGATACCACAATGGGACGCATTAGTAATGCATCTTCCAGGGCCTGCCTCCAGACGAACAACTAAATCAGAAGCTACCCCTAAGCAGGGATACAGGTGCTTTGGGTGCATATTGAATTTTGGAAAATATCACTTAGAGTTTTCCTTTCCTCTCCTTTCTGGTAGAAAAAAAGAAACAGGCAAGTTTATGTAGTCAGGACTTTGTGGAGGATAAATGGGCTAAGTGTGATTAGCAGTGACCTCTAAAGAAGGCATGAACCTTTCTCTGGATTCTTTCTGTCTATGAGGGTTAATTTGAGCTACTTCCTGTTGCTTTCTTCTTAGTCGTAGACTTATTCATAGACATGTTAAATTGCTGTTGGGAGATACTAAGACAACGGAGTTTTAGTCTCTGGGGGAACAGTGCTTTCTTCCTGGGCCTTATGCACCAAGTACCAGGTGCCCGCTAAAACAAATATGGCTGTTGTGGTTTGAGAGGATTGCCCCCCATAGCCTCATGCGTTTGAATGCTTATTCATAGGGAGTGTCATTATTAAGAGGTAGGGCCTTGTTGGAGTAGTTATGACCTTGTTGGAGGAAGTGTGTCACTGTAGGGGAAGCTTTGAGGTAATATATGCTCAAGCTATGCCCAGTGTGATACACAGTCTCTCCTTGCTGCCTGCAGATCAAGATGTAGAATTCTAAGCTTCCTCTTCAGTACCCTGTCTGTCTGGTTGCTGCCATGCAACCATGATGATAATGGACTAAACTTCTGAAACTGTAAGTCAGCGGCAATTAAATGTTTTCCTTTACAAGAGTTGCCTTGGTCATGATGTCTCTTCACAGTAATAAAGCCCCAACTAAGACAATGGATCATTGGAAAGACTCAGGGAGCCAGAACCTCAGGCCCACTCTGTCACCTCCATCATGATATCTACTTGAGCCCCAACTTTGCACACTGTGCTGGCTAGTTTTATGTCAACTTGACACAGCCAGGATCATTTTGAAAGAAAGAACCTCAATTGAGAAAATGTCCCCATAAGATTGACCTATGAAAAAGCCTTAGGGAAAAGCTTCTTGACTGGTGATTGATGGAGGAGAGCCCACCTCATTGTATGCTGTGGTCCTGGGTGCTGTAAGAAAACAGACTGGAGAAGCCAAGAGAAACAATCCAGAAAGAAGGTCTCCTCTATGGCTTCTGCTTCAGCTCCTGCCTCCAGGTTTCTGTCTTTAAGTTCTGCTTCAGTTCCTCCCTTGACTTTCCTGGATGACAAAATACAAACTGTGAGATAAAATGAACTGTAGCCTCTCCAAGATGGTTTTGGTCATGGTGTTTTATCACAGCAATAGAAACCCCAAGACGCATAGATATAAGCATCTAGCCAGCAATGACATAGCCAGGTTCAACATTGAAGGCAGTCCTGTGGAAATATCTGTCTGCATCTTTGTAAAGGAGCTGCTTTATCATCCTCATCTAGGATGATAACCTAATGTGGGACCAGAGAATTTTCTGTTTCTTAGACAGAGGAGCCCTTGTTTCCTCTTCTGTCTCTTCTGTATGGCTACCATAACCTAACTTTTACTCTGAAGAATATACCACTTGTACAGAAACTCAGGCCCTTCCTGATCCAAAGAAGCTGGAGAATTTCAAAAATTCTAGCCTAACTCACATGCTGTGAAGTTCAGGGAGAATTGGTGTGTGTGTGGGTGTGTGTGTGTGTGTGTGTGTGTGTGTGTGAGAGAGAGAGAGAGAGAGAGAGAGAGAGACAGAGACAGAGACAGAGACAGAGACAGAGACAGAGAGAAAGAGAAACTGCCATGTGCCTTAGAGAAGAGCTCTCATGTACCCTGAAATACTCCGCAGTTCAGAAAATGTCTGGAAGGTTCTCAGTGTACATGGTGTCTGAATTTTGATTAGCTGTTACTCAAATTTCCTTTCCTCTAAAATTATTTTAAGGAATTTTTTGGGGGTGCCCTTTTTGATCAAGGATTCAAAGGTTAAGTAAACCTCTGTCATGGAGCCCACACTCATCCAGAATACTCTTCACAAAACATTAGTCTGAGTAACATACTAAACCATCTTGTAACTTGATACGTCCCTAGTTATATATCAAATTTGGTCCAAATCTGATTGTTCCTTTGAGAGCTCTGGGGCTGAGAGCAAAATGTTTAAGAGATTTAAAACAGAAAACTCCCCTTTCTGGTTAGTGATATCCAAACCATGACCCAGTGATGCCTGATGGATTCTGAAACCTGAAGAAACGTGCCACAGATGTGCCTGAGCTTATGAGCAATTAAAAGGTGGATGAAGCCTCACTCAGAGCTACCTTTCATCTTTATGGATCTCTGTATGTAGGCGTCATTCAGTCTTCCAGCAATGTGACTTGTATGGCCAGTTGTCTGCCTTTCCAGAGCCCTGTGGTGTTCAGGGTTCAGCAAAGTAATGGTTCTAGTGTGACAGACCCAGGTTAGGGGGCAAAGGGCCAGAGGCTTTGTCTTCCCAAGACCAGTTTAATTATTCTAGAAGGCAGTCTTCTCTGTAGTTGTTTTGTTTTACAGAAAGGCCTAAGTATAGTCTTAACTAAGAGCTTAGAGAATTTACCAAAATGGTTCTCAGCTTCTACAGGAGTATGTGATTCTCTGCTTCCCAATGTCTGTCCCTATGATAGGAGAGATCCAGAGGCCCTCACATTTTGTTGAACAGTTCACCAATTATTATTTCATAAGAGGAGCCAGATATTTCTAAAATTAAAAAAAAAAACTGGTTCTCTCACCTGTAGAAAATTTCAATTTCCTCTTCTACTTTTCCTTTAAATACCATAAACATTTACCATATTTATTGGATAGATTTATAAAATTAATTTATAGCTAGAACAAGGAAGTTAACACCAAAGCAAAACCAAAAAGAGTAGAAGTTGATGATGGGGGTAAAAGTCTATCCTTATGAAGCAAAGAATTATCACAGAACAAGACACACAGAGAAGCAAAAGATGGAACCTAGAGTTAAGAAACAACAGGGCTGTACTTAATGATTACCTGGACCAAAACTTCCAGTTTACATGTGGTGGAAAGGAGACCCATAGAGATGAGCTGCTTAAAATCTAGGGTTTGGGTAGTATAGCTATTATGTAATTTCATATCCATAACCATGGCTGTGCTCAAAGTCAGATCCATACACCAGCAGCAAATTATATGGTAGCATAACCAAGGAGTTCATGAAAAATGTAGATTCCCTATCCCAACCAAATCTGCTGACTCAGTGTCACTAGCCATCAGACCCTGCAAGCTCTGCTTTTAGGACTCTCCAGGGTTTTAGGGGTATGGTGAGTTTGAGCCCCTCTGCATACACACCACATGCCATCTGCAAGCTGCTCAAAGAGAACAGACAAGTTTTGCCACCCTGAGGCTGTGTTGGCCAAAGAGTCAGTGGAAAGAAATATTATATTGTCAGGGGAGGTATGAGCCAATAAAGGATAATGGGGTAAAGTAAGTGGAAAAGAAAACAGAACTCAGATTCCTGGTGGGGTGGCCGCTGAAACAGTGGCTGGGGTTCTTGCTTGATCGTGGCCATGTAATCAAGAACTTTTTTTCCAGGAAAAGAAATAAAAGAAAACAGAATGCAATAGGCAACTCTTTCCCAGTAACTGTGTAACTTCAGATAGTTGGTCCCTTGTGGAATTTCACACAAGACTCTGGTAGGTTGGGTTTTCCTCAACCTTTCTCCTTTCATGCATGGGCCTCAATATCTCCTTCTATAACTTGATGGGGACTGTGGTTTTCTTCTTGTGGTAGAGTGTCACTTGCCAGGCTCATGTCTTCACAGCTTATTTGTAAGAGATGAGAGATGCTCATCTCTGAGCTGTTGGCTATTGAAGCACATAAAATAGCCTTCACTGGCCCAGCATGGTCATTCTCCACAACTTGACTATGTTCTGTTCAGACAACATAATTGACAGTCTTTATATCTCAGCTCTAAATTAGGCTAATAAAATTAGAAATCTCTACCAGTGACATGTGACAGAAGTAAGTGAACTAATGTATCCAGAGCGGGGTGGGGGGGGGGGTTGTGCATCCTTCTCATGGAGTTTATTTCTAAAGCCTTACAATCAACGGAAGATCCTGATCATGTATACATAGTGAACTAGCCTGTTAGTGACCACTCCACCATCTAAGGGCGGAGACCCAGTGGGAGACCCAGTTATTCCTTAGTTGTAACAGAAAAAAAAAATGGTACCATAAACTCCAAAGAGACACATGGTTCATGATGCCTCAGAGTGGAAATGTGAAGTACAGAGATACACACTAGGCAACTGTGCTCACAGGCCATCCTGCTGTTGGAAGCCATGATGCAACCTTCAAACCCCAGTGTCACTCCTATCTTACCAAGGAAAAAGATGACAGCTTTGCTGATAACATCAAATATAAGACAGCTAGGACCTAACACCAGCACCCCACACCCTGGTTCTGCTTGCTATTACTCACATGATCAGACTACTGAGAAGAGACTATTCTGAATGTGCATAGCACCCTGGAGCCCATAGAAAGAAGCAGAATGGATAGGAGATATCATAACGCACAGAATGGGAGACCAGACACAGATGTGCCACATACCCTAAGGTTTTTTAATCTATGAGAATGGCATAATTAAAGTTCAAGCATGATTTAGTTGGGAGTGGATGGACTAAAATATGGAACTCTTTTGCATCTACTGCTGTGTCTTATTTTATTTCAAATTCTTGACTATATTTTATGATTTTAGGTCTGATTTATGATGACGTAGGAAATTGCATAGACTATCACTGCTAAGATATGTGACCATCTGAAAATGAAGGTGAGGAAAGAACCCTGAATCCATTACAGACATTCATTTAAAATTTGATGGGGGGGTGGACAGAAGAAAAATCATGAAGGGGACAAGCAACGAAGTGAAACTCAGCAACTCAGAACCTGATTGGAGAAGGGGGAGTAGAGAAGCCGCAAGCTGTGCACAGTTGGAGAATTCGGGGAGCGCTCATTTCAGTGGCCAGTTTTTGAACATGTCAGTTTAATTATGATGTATCACAGTTGACAGCGATGCATGTGGAACCAATTACAATGCATGTTAAAATCAATTATTGCATATTTCAGTTTTCCTAAACACTGCAGCAAATGCTCTGCGCATTGCTACAGATTTCAACTCCACTAATCATTTTTACTATCATGGTTCAGCAGGAAAAAACTCTGTCTCTCTCTCTCTCTCTCTCTCTCTCTCTCTCTCTCTCTCTCTCTCTCTCTCTGTGTGTGTGTGTGTGTGTGTGTGTGTGTATGTCTCCCTCCTTGCCTCTCTCCCCATATATATGGGGGTGGAGAGGCATATATATGAGAGAGAGGGGGAGGGGGCATATATATATATATATATATATATATATATATACACATATATACACACACATATATATATAGAGGGCCATATATATACTGAATATGTATATATATATATATATATATATATATATATATATATATATATAGAGAGAGAGAGAGAGAGAGAGAGAGAGAGCGGCATACACGCATACACACACACACACACACACATATATATATATATATATATATATATATATATATATATATATATTGAGAAGCAAATATTAAACACACCAACTTCAAATGCAAATAACAGAAACAGTAGCAACAGGTAGAAAAGTTTCAAATCGTCTCTCAGTAAAAAGCCTAACCTATCACATCTCTGTGAAGCAAAATAACAACAACAAAACTGAAATTCCTTAGTAGTTCCAAGCCCAGCTTTGGTCCATTTAATCCACTTTAGCATCTTTACCAGCAACAAGGTTGGACCCTAGCTGCAAGAACATGGCTATTTTGGTCTAAAATGTTTGCCTTAACTGTTTACTCTGAATTTGTGCCCTTTCTGCTCCCCCCTTTCAGTTTTTCAGCTTAAATTTTTCCCTCTGAATTCCACAACTTATTCATTTTTGGTTTGCTTTGGTGTGCACCAGCAGATCACTGATTTGTTGAAAATGAAAAGGAAGAGCTACAGGGTCAGGTGGGGTGGAAGATGGTGAAGAGCGAGAAGATGAGGGAACATGAGTGAGAATAGGATTTGATTCCCTTGAGATCTGTGCACTTTCTAGTTAAATCCCCTCCCAGCTCTCTGTGCTTAGCTCCAAATTAGGCTTACTGTGGAGAAGGGTTATCTTCTGCACACTTGGCTTTCTGCATCCTATTAACTGTTCACTTCTTTGACTAGTTGCAGAAAAAAAAACCGCAGTCTCTGGACCATGTTGAGCGAGAGCTAGGACACTCCCACTGGCTCCTCAAGGTGGGAATTTATCTACGTAAATCCTTTTGCTCTGCGATGAATAGCCAAAGCTCTGAGGTACCTGGAAATTCCAGTAAAAGCCACATGCCTTAAGAAACTTGGCCCCCAGGGAATAAGTGGGTGTATATATCCTAGGAAAGAAATCAGTGGTGTCTGAGTCAAGAAGAGCCAAGTGGCCCAGGAGGGACAGAGGTAAACAGCTCATGTGGTTTAGACAAGAGAGCAGCGAGTGATGTCTTGAACCCCAACTTCTGTATTCAGCTGCTTGCCCAGCTGGGGTGAAGTTCTCAATGCCTCCTTGTCTGCCAGTCTGTACCATGACACAGAGTTAAGTATGTTGAGATAGGAACCAACCCTCTGAATTGCTGCTAGTTCTGGAAGGTAGAAGGTTCTGTTTAAAAGTTCTGAGGATCAGGAGAGAGAACTAGTCCAACTCACTTGTTCTATAGTGTACAATGACCCCCAACTCTTACCAGCTTTCTTTCATTTTTAATGCATTTATTAACTCACTCACTCATGAAGCATCTGCTTTGGCTTACTCCTGGGGATCCCATACTTTCTATTAGGGACCAAGTAGATTTCCATTGAAGCAAATCCATCAACAATCACAGGATATGGGAAGAAGGAAAATAACCGTGTGCCCCCACTTTATGTGCTGGATGACTCAGTGTTGTGATGTATGAACACCTGCCATCTGCCACCTGCCACAGAGACAGTGTAGTGAAAAAGGAATGGAGAATCCACTATGCCGTTCTGATAATTTGACCAGCACTACATCTTCATTGTAATCCCAATACCACAGGAGCTGCAGTGTGTGTGTGTGTGTGTGTGTGTGTGTGTGTGTGTGTGTGTGTGCGCATCTAAGTGGTGACCAGATTATGCAAATAGGAAAGGCTGTTTGTTGGTAGCCACTGAGAGTTGGAAGACATAATATTGGGAGAAGATTTTTATATTGGTCGGGGTAAGAATTCACCTATATGATCCCAATATTGACAAGGGAGCAAAACAGATGGCCTTGAAGACTGGGAAACCAGTACAGGCTGGGAAAGCCTAAGATCCATTGGTAGCCATTGTGACACTAAGAGTCCCAGAGCCATGCTCCTGCTTAAGAGAGAAGAAAGCAGTCACTGCTAGAGCTGTGACAAGTCAGAAGGGGAGGAAAGAAGGGACCTGCCACATTCTCCTGCTTGATGACCTCAACCAAGGCAGCCTGGGTGTGTTGTGATTAACGATATAGTCCAGTTCCTTGGCAAGTAGAAAGTAGGATGCACATGGCTAGAACTGACCAGGTTCTATGGTCCAGGTCTTCCATGGTTAATTTGAGGGTTCAGGAATCATGGTTTCAGTGTATCTGTAACCAGAACTTGACCATCACATTGGGAATTGATGAAGTATGTAATTCAGTTGAATTAAAGGTGTGAAAATGGGTACAGAAAGGAAGACCATTCCAGGATGAAAAATAAGAGCTTTAGGTAAAATTGTAAAATACATACAGGTCCTGCGGGATTTGGAATATTCTAGGAAATTCTATATTCTGGAAAATGGGAGGAGGACACAGGAACCTAGAAAACATATACAAAAATTGTGGATAGTTATGTATATTAAGAATTTATGCTTTATTCTGAAGCAATGTCATGAAAACAGTAACAGTCTTCAAGGTGTAAAGGTGGGGGGTATTCCATCTCTCTGTTCAGAAACCCACATGAGAATTTAACCTTAGTAGGTTCAATAGCAAATGAAAGCTAATAGCTTCTATCAGTCACATCTCACCAGGATGGAGACAGTATGTTCTCATCTGGCTTTGGAGGGGACATGTGTGCAGATGGCATTCTGCCTCATGTCTGAGTGCCTGGGTTCTTGACCTAGTATGACCCTGAGCACATAGCATGTCATGTCCTGGTTACATCCATAAAACTGTGACAAAATTAACACTGGCTAAACCTGGCATCAGGGCTCATGACTTTAACACAAAACTTAGAGGTTGAAGCAAGAAGATCATGTGTTTGAATCCTATCTGAACCTGGACTGCACAGGAAGATGCGGTCTCCATATTAAAATTAAAAGAAACTCACTATCTTCAATCGATTGATTTGAAGGGAAAAGTGAACCAGTGAGATGATGTTTGATTGTATATCTACTATTAGTGTCCATCTTCATAATACTTATGGGGGATGCTACTACAACACCTGCCACTGCCTTTAAACATAAGAACAGCACCCTGAAGAGCAGCCATGGAAAGCATTAAGCTTTAGAAAGGACTCAAGCAACACTATAAATCCTAAGCTACCGGCTCATCAATATTGTTCCAGCCTTAGGAATGGGGAGATAGTTTAGTGCATAAAGTGATTGACAAGCAAGTCGGAGACTTGGGTTCAGATCCTTCATACCCATATAAATGTCAGGTGTCCTTGGCAGCCTAGTTATAATTCCAACACTCTAGAATGCAGACACAGGAGATTCCAGAGCAAGCTAGTCATATTAGCTTTATATTCATTCACACTCTGGGTTCAATGGAGAGATCCTATGTCATTGAATTAGGTGGAGAGCTACCAAAAAACAAACAAAACAATAAAAATGGAGCTATTATAGTATGTACATGTATGCAAACACATTCACACACACCTGCAAACAGGGATACATACATACATCATAAACTCAAAACAGTGTCCCCATCTGGTATCCTACAACAAGACAGACCTGAGCGGTTTTCATGGATATTCCTATATAAGAAGTCTTATTGGTCTGATGGAGAATGTGCACACATTGGGAGTATTTCCAGCCCTTCACAGCCCCTGGTGGCATGTCATAGCACTGGAGAGGCAAGTGTTCAATACCATACCAACTAAGGTGGCTCAGACCCAGGAGGAGTTGATGATAAGGCCAGCTCCTGGATTGCCTGCTCTGACTCCCACTGCCACGAGTCAGGAGCAGTTTCTGTCATAGTGTCACTCACACACATCAACGCCAACAAATTACTATTACCATCCTATCTGACTTGCTAGACATAAACTGCAAGCATGACCACCAACACACGCTCTATGACACATGTACCCTTGAAAGAAAAGCACAATGTGTCACTGTGATTTCAAGATCCTATGCAAGAGGTTGAATTTTCTTCTTCCTCTTTCCCTTTCTCCTAGTGATTTCCACAGCACCACAGCACCATGGCACAAGAGACCCGTGGTGTTCAAAAATGTATTCTATGAAAGGACCAGAGGGCAGAATGCTAGAGGAAGCACGAGGGTGAGATAGGGCATTCTAAAACTTGTCAAATTAAGTACTGAACACATGTTAATTTTCAGTACTTCCTCAGCCTAAGATGAGACAGCATTGTCCCCTGCGAAGCACTGCCACTTTTCCCCAGGTTTAATGTCAAGGTCATTTTGAGGTTTCTGAAAATGGACTATATACCATCTTTTTAGACTACCCATTGAGCTCTGAGGTCAACATGTCTGAAGGATTTTCAATTAAATGGCTCTGCTGCCTAACTTTATCTGAAGAGAGGGAACTGTGGTCCTATCCACTGACTAAGCCACTCAAGCCAACCGTGGATGCATGGTACTTGCTTCTTTCTACACTTTTAGGATAGTAGATCTTCTCTATATAATCCACAAAACCCAGCAGAGCAAAGAGCAACTACAAGGTACCAGGGCTTACCACAGAAGTCTTCATGGCACCAACCACACCAAAGGATAAAGACCATGTGTGGCAAGAATGCTCTGGAACGACATGTGAGCCAGTTTGAGAACTGCTTGATATTTAGATTCTCAGTTCCACCTCTCTCCTGATGAAATCAGAACTGGGGGTCAGCCACTTGGGCATTATCCAGACCACTTAGTAATTCTGATCCCAACTCCCTGTAGGAATCACTGTTCTAGGGCATGCACGTCGAATCCCGATCAGAAAAGACAAGTGTAAAGTTACATAAATCAAAACCTGTAGGGTGGAACCCTAAAGAACGCATATGCGGCTCCAATTGTTACAGACAGCGCTGCGTGTCAAAATGGCGGCAGAAGGGTAATCTAATGACAAGACAGTGACGTGTGGCCTGTCATTCATCATATGGACAAGGAGAAAAGAAGACATTACTACTCCAGAGCCTGGTAAATCCAAAAGGTATGTCCTGGTCCATGGCTCAATACAGACATTTAGTGATTACAAAGCATTTCCTTTAGGGAGCCAGAATGAATAAAGGGGTAAAAACAGTCAGCTTGAAGAGAGAAAAGAGACCTTGTGATGGGTGGCATGAAGGCAGATTGAGCACAGTGTGGGGCCCTTGAAGAGCAGGTTTTGGGACCCACCCCCCAGTCTCTTAAATGGTGGTATGGCCTCTCATAGCCATGTGATAAGCAGAGAAGTCTGGCAGAGAGAGACTGGATAATTATTGGAGTTCTATTCTAGAATAGGAACTAGATATCAAGCCACCATCTTATTAAGAAAAAAAGAACCTGCCAAAACCAGAGAATTAAGATGTTCACCTTTTAGCCTGGGGAGGGGACTATTGTGCAAGCAGTGCCCTGGCCTTCATGTCTTGACACTTTGTGAGCAAAGCTAAGGGCATCCACAGTTTGGGGACTGTGCATAAAAGGAGGATCGCAGAGCCTAGTGTTGCATCACAGCTCTGAAGATGGGATTGTCAGGAAATATAAAAGTGTTTGGGCTTACTGAAAAGAGCTACAATAAGGCAAGCACAAAAATATAGCCCAGTACTCTGGAGGCTGAAGCAGAAGGACCTGGGCTAAGGTGTAAAGTCAAGGCTCTCTTGGCTATCTTAGTTTAACTTTGTCTCATTATTTTTTTTTCTGAATCTTCCTAACGCTGTGATCCTTTAATACAGCTCCTCATGGTATGGTGACCCCCAACCATAAAGTTATGCTCGCTGCTGCTTCGTAATTGTAACTGTACTACTGTTATGAATTGCAATGTAAACATATGATATATCCAATGGTATTAGGTGACCCCATGAAAGGATCTTTCGATACAACCTACAGGTTGCAACCCACAGGTTGAGAACCAATGCACTAAGGATACAGTTCAGTGACAGAGTGCCTGCCTAGCATGTATAAGGCCCTAAGTTCAACCTTCAGTGTTACTAAATAGGTAAACAAACAAATGTATAAATAGACTAAAGATACCATCAATAAATAAAAATATCAGGGTGCTCCAGCACCCTCTTTCCATTTATCCCCACACGAATTCTCTGTTCAGCCAGACAGGCCACCCTCATTATCATGTTCCCTAAAGACTGGCCCTTCTCTTGCCTCTAAGCCAAGTTGTATGATGGGATCAGTCAGGGTGTCTCTTCTCAGTTCCTTCCCTGGACCCTTGCTTTCCTCCCTCTTTGCAACTCTGTCTCCTTGGTGTGTACTTTCTCTGTTTTGTGGGTGTCTACTGTGACCCTGTGCTCCTCAGTTGGACCTGTAAAGACAAAAGCCTCTCACAGTCCCTAGAGGCCACCCACTTCATTGTCTGAAATTTATCAAATGAAATTGCTAAAATAAAGGGAATGTCTTCTTATGATGCTGTGAGAAAATTTTGTTCCTTTCTGTATCTGTTAGGTAAAGAACTCACATCAGGGTTTCAGGACAACTGGGGAAACATAGGGGCTCCTAGACCCAGCAATGTGAATAACTAACATAGACTAAAAAAAATGCAGCATGAGCTTCCTACAGGCTGTCGGGGGAGGAGAATGAGGAACAGAAGGGTTGCAGTGTGGGGCCCATTGTGCCTGTCTGTGTACCCATCTATTTATCTGCATATTACAAAATTATGTTGCTACAGTACATTATGAAATTGTACTGAGATAATGCAGATGGTTCTGAACTTGTATGTTTCGGCTTCACAACAGCGCAAAATAAAAAGCCATATACATTCAACAGAAACCTTACTTCAAATATTGAATTTTTTTTCCTTAATCATCAACATGTGGTTCTTACTCTATGTTACTGGGCAGTGGCAATGAGTCACTTCTCCACATCATTCCTGCATGGACAATGTGCAGACACTCCATAGGTGACAGGCTGTTCAACTTGGATGTTTCGTTAAGTATATTAAATGTATTTGAGGCCTAAGCTGCTTTTAACACACAATGAGTTTGTATAGGACACAATAGCTCTTTTGTAGGACGGGGAACATCTATGTACAATTAACTAGGGCACTGGTTCAACAACGATAGCCAACCTCTACAAATGGTGGCTTACACAGGATGAAAGACTATCTCTATTGCTTCAGAGCTGGGGCACAGGCAACTCTTGGTGGTATCTGGGAGCCAGTCATTATCATCAAGGTGGGAGCTGTGATAGCTCTCACCACCATCTGTAGAGTACAAGAAACAGTGAAAGATACGGAGGTTAGTGTGAGGAGAGTCCACCTGAGGGGCTACACTCCCTGCCACATTGACTCTCTTATTTTGTTGATAGAAGTCCCAAAGATTAAAAGACCCCTCACTGTACACACAGAATTCCCCCTCTAACGGCCACTCATTATATAGTATCTTCTGTTCGGGGGGAATTGTTTGAGGGTTTTCTTTTCCATTTCCTGTTCTCTTCCATGCTGAACTGTCACCAGGACCTTGATTGTTCCCTATCTGTCACTTTATAGCTGCATGTAAACATATTAAACTTATTAGAATTCATGCCTTTAAACATCTTTATTTGGTGGCTTTAAAAAAAATAGCCAATAAAAAGTCCCAGTACAATAGTTTAAATATTCTAATAAGCCAAGAGAAGGAGAGGGTAAAGGAAGGGTAAAAATTCAGAGACTTCACCCCACAGCAATGATGACACATGTGCTTAAGGATATAATTTTATTCTCATACACTTAAAAAAAACCCAGAAATCACAAAAATACCCTTGTAAGTTATCCACCCTCTCCATACACAATGAAAAATATATAGAGATTTGATTCAATTGAAATATAATACTTGCGCAGTAACTTTGCTTATATCTATTCAAACATGCCACTTTGTTTTTTTTTAATGAGTTTATAGTTGGAGATCAGAATTTTGCTATGGAAAAAAATTAGTCTTGATTCCATTTCTGACCACTTATGCACAGAAAAAAGTGTTGAGGTGGAAACGAACTGCTAAAGATTGCATAGATTGAGTTGACGGTCTTTGTGCTTTCATTTGGGGGCACAGTGATTTTGATTACATGGGCAGCCAATGAGGTGAAATAGGTCTAGCAGACTGGACTCCATCGTTGATCAACTTGATTGCTTTTGTAAACGTGGTTTTATGGGGGCTAGGAAATCAGAGGGTTCATTCCTTTCAAGAGGAATGATTCTAGAATGTATTCTATTCCCGGCATTCGCCCTATGTGAAGATGATCAAAAATATGCGAATTGGAAAAAAAAAAAAAAGAAGAAGAAGAAGAGAGAAAAAGAGATTGCACTGATGTCCCGAACAGCACTGCCAGCTCCACTGAGGGCGATGTTTTCCCTTCGCCTATAATCAAGCTTCAAAGACTCTAACAGACAATGGCTAAGTCATCCCAGATGGTGGCTCAGATGCAGAGGAAAGGAAGAGGCACACATGACCCAGCTACAACATGCAGGAAGAGTTCCCTGTGTCCACCAGGAGGGTGAGGCAGGCTGGCCAGACAGGAGCTGCAGACACACAGAACATGCTGGAAGCCTCACAGTGAGCCAATTGAGAAGGCTCATTTGGATGCCAGTTGAGCGACGGGCATTGCCAAGGCTTTGCTCCTTTGCAGCTGCAACTCGTATTCATTAGCCTTCCGGGCCCGGTGCTACGGAGGCACAATGTGAAATGCATTAAATCAATGGGGCCCTGCTTTCCAAGAATTTATGTTTTCTTTTTAATATTCTTTTCTTCGCAGCCACGTTGGGCCCCCAAAAGGTTCGTGCCAGACTCTCTCCCTTTTCCCTGTTGTAGCCCCAGGCTACATCTTCACCAGGTAACCATTAATCAGGGGAGGCCTCATCATCCCAGTCCAGCTAGAGAGCCACGAGGGATGTATATTACTTAAAACACAAATTCTGAGATGTTAGATGGAAGCAGAAAGTGATTTTTTCTCCCCCCCCCCAAATTTGACCGCTATAGAAGAATTTCTCAGAGAATTGGGTCTAATGTGAGCTTTCTAAGCAAGAGGCGATTTACACAACGCCTATTCATACTCTTTTTTTCTTCTTCTTCTGAGAATTCGTCTATTGTGTAGAATTAAATACAACCATATTGTTAGAGTCAACATAATTATATCAGTTATTTCATATAATAAAAACCACCAGTTTCATTGTGTCTTCTGGTTGACAAAGCGCTTTCCTAACTGATTCTGCGAGTGTCCACTGAAGCAGTTAAGTGTTCCCCATCCAACAGACACTAGGGAAGAGCGCTGAAGCTTAAAGAGGTTAAGTAGCTTATTCAGGTTGCGCAGCTGGCAGGTGACAGAGGAGGTGCCCTTTTCTCTGAATTTTCTCATTCTAGCTTTTATACTTTGTAACCAGAGTGACCATGTATATCCTAGCATGTTGACCAGGAAAGTCCCTAAGGAAGCCTTTCCCCAAGAATAAGCTTATTAAGGGCATCTTCTTTTATTCACCTGACTGACCCAGACTGGATGCTAAATGATATTTTGATGCTAAATGACATCCAAACTGTTTGATGTCCTGAGTCTTGCAGATTCTTAAGATTCATCCTGGTGCCTCATGAGGACTGGGAAGAGTAAATGGTGGTAGATAGCAAACAGACAAGGGGAACAGTTAATTACTTTTCTCTCCTGGACTGGCCTGGTCTCTGCCTCCAGAACTCAGTTTGTTGTTGTTTGAAATAAGATAAAAAATGGATGCCATTCTTCTAAAAGTTTGGAAAACCTTTTATCTATAAATCTAGCAGAAGCTACTGTGGGACGATCAACTATTCAACCTACCATTAAGAATGGAGAATAATGGACTCTAATGCCAACATTAAGAGACTTTATGCACTCAACAAAACCTAGCAAAACTCAGCTGTCCCACCATTCTTAACTCTCAAAGTTGCTATGAAGTGAAAATTCCATTCAAATTGCTATAAAGAAAAACATAGTTAACAAGATGAGGCAGAAGTTAACAGAGATGCTGTACTTAAGGACCGGAAGTGGGATTTCCTTGGCTGCCTTGAGTATCCACATTTGCCTGGATGCCGTTGGAGATGTTTGGTTGGTTAATAAACTGTGTCTCCCCACAGTGCAAGGATTGGACTGGATCAACTGTTGTAGCAAGAGAATTTTTGGTGTCCCTGATTTTTACATACTGTTCCTCTCCACTCCAAACATGCTCATATTGTACCCCTCAGCTGTGTAGCAGTCTGCTGTGTGTTGTATGTTGTATGTTGTCTGGAAACTGGTACAGGAAGGTTGAGGAGGATGAGCTACCCAGAGGAAGTCTGTGACGTGGGACAGAAGGCAGCGATGGAATCTTTTAGCCAATATGGCACCTCCCCACTTAGGCTACTTGAAGGGTCAGAGCTATTTCCAGAATCTGAAGTCCCCGCCTCCTTTTGCTATTCCCCAGCCTAGAACTTTCCCTATGTTCATCTCCATGGTGACATGCTATCACTGTATTTACCCCAATTTCCTTCTTTAATCTTTATGCATGTCCTCTTCTATAGTAATCTTTTAATAGTACCCCTTTCTTTTTATGTGATACGTGTGTGTGTGTGTGTGTGTGTGTATGTATACATATAATCTAGATATCTGGACTCCACATGAGAGAGAAAATAGGATTAGTGATGATTATCAACTTTCTGAGTATAAATACAAGCCTTTCTGAATCTGGCTTGTTTCACATCATGTGAGGATCTCTCGTTCTGTCTGTTTTCCTGCAACAGTGTGATTTTTGTGCTCAATGGATAAATAAAATATTATTGGGAATATATGCACTACATTTTCATTATGCATTTACCCATTGGTGAAGTTATTTCGTGATTTAGCTAATATGATGAGTATCGCTGATTTTCCCTCTATATCATGTAAGTTATTGGGGTGGATGAAATGTCTGACAAGGATTTGTCTAAGTTTTCAGTTCCCTTCGTTATAATTAGTTTTACTTTGCACATTCTGAAGCTTTGCAATACAAGTCTTTTTATGACTTCTTGTGAAGTGGCTGCTTTATGTTTATATAATGTTTCTATCATTGGCAATTGAGTGCGAAGTACACATTTTCAGGTATCTTTTCATTAGCATTTGATGGAATGAATGTCTAATTTCATCTAAACTTGGCTTCTTACTGTTCTTTCATTCCTGGGGGACAGTTTCACTGGGTATAAAATGCTTTCCTACCATCTTTCTTTCTGCATTTGGAAGGCTGACTCATTGCTCCTGGATCCCACAGTTTCTTGAGTAAGTCAGATCCTAGTATTCCACTGCAGGTTACTAACTGTGGGTATGCCTGCACATCAAGTTCTGTGGTTCATAACGCTTGGGTTTGATCAGAGACTTTAATATTTTATTTCTTTTCTCAAATGCGAAAGATTTTCATCTTCTATTTTTAAGTGTTTTCTCTTCATCACACATTCTGTCTTTCTTCTCTTTTTCTGGACTCGGATGACATAGTTTTATTTTCCTGTAGTAAATTTTATTATATTCTTCATCTTCCACTTTATATTTGATATTTAGGTTAAACAAATATCTTTGGATTTGTCTCTAATTTACTCGTCCTTCTCTTTCATCTCTCTACTACTATTAAATTCCTCAAGTGAGTTTCTGTTCAAGTAACTTCTCTTTGCTTGTGCAGGTTTTCTATTTTCTCATTCACTTAAAGGGTTTTTGTAGTTGATTTTCTATGACACCTGCTTTGCAACATTTGTGAGAGAACTCTAGCATAGCAATAATGGACACTGTACTGGGGAAACAGAAAAAATTTAATAGGGTCTATGGATCGGATATAATATTGTATCTGTTAACTTTGCTGATTGCATAACTGTATTTTTTTATATGAAGGAATATTTTTGAAGGGCTTGAGCTAGATAAAATTGAATTCAACTTACCCTTTCTGATAAAGTTACCTCATCCTTGGTTTCTCTTTCTCTAAGATGGTATAATAATATGATCTAACCCATAGAGTTGATTGCTAAGAGAACATGGGGCTGTATGAAAATTCCCAGCAGTAAGTCCCCTGTAAACACTGAATCTAAGGAGACAATCATGACAGCACCAACCTTACCTGCCATACAAATCATGCTTGCATTTGATACCACACAAACCTCATTAAACACACAGAGAAAGAGGGAGTAAATGTGGTCCATGGAAGAAACCTACATTGGCCCAGAGGGAACTTTTAAGTGGGGACAGAAGCACTCACTTCACAAGTTCTCCGACAGTGTTCTGGTTCTGGAACAGCATCTTAGAGCAGAGTTACAATCCAGGCTACAGAGGCTGCTTCAGTATTCCAGTGGCCACATTAGAAAGTAAAAGAAAACAGGTGAAATTAATTCATTGTAAATGATATATAGCCCAGTATACTCCATCCCTTATCATTTCCATATGTGATCAAATTTCAGAACTATCAATGACACATGTTAAAATCTCGCATGCTTTTTTTTTTTTTTTTCACACCAGGTCTCTAAAACCTACTGACTTCCACGGTTACAGCATTTCTCAATTAAGATGACAACATTTTATCAGAAATCCTATCTTCACACGGATTTTATAAAATTTACATTTGTCCAGGTCCCACACTTCACCTGTTCAAAACGTCCTCATAAGTGTTCATTGACCGAATTCAATTCTTAGATTTAAGTTTAAAATTTAAGAACTAAATAACTGCATGCGAATCAAGTGCCTCAATTGTAAGGCTCTTTCCCAGTTGCTCAGCATCACATGACCAAAAGTCTGTTGAATAAAGTGGTACTATTCAAACAGAAACTTCCAGGGGCTTCAAGACCTGGTGTGTGAATTCCATTCACCTTCCCTTAGTGTGAGTCTGTGAGAGTCCAAGTGTAATAAATAGGAAATACAATACCACCTTCATTTCCCAATGATGGCACTTGAAACATGTTAGAAACACTTCTAGTCTAAAACAAAGTCTCCCACCATTCGCTTATATCCTCCATTATGCCAATGACTCTACAACTGATTACTCATTACTGTGATGCTTTCTTTCATGAATCCTGTGCATAACTGGGTACTCCAGACAGGACATTGGCAGTGCCTTTCTATAGCACAAGGTGCCAACTTACACAGGGGAGTACCAGGATTCAGACAGGGACATGGCAGTATGAGTCAGCAACATCTGCAATGTTATCCTTGTAGGACAGAGGTTCTCAACCTATTGAGACTGCTTTGCAAACTTTTACCTCCAAAAAATATTTGTATTACGATTCATAACAGAAACAAATTAGAAGTTATGAAGTTGCCACAAAAATAATTTTCTGGTTTGGAGTTACCACAGCGTGAGGAGCTGTGTTAAAGGGTGGCAGCATTAGGATTGGTGAGAACCACTGTCTTAGAAGGTTTTTCTCCAACTAGGAACATTTCAGTTCATTCCCGAATGAACTGCAGAATGAACTGCAGGCTCTGCAGTTTCTCACCCTGAGTCCTGCCCTGGCCCTTCAGCCAACAACACCCAGCCTGCATTCAATCTTTGACCAGAGGCTAGAAAGATCAGTGGCCATAAGACTCAGGGAATGTGGAGTGCTGGCCAGGTACCTAGAGGGTTTCCTAACATTGAACTTTCACAGGGTGAAAGAAAAGCCTACAAACCTGACACATCACATCACACATACACACACACACACACACACACACACACACACACACACACCAGTAGAATAGAGAACAGTAGTGACACCTGAGAGTGAACTTAGCACGATTGGGGCTATAGGAATGTGAAACACATTCATTCATTCATTTAGCAAACATTTAATCAGCCAGCAAGTACTGATAATATTTATGGGGAAAAAAAGGAAATTTTTGCCTTCTGAAAGGTCAGTCAAGAGGAGACAACTGTCAACAGAGCACAGCAGATGGGATCTGGATCCTTGGGTAGAAATTAGAGGGAAGTGCAGCAGGGTGGGAATCCCATAGCATTTTCTGGAAGAAGGAGCCAGACAGACTTTGCTGACTATTGTCAACCTGCCACTAGGCTTGTCCCTAAGATGGAGCATTTGTGCTAACCCAAGCTTCCTGAGCAGGAGGTATGAGTTGAATGCAGTTCAGTTACCCTAAAAGTTAGAGGCCTGAGAAGGCATGACAGAAAAAAAAGTCTCTGCATCTTCACAGGCTCTGCATACCTGGTAGGATTCGAGCTGTCATAACACGACTCAATGTGTTTCAGACGATGCAATAGTAGAGAGTGGTTCTCAACCTGTGTGTCATGACCCCCCACAAAGGTAGCATATTACAGCACACCCTGCATATCAGATACTTACCTCACAACAGGAGCAAAATTACAGTTATGGAGTAGCAACAAAAATATTACTATGGTTGGGAGTCACTACAGCCTGAGGAACTGTAATAAAGGGTCACAGCATTAGGGAGGTTGAGAACCACTGTAACAGAGCATGAACATCTATTTCCAACCCAGCTAGCTATATATCAGGAATATCCAAGAATCAATGTCTCTTCAAACCAAGTTCAAAGTCTCCTTCAGAATATAATAACTAAGAAATACCACTCAGTAGATTTTCCATGAGACCAAATTATTCATAGCACGTCATTTGTCTACAGTATAATAAAATCCATTCTGCAGATGAGGTATCTGAAGGGCTAGCTCCACTTACTTAAGTTTACATAAGCAGTGTAGAACCATGACTAGAACCTAGAGCTGTGTGTCTGCTGGTGTGTGTGTGTGTGTGTGTGTGTGTGTGTGTGTGTGAGAGAGAGAGAGAGAGAGAGAGAGAG
>NC_034592.1:130005799-130054047 GCF_900095145.1 Mus pahari | reverse complement strand
GAGCATCCACCTCTGTATATGTCAGACACTGGCAGAGCCTGTCAGGAGACAGCTATATCAGGCTCCTGTCAGCAAGCACTTGTTAGCCCAGAAGCTTGGAATACCCAAGATATAATACACAGACCACATGAAGCTCAAGAAGGAAGACCAAAGTGTGGCTACTTTGGTCCTTCTTAGAAGGGGAAACAAAATACCCATGGGAGGAGATACAGAGACAAGTGTGGAGCAGAGACTGAATGAAAGGTCACCAAGAGATTACCTCACCTGGGGATCAATCCCATATACAAGCACCAAACCCAGACACTATTGTGGATGTCAAATCTATTTTCTTAACCACAGCCAGTATTATGCTCAGTCGACTCATTTTAACTTTCCACAGAAGCTTGTCCACCTAACTAGAAGAATAGAGGCAGAGAGTAAAATCACAGCCAAAAGGTTGACTTGTTCATTTTGACTTCACTACAGTCAACCCAGGATGTCAAACACAGTGGGGAATGATTTAATGTTGTATTGTAGAGTGAATTCTTCTACACCACCATAAAACTTGTATCAGCTGTCCTAAAGAGGTTAACTGCTCAGAATGACCTAACTGAGATAGCAGAGTGGTATATAAACATTTCAGAAGCATGTATTAGCATACTCAAGTCATTCTTTATTCCTCCCTGGTGATACACTGCAAATGAAATCCTTTTGTCGCCATGGGAGCAAGGTTGAACTGACTTTAAATTCTAGCTCTGTCACTCACAAGTTTTGGGAACTTGAGGAAATTGCCTCATCGCTCTGAACCTCAGCTGCCATCTCTGGAGTGACCTTCATCATGTGGCTTTAGAGTCTTGCTGTGTCACTGAAATGTAAACCATGTATAGAGGATACACCTCCAGCAAGTTTTCTGTCCCACAACAAGATGGAAAATAAAACAAGACATAAAACAAAAAAATGATGAATTGGTCTGGAGAAGATTGCCCAACACAGAGATATATGAACATGCACACACAGATATAAATAAATAAATAAATAAACAACCCGATATTCATAGACTAGAGAGATAGCTGACTGAGTAAAGTGCTTAATACAAACATGGAGACCTGAAGTCAGATTTCCCAGCACCTACATGAAATCTGAGTGTAGCTGTGCACGCCCGTGCCCCCACTGTTGGGGGAGAGAGCTGAGATGGGTATCTCCCAGGCCTTCCTGGGCTGACACTCAACCCAAAGTATAACCTTCAGTTTCAATTAAAAACAAAAGCAAAGACAAAACTCCAAAAAGCAACAACATCTCCAACAAGTAACATTGAGATGAGTTCAAGAAAAGACATGTCAGCATCAATCTCCTGCATAGGTAAGCACATGGGCACACATACACAAACACATGTGTGCACACCCTGGCAGTGTACTCTTTAAGTGGACATGACAGGTATAGGGGTGAGTGCAGTTGGAGCACAGAGAACATTCAATGCTTTCTTCACAACAGATTCATTGAGAAGTTGAATTTGAAGGCTGAGACAGAATGTCAGTCATCATTTGGAGAAACAGCAGACTCCATGCCCAGAACTGCCTATCAAAATGGCTAAGAAATAACTCAGAAAGGAGTGGAAAGCGGGTAATTACAATGGGATACAGACAGGCACAAGAGTCAGTGTTTCAGCTATGCAGTAGCAGCCTGCAAACACTTTCCACAAAGGATCACATGACAAATACTTTTACCTCTGTGGGACATACACTTTTTGTCCCAACCACTCAAGTGGCAATGTATGAGCTAGTTCCCTCAACCACTCTTGGATCCATCAGGTTCCAATCCCTGGGGGAGTAATGAGAAAAATGCCTCTGGGAAAAACAAAACAAACAAACAAACAAAAAAACAAACCCAAGTCTTTATTCATATAGATTAGGAACCAGTCTTCTGAATGCAGACAGGGGATTCTGGCCATCACCGATACTGAGTCACAAGCATAAAAACCAAAACAGGCATATATAAATGTGAGGTGTGATTTGAAGCTAAAGAAGAGGGAGTGTTGTGGGAAGCTTTGGTTTGGACAGTGTCCATGCACATGCAAAAATTAAGAGCTCCCAGCATAACACTACTAAGACAAGACAATCTCAAAGAGCTTGAGTCCCCTGCCATTCAGGGGTTGGGGGATGCTACATGGGAATAGGAACAAGGTGGTCTACACTCAGAGCAGTATTCTTCAAACAAACAAAGACCCCACAGGGATGTTTGCCTTTGCTGCATAAAGAATTAGTTGCTCAGTGACTTTAAACACATCATATTTCACCATTCACCTTGGAAGCAAATTTAAGCCTGGGTTACCCTAACAAAGCAGAACATGTACTCTTTCTTAAGGCACCCTAAAATGGCATCCCTGAAGCTCAGTAGGAACTTTGTGCTTGTGGGATGCACGTGGCTGCAGGACCCTATAGAGAATAAAATCCGAATCTTAAAAAGGACACTTGTGGAGCTGATCATGAAGAGGCCAAAAATCACATCTTCAATTTTAATAAAGTAATCACATCTAAATAAAACTAAGATATATTACCTCTAATCAATTCTTCAGAAGCAGATGTAGGTACACACACAAACACACACACACACACACACACACACAAAAGCACAAAGAGAAAGAGAGATTCAGAAATTATTCTGATTGTAATGACCACCAGAGCATGTTCCAAAAATACAAACGTATGATCATGCACTCATTCCTTTATAATGTTAAATAAGAAGCAGGCCATATGTTTATGATCAAGCTTGAATTTGGAATTAAGGTATTTTGGAGAACGAATTGAGTAGCAAATCATTAACACAGAATTACCTCTCAAGATCATCATATAATAATATGAAACATGATACTAGCCCAACCCTATGGTTCTCCAAATGGTGTATGAAGAAGGTGAGATGTGGTCCACATTTACTGATTACCTGAAGGATTCTCTTCCTAGATACTTCCCATGAAGTATCTAGCTTTCATATTTCTTCATTTCCCAAAGTGTATATTGGTATGACCACTTTCAATTATAATTATTGTCTATATAAGAAGATCAAAGTCACATGGAAAGAGAGCCAGTTCAGTTTCTGGACCCTCCCATACTCTAAAAAAGCAAAGGAAAGACCTGGAGAGATAGATTTCTTTTTGCTCTTACAGAGGACCAGGGTTCAGTTCATAGCACCCACATGGCCACTCCAACCTGCAAAGGCACTGCACTCATGTGGTACACATAAATGCACATGGTACACATAAATTCATGTATTTAAAACATTCGTGTACATTTTTTAAAAGCAAGCAAGTAAGCAGAACCAAAACAAGGATGCAAAGATATTTCTATGCATAAATTCACTCTAAAACTTGAAGGTTTTCTTTATATTGCTACAGACCTTTGCTGGATATTTTTCAAATTCACAAATTATGTTAATATGCTAATAACTGAATCTCATCTCCACAAATTTCCAGAGGTCATTAAATCTTATTGTCAAGAGATGTTTAAGCAAAACTCTTCCTATGTTCTACTCTGAATAGCATTAGAGGTGAATAGAGAAAGGCTCAGGTTGTGTCTCAGTTTTTCTGAGTAGACAGCTAGTTTTCCAGGTGGCCCAATGTGTGAATGTTCTAGGTCTGATCTTCTACCCTACGTCAGCTTTCCTCAATCCAGACTTGTCCCAGAATCTAATAGCTAGGATCTTTCCGTTGATTTGGCTATCCATATGGGCTTGGGAGTTTTCCTGACCTAGCACACACCTAAAGTACAAAACTGATGGTGTGCATCTTCAAAAGAATGCTATTCAGACCTTACCACTGCCAATTCATGGGCATAAGGTGGTATTTATGAGAGTTTAACTTTCATTCATGAGGTGGGGATGGAGAAAGCATGTTCATAAAAAATGCTAAATAATGGTCATTTCACAAACTTCAACCGCCACTATGTGGCCCGAGACAGTAACCTGGCTGTTGCCTGGGCTTTAGTTTCTGTTGCAAAGCTCCACTTCTTAGTTCCTGCTACAGGTTTAAAAACAAAAAGGCTACACAGGTCATTAGGGGAGAACCCACTACCACTCCTCTGCAAAAGGGACATGATATTGAAGCGACTCCCAATGACTCCTCATTAAATCTGTCCATTAGTGTGTCTCTAAAATGCCCCAACAGAGAAGATTCTTTTTCAGTACGTATTAATTAACACAGAGACCCACAGCTGCTCAAGGAGCAGAGAATCAGAGACTGGACCTTCCCAAATGAAGCCTCTATACCACACCTATCCTCCCAAAGCTCAGGATCCTTGTAGAAGAGGGAATGAAAAGATCACGAGAGCCAGGGGTAATAGGTAACTCCAACAAACAATGTTTTCTAAACACAATAGGCCTGATACACATATGAGCTTGCAGCAGTTGTGACAACATGCACAAGACATGTGCAAGCTCAAGCTAGACAAAACTGCAGTATCAATGGTGGAAATGGGCATGGAGTCCCAATCCAAGTGAGGAACTATAAGTAAATAAGAGTTACTTGCTAAGGGAGAGGTAGTTTTCCTAAGGATGTGGCCCCTATATGTTAACCATGTTCCAATGGACACCCACAACACATAGAAGAGTATTTGAGTCACATACATTGGACTTAATGGGGATGAGGGGGATAGGGAGAGGCAGACAAACAATACCAATAACAAGAAAACAGGAGCCCACAGTTCGGTGAGTCTGGAAGCAGCTGATTCTGGGAGGAGTTGGGGAAGCGGGTGAAGATGATCAAAATATAATATATGAAATTCTCAAAGAACTCAAAGAAACTTTTAAAAAGATAAAGTCTCACTGTGTAGCCTTGGTGAGTAGCTTCTAGGACCAGATTCTATGCTCATTTGGAATCACAGCTGAAGGTGCTTTCCAGTACTGGCCTGCCTTGGTCAGCATGTGGTCATTAGCCTGGCTGCTATTGTTTGGTAGCCTCCATCTCTTGCCCCATATGAACATGGTCCCCAAAGGGAAGCTCAGCAAATTTCATTCCCCTTTTTGGTTATAAGTCAAACACTGGACCAAGGCTTTAATTCTTTCGCTTTCAAAACTGAAGCAACATCTCCCACCACACTGACCTCAGAACAATTCTGCTTTGAGTCTTATACTAACTGTCATGTTTCAGAAACACAAACACTGAAAAATAAGCTACTTTGTTCCATTTTTCAATCTAATATTTTATCTAATAAAAATTCCTTTATTTTGTATCCCAAAAGTCTATGTAAAATTATAACTAATCCCAACCACTGTGTCTCTTTACAAATTATTTTGATTGTGTAAAAATGGCCACTTCCTCTTCCATTTCTTTGCCAGGGTTTCTCTTGCCAGCAAGGTTTAACAGCTCCAGGCTTTTGGGTTTGCGTTTTTTGTTTGTTTGTTTGCTTGTTTGTAGACTCTATCATTTGCCATTGATACCAACGCTTAGTATAATACCTTCACTGAAATACTTGAGACTTATGTGTTCATGTATAAATGTATATAAACATGTGTATTTATATATTTTATTTTTAATTATGTTTCTATTTATTAGCTAAAGAGAACTAAAGCTAGGCCCTACTTCATTCCATGCTAAGTATTCTGTCCCCTGGGAATTCCTTGTTACACTGATAGAGGAAAAGGTAAAAATCAGAGACAAGTGGCAAACCTTCCCTCATTAGAATATAACAGTAAAACACATAAACCACTCCGTCAAGTCCGGGGTGGGAGAGGCCTGTTTTAGAACCATACTGCTTTCTCCAAACTCTGTCAGGGGCCAAACACAATTTCTTAACCCAATGACATTTTTTAAAGTCTTCACAAATCTTGTTAAAGGAATTCATCATATTTTCTGAATAAAAAAAAAGATTGAAACAGTTCTTTCAAAATAACATTTTGATGAGTTGAGTGTAAATGAACTAGAAACACACGGATTAAATTTCCCTGGAAATACACATGGGTTTCAAAATTAAGGGGAATTAACTTCTCCAAATGTTTTCAATTTGCCTAACCTCAGAAGTTTGATGCATGGTTTGAGACAGTTGGCTTCGTGCCAATTTTGTGCATCCTTGCCAGGGTTCTACCTGGGAAAACATTTTATTTTCATCTATCCTTAGTCCTGACAGCTTAACAATATGACTAATCAGATAGGTAGGGCCCAAAATTGTGCCATAAATATTATTTGAAAGGAGCTCCTTGCCTATGCATTGGCTCTTTGACTTTATACAGTACTGGGTATTAGGAAAGTCCAAAGCAAATGATGTTGTCAGAAAACTTCTGAGAATGTTTGGCAGTTTTCACCTCTTATGAGTGACTCTTATTTTCATAGGATATTAGAAAGAATAGAAACTTAATTTGAGAAGAAATTAGTTGACACATTAAAACTGAAATTTTCTGATAACTTTTCCACTCTGTTTCTTTTAGCTTTTATTTTTGGTACTGGGATTATTAAATAGATGTAGCCTCCCCCCTTTCCCCACACACATAGGAAAATATAATCCTGTACCCAGGAAGCCTACAAGATGGTGCCCTACTTGAGTGTATTAGTTATTTTTCTGCGATACAATAAGAACCTTAATCTAGTACCACTCTTTACCCCAATCTGCATTTGCTTGAGATGTTACAGAGACAGAAGTATATCATATGATCCTGAGTTTCAGATTGACTTTTGGAGATATGACCAATCACCCTTTAGCATATCACAGCTTAACTCAGAGTTCTGGAGTAGATGAAAAAGCTGGTGTGTTTCAAGGTAGTTGCATTTTCATGTCCCGCGTTCTTGACTCCTGAAGAAAGTTTGGAGTCTGTCTAAACTGACACTCTATAACTGAATACCACAGAGAAAGTTATTTATTAAGAACAGATGGGGGGACCTGCAATCGGGATGTAAGGTGAATAAATAAATAAATTAATGGGGGGAAAAGGAACAAAGATTTATTCAGCACATGGTTCTGCAGGCTGGAAAGCCCATGGTAAAGAGATTACATCTGTGAAAGAACTTCTTGATAGTGGGGTCTCTTGGGAGAGACCTGAGAAGGCACAAGGCATAATTTAAGAAAAAAGACAGCTGCATATGTAGCAGAGGGTGGCCTAGTAGGTCATCAATGGGAGGAGAGGCCCTTCCTTGGTCCTGTGAAGGTTCTATGCTCCAGTATATGGGAATGCCAGGGCCAGGAAAAGGGAGTGGGTAGGTTGGTGAGCAGGGGGAGGGGGAGGGGATAGGGGGTTTTAGAGGGGAAACCAGGAAAGGGGACAATATTTGAAATGTAAATAAAGAAAATATCTAATAAAAAAATAAAAAAAGACACAAAAATAGGAGTAAACTGGCTTGTATATAGCCACACTTGATATGATCCTTTAAATCATGAAAGGATTAGTTCATTCTTGAGATCAGAGTCCCCCTGAGCCTCTTAAAGATCCTACCTGCTCCTACCTTTTACTATCCCACAAAGAGCTAAATTTCAAAGAGAGTTTATTTGGAGACATATTGTGTGAGACTTTCCCTAGGGATACTGATACATACTCTATCCACCCTGTATAGGCAGCCCACAACAGATCAAAGTAAAAATTACACTGAAGTCCAACTTGATGACTAAATGAATTTATTGGGGCTATTTTCAACAGGGATATAGGTAAGGGGTTCCCAACAGCAACAGGGATGACTCTAAGCCCATACCATATCACACAAGTGATAACTCACAAAAGCTGTAAACCTCTGTACAACTTGCAAAGAACTCAAGATATTAGAGTACTTCCTCTGAGTAACTTTGCTGGTCAGAACAGCCAGCCCCAGTCACTGTTTACTGCTTCCATACCCTTTTTTTTGGGGGGGGGTGCTTTGTGAATCATGTACGCTTTATTAGACAAGGGAAGTTTGCTCACTCTCTGAAGCTAATGAACTTCCACCCTTCTTCCTTGATGGAGGGTTTTAATTTGGAGGAAATTGTTACACAACAAGGTATCATGAAGCCCCGAGAATAACTCAGTGACCCTGGGCTCCCACAGCAGAATGTTTTAAAGAATGGACCAGGAAAGAAGCAGAGCCTCTGAACACTGTCCCATCTCTGAGTCTTATGTCAGTCTCCCTCTATGGATGCATGAAAATGGATTTGGCCAGCAAATACCACCAGTGACCTGCTCTCCCCTGCAACATACCTCAGTTTGATTGCACAGGTTCATATATACCAAGAAAGCCTTGTAAATGTAAAATCAAAGTTAACAGGTGGGGAAACTTGAGGAAGTCTCTCTGTCTCTGTTTCTCTCTCTCTCTCTCTCTCTCTCTCTCTCTCTCTCTCTCTCTCTCTCTCTCTCTCTCATAAGCTTGATGACTTGAGAAGAAGCCACTGTTGTGTATAGATAAGGTCTGGAACTGTCAAAGACAATTGTACAAAAACATAGCTTCCCAGCATAGGTAGATGCAAATTTGTTACTCCTTTAGGGCAGTGGGGTCTCCCTGGTTGACTCAGAATCATCCTCTTATCCCATACAAAGATTATGTGAAAAGTGTGCTATTGAGCCTCAGCACAGACCTACCAAGCCAGAGACTATGGGGTGGAGCCATGGCACCTGCTTCTTTATAAGCCTGCTTGCTTAGGTTTGAGAATTATGACTCTAGGGAAAGCAAAGAAATAGTAAAACAAAATCATAATTATCTATTCTAACTACTCATACAAACATGCAATAAATACCCAACAAGGGAAGTTCATCTACAGTATCACAATGGTGCTTCCAGGTATTACTATATTATTCCCCTTGTTTCAAAAGATCTGAGCAACAGTCCGCTAATACAAACCAGATGTGCCTCAATCCAGATGGACTGAATGAGTCATTTGGAAGCTTAGCCAGGGTTATCTGTGTGGGGTCTGCCCAGCTTCCTCTTCCCCTTTATCATGCCATCACTGGGGCTGGATAACAGTGTTCTCCAGTTCAGGATTATACATAGTACCCTCCTCTACTTTCAGAGTAGAAATCCAAGTCTCAAAGAGAACTTGTCCAGTGAATGAATGTGTCTTGACCACAAGCCAGTATTAACTTGTATGAAGATCAATACCTACTTCCGTGAAGGTTTCTAAGAAAATGGTCATGGTTTGTTTCTCAAGAATTAAGTCCCCAACTCTTTGAATATTAATGAATAATTTCTGCCTTGATGAGTTCTTGAATGAATTATTATAGCCTTTTGGTAATTATGATGTCAATGTCAGTTCTTACTTTGGAGCAAGATTGCAGCAGCCATGGTGGAGATACTGATGACCAGGAGGCTGCAAGCATGTGGCAGCAGTGGTGTATGGGAAACTCTTGTCTCTTCCTCTTAATTTCATTGTGAATCTAAAATCATTCTTAAAAGTCTTTTAACTTTAAATTGCTCTTAAAAATGGATGTGGTCTATGAATCTCCTGCATGTGATGTACAAATTTAGACTCTGTTTGTGGGTGAGGGTAAATCTCCAAGTTTCGTATTTATTAGGAGCCTCTAAAGATGCCCAGGCTGCTGGTCCACAGATCACCCTCTGAGAGCCAAGGATCTAGGAGAACTATGCTGATGACACAGACACAAATTTAAGCTTCCGTTGTTGAAAACAACTTGGATAAAGCAGGTGACAGAGAATCTCATAAGTGAAGATATATGTGGATTCATGAAACTCCCTAAGGACAAATAGAAAATATTAATGTATTGAGGTAGATTGAGAGGAGAAAGGAAGGGACTGGAGAGATGGCTCATAGGTTAAAAGCCTTGGCTGTCTTTCCAGAGGACATGGGTTTGTTCCTAGCATCCACATCAAGAAGCTAGCAACCATCTTTAGTTCTAGGGAATCTTCTGGCTTCGGGGTACCTTCATGCATGTGGTGCACATACACATAGGCTAAACACTCATACACATATGTAAATGAAGTATAAACCTACTAAAAATTGGAAAAAAAAGATGTCCATTCCCACTTTTAACTTAAGAATGATATTAATAACAAAGATGTATCTCCATGCTGTAAATAATAATAAAAAAGTTTAGAAAGGGGGGGAAGATAATTCTTTAGATATAATTTGTTTAAACCCATAGTAAATCATTTAAGTCTAGTTCATTTATTCACTTTTATTAGTTTGTAAACAATGTGTTTATATGACATTAAGATTCAGACATTTACAGTACTTAAAATATCCTATAATTTCATTTGAAAAGTTGCAAAAATTAATTTTGTAAAATGTATTTGTTTGATGGTTTCAAACATGCATAAAATATGTCTGCATCAAAGCTACTGTCCAACTTCCTTCCTTAAAAAATAAAACACTACCCAGTTTGTTACTATTGAAGAATTAAAGAATCACAAAATAACTTTCCTTCTTAGAATGAAGTCAGTCAAAATTTATTCTTTGACTATTTGATATTCTTTGGTTTTCCAAAACAATTCCCCAGGTTTTTTCTCAAGGCTTCGTTTGCACCTCAGCTTTTCTGCACCCCCCAGCATCGTCCTGAGTCCTCCTGCATCTTCCTGGCGTTTCATTGGTCTTCCTGGGTCCTCTTACATCTCTGTGGTATTAGTGTTTTGGGATTTGGTCTCCATTGTGGCCTTGTGTTTCTGCAAGATACCAGGTAAATTTGTTGAAATGTTTAACACTCAATATGCTAATCTGTAAAACACAAACAATGCTTGCTTCCACTCCTAAGGTTCCTACTAAACACAAATACAATACGTGAAGCAAGGAGTCCACACTGATGCCTAGTGTATTTGTCAGGGTTCTCTAGAGAAACAGAATTTATAGAATGAATCTCTCTATGTAGGTCTAGAGAAGGGGTTATTGGAGTGACTCACAGACTCCAGATAAACCCCTCGAAGGCTGGCTGTGAAGGGAAAGTCCAAGAATCCAGTAGTTGTTCAGTCCACAGGGATGGGTATCTCAGTTTGTCATCAGTGTATGCTGGAATCCTGAATAAGTAGGCTCTACAGCCAGTGAAGGAATGGACTTGCTAGCAAGGTGAAAGTAATCAGGCAAGGGCTTCCTTCCTCCATGTTCTTATATAGGCGTCAACTAGAAGGCATAACCCACATTAAAGATACATGTCTTCTCACCTCAAGATCTGTATTAAAAATGTGGGTCTTCCTAACACAGAGGTCCAATTAGAAGTGGTTCTTCCTTCTTCAAATACAGCAAAAAATTCCTCACAGGTGCACCCCCAGTTTGGGGGTTTTCATTTCAGATGTAGTCAAGTTCACAACCAAGAATAGCATCACACCTAGATAGCATTGCCTGTTACAGTGATTAAACACTGCTTCAAGCAGCAGAATGACAGCTAGGAAGGAGGTTGCTTCCAACATCATCTTGCTCAGATAATGGACACACAACATTCATAGTGACCCTCCCAGTGAACTGCCTCCCTGGTATAGTGTAAGTCATTTTGACACAGCATAGAATTGTTCTTCCTTCAATCTGTTCAGTCAAGCTCACAGATCACAAGATGAGCTCGGGAATCACCAGCTAGAGCTCACTTAATCACCAACCGAAGTGAGTCAGGTATGTAGCACATGTATAAGGGCAGGGCTGGGTTTGTCATACATGTTATCATCTGCATCCAGGATGCTAGCTTACTATATCTCAATTGATGGAAACAGTTTAAAATGTTTATTTCTTTTACCTGAAGCTATTTCCCAAGATTATTTGTATTAAATCATATAATCCCCGCCTAGGAAGCTAGGTTGGCATATATGCAACTTGGGCATTCATGCCATTCCGAGCAAACTTCAGAATGTGGGAATCTTCCTGTGTGACTAATCATTTAGTTGAAAATAAAAAGAAAAAAATAATAAGAAATAACTATATTTTTCAATCAAATATGTTGATTTACTTATTTTTGAGACTTTCACACATGGATACTGTAGTTATATCATTTCCACCACTTTATCTTTCCCTTCCAGTTTTTCCTATCTCCTTCCACTCCCTCTCAAATTCAGGACTTTTCTTTCTTAATTATTTTATTTATACACATATATTCTCTCTCTATGTAATATACTTATATATAATATAGTTATTGCCACTGTCAGTCACAAAGTTCACATTTTAAGCACTCCAGATGATATTAATATATATATACATTTACATATATACATGATATATGCATAAACATGTTACATTCATATAATAATATAATATATACATATATGAATAACATATATGTGTGTGTGTGTGTGAGTATGAGTATGTGTAGTCTTAAGTAAGTTTACAGTTTTGTGTTGGACTTGGGGTACATGTGGCCCCAGGACCTCAGGTTGAATACACCAACTGAAGTGAGTCAGGTATGTAGCATATGTGTAAGGGCAGGGCTGGGTTTGTCATACATGTAGCTCCTCAATGGTTTGTGCTTTCTTCAACCTGTTTCCTGTTGGGTGTGTATCCACTTGCGGAAGATGGTGAACAATCCCCACTGGGAATCTAACAAGAAGGAATCTCTAAGAGATTATTAGATGGACCTGATTTTGCTGAATTGTTGATTTTTCAATCACAGTCAAAGCCAATAATGGCTGGTGTCAATCTGTAGAGCCACCTCTCAATTTTGACAGTGTGGGCAGATTCTTTTTCCTAAAACATAACATCCACATCCCAGGAGTTCTTCTTAAATAGCCCCCCAATTAGTGGGGCATCCTCATCCTCAGGAGACTGCATCTGCACTTTGTTTTCCCTCCCACAAATTTTCATGTGAATTTTCTGTGAATTGCCATTGCCCTAATTCAGATTTTTATTGACTGTGGCACCCCTGCATCTAAAGCTGTTAGTAGCAACATAGGTTCTCTCCTACCCTCACAATCCCTTTACTGTATAGGTTGGGCAAGATGGCCAAGGGAGTCAGAGAAACGGAAGGTATGCCACACAATTCTTCCATTCTCATCTTTTTCTGTTGCTTCCTATAGTTTTCATTCGCCACAAGAACCTGCATCTAACTCTGAAGTTTATTTCATAGAACTTGGATTTTAGGCACTATGAGATGGACACTTAGTTGCTACCATCTAACATAGGGCTAACAGGTGATATGTGGAGATATAATAAAGAGGTATTCATGAAAAAAACAGAACAGTCATCACACCTAGTAAACATCGATTGTTAACATGATCAAACACTGCTTAAAGCAGAAGAATGATGACAGCTAAGGAGGAGATTGCTCCCAACTTCATCATATGTGCATATCACATGTGCGTGTGTGTGTGTGTATTCATGCTTGCATATTCATAAATATATAATATACAACTTTCTCAGTCTGTATAACCTTACCTGTATTTATGTATTCAAGGACCATTCAGCACTGGATAACCAATTGGTGTGCTCTTCACTAGGGAAGACTGTTTTTACAACACTCAGCACCCCTTGGTTGCCTGTAGTTCTTTTTAAAACCCTGTTGATTACATCTGAAACTATGAGATCACCTTGATGCTGTGAGACCCTGACACCAGATCAGGAAGAGCAGAATGAGGTCAGCATAAGACTGCTCACTGATGTAAGGTAGTAATTTCCATTGTCTTTCCCTCATAAAAATGTTAATTTCACCACAACTGAACTATGATGAAATTTTCTTTTACATTTTCACAAATACATAATTTATTCAAACTATGGGAATAAAATCTAGTTTGAAACATTGTCAAAATTTGTTGCCAATGTTAATTAAGCAAAATGTATAAGTTGCCTACTCAACAATTTAACACTGAGTGGTTAAGAAACTTGGCTATTCTTCCAGGCAACCTGGGTTCAGCAACCATATGGCACTGACAATCTGCTTATAGCTCCAGTTCCATGGCATCTGATGTCCTTTTCTGGCCTTCAGTCTCTTGTGTGAACATGGTGCACATGCATAAACTCAGGCACACACACATAAACACAAAGTAAATAGATGATGGATAGATAGATAGATAGATAGATAGATAGATAGATAGATAGATAGATAGATAGGTTTCAGAGAACACAACAACATGTATTGTAAAAACAGCAAAAATTACCTAATACAATACTGTTCGATAGGTCTGTCTGGACAGTATCAAGGCATGAATGCTTCAGGGGGGTGGTAATATCTTGATTCTTGATTGGGTGTTTGTCATCCAAGACTACTCAATTTGTGGGAAACTCTTGAGCTGAAACTAGTGATTTGTGTACTTTACCTTAAAACTTCTATTTACAAAATTTACTGCCAGTGCCTACCCTGCCTGATAATATCATCAGCATCCACATGTTTTTTAATTCTGGCAGCAACACTATGACCTTGACCTCTGATTAATTTCCATTCCAGTCTAAGCAGTTCTCAGAGCACCTAAACCACAACTCACCAAGTAACAGGAAGGCTGACTATCCGGTACTGGAAAATCTAAAGAAGTAGACTTTGTGGCAGGCAGGAGCTTTACAGATGGTTGAAGGCATCTCAGTGGGTAAGATTTCAATTGTCTACTCAGCGGAAGCATTTGCCACTGTTTTTCTGTTGCCATCTTTAATACAGAATGGAATTCTTGCAGCTATCAATCAAATGCTGTTTGGTGAGGGAATGGGCATCACACATAATTAAAAAGCAACATTTCTCCAAAACTCACCTTATACTATCTAATTTTTGTGGGTGTTTTAAATGTTCTTGCTGCTACTCAAACACTTTTGAGACAGGCACACAAGGTTTCCCTTATCCCTTTAACAAGACCTTCAGCAAAATGGTTGAACAGACACAGCCTTCATAAGCAGCAATGGATGCTTCCCTCATCCAAGTGCATGTTTTCTTACACGTTGTTCTCTGAATGTGATGTTGCAAGGTTGTACTGAGACACAGGGGATGGCTTGTCTTAACCAACTCAGCAGTCCAGCTCTGCTACTTGCCACGAGTTGTCAGTTTTTCTTATATCTCCTTTGTTCCTTTGATTCCTTTCCATTTACCTTCTGAGTCTTGCTGCCCTGCAGTGGATAGTCTGATATGGTAATAGTGGCAAAGAAAGCTGAGACTGATTGGTTTATGACTTTCTATGTGTGCATGCCATAGAATAACTGCTGTAATGGTGAAATGGTTGCTTACAAACCAATAACAGATACCACTGGAAAGTGTCAGGACCATAGTTTCTCCTACAAGTCATTGCTTTGCACAATAAATATGTTTGGATTTCATTGGCACTTGTTTTAACACGATATTTTCTGAAAGTCCAACCGTGTATTTTATAACAATTGATTTTCTGATGGTTTTTCTCTACCTGTGTTTATGAAGTGCCTGGGACATGTTCTTCCCTACAAATGCAACAAGAGCCTCACAGAAAGTATCACCTTGAGTTTCCAACACACGGCCTTCAGAAAGATAATGACCTCTTCCTTAAAGGTTGCCATTTGTTCAAGACAAGGAGGAAACTAGTGGATGGTCAGCCCATCCAGCTGGCTCAGGAGCAAGTCTGGCAACTGGACTGGAGTCAGGGAACAGAGAAGATTCCATGGCACTGTCCTAAGCACTGGAAACAAGAGCGTGTTTTACCCAAAGGCGAAGATGTTTTGTAGGTCCTGGGGATGCTAGAATTACACAGACAACTCATGAGTGGAGAGAACTTGAGTAGCAGAGCTGGGGGAGTATTCAATTGATCTGTAGAACCATTTTCTTGGGCTGAACAATCCATTTCCTTGTTTCCTTTGGTTCTAATCACTTGTTCTAGAGGTGTAAGAGAATTAACACAGACTTCCTGCCTATAGTGCCCAAGGAGATGTTTACAATGTTTAAAAATATCAAAATTCTAAAAGCTGAATATTTTTTTAAAAAGTAGTGCTAACCAGACATATATTCAGTGCTAGAATTATGACTAGTTATATTTTATTTAAAAGTTTTCAAAGGATTTGACTGAATTTTACAAAATTAAATTTTAAATGTCAGCTTTATTTAAACAATTTGAAAGTTCCAATAGGGCAAATCTATGATAATGGTGCTGACATGGTTAGTATAGAAAAAGATGTAAGGCTGTAAATTTGGCTGAAAACCAGAAGCATTCTTTGTGCCATGCAGGGCACATGTTTTAAATTTGTTACTATGAGACATGACCCAGCTGGGCCAATAGCAATGACAGTCCTTGAGATGACTCAAAATTGCATATGACATTTTCTGGACTTACCCCAAAATGGAACATCTTGATCAAACACTATCATTTCTGACTTTAGGAGTTCTCTAGGTCACATGGCATATGCTGCCAGAATGCTGATAAAGAAATCAGATTTAATTCAAACAAGACACAAATGAAGCAGAGTTAAAAGGGAAGATGCTCAAATGAAGAAGAAAATGTGATGTTTGAAAGAAAAATTAACCTTGAGTCTGCACTAACCAGAGTCATTTGGCAGGGACTGAGGTTGCTACCATATTAGAAATAGTTGATAAAAACAGATCCAGTTTTGGCCATTTTGTTTTAAAAAGGACTACTTCAAGATATAGATTTAAAAATCTGGCCTTACAGGGGACGGAGCAGAGATTGAAGGAATGGCCAACCATTAACAAACCAAACTTGAGACCCATCCTATGGGCAAGCAACAATCCCTGACACTATTAATGATACACTGTTATGCTTGCAAACAGGAACCTAGCATGGCTGTCCTCTGGGAGATTCCACACAGGAGCTAATGTAGACTCCCACAGTCAAACAGTAGATGGAGCTTGGAGACTTTTAGGGAAGAATAGGAGGAAAGATTGCCATAGGAACTCCACAGGAAGACCAATAGAGTCAACTAACCTGGAAGCTTGAGGCTCTCAGAGTCAGAACTACCAACCAAAGAATAAACACAGGCTGAACCTAGGCATTCCAGCTCATGTGTAGCAGATATACAGCTTAGTCTTCAAGTGTGTCCCAAACAACTGTAGTAGGAGCTGTTCAAAAAGCTGTTGCCTGAACCTGGGATGTGTTCTAGCCGGGCTGCCTTGTCTGGCCTCAGTGAGAGAGAAAGTACCTAGCCTCACAGAGACTTGAAGTGCCAGGGTTGTGGGAATGGAGGTGGCTCCCCCACTCAGGATAAGAGGAGGGGATGGGGGAAGAACTATAGGAGGGTGTGACAAGGATGGGGGCAGTGATCAGGATGTAAAGTGAATAAGTGAAAAAAGGGATAAAATTTTTTAAAAAGTTACCAAAAAATGTAGCCTTTCTTCCTAATTTAAAAGTGTGAGAACTGTGGAGGAAAAAGAAAAGGATAAATAAATTAGAATAAGGAAACAAAACATTTGCAACTCAAAAAGGGAACCTTCAAATACAGATAAACCCAAATTAACTTGCTATGGAGAATAGCTCTTGAATACTAGGTTAGAAAACTGGGAGATGGCACAGCAGCTAAAGCAAGAGGCCTGGATACTTCAGATTCTCACAACCCAAATCAAGCCTTGGAACAAAGAAGGGGTCCTCAGAGCAAGCAGGAAAGCCACACTAGCTGTACTGTAAACCCTGTGTTTGATTGACAGATCTGCCTCAAAATAAAAAGATGAAAGTGGGAGTGTGATCAAGAAAGAGTCTCAGTATCAATCATGGGGCTTCACATATGCAGACACACATGTGAAAAAGAAAAAGGAAATCGATAGTTTAAAGTGAATCATAGATAGTCAGGGTTCTTTTATAATATTCCAGCACAGAAAATTCAGAATGAAGATTATATGGACTACAAATCTCTAATGCATGAATTTTGTTTTGGTTTGTTCTGCTTTGTTTTGAGTACCAGGGACAGAACCAAGAGCCCTGTGAGTGCTAAACATATACTCTACCACTAGGTTACCTTTCTAGTGCCTGCTCCATGAATTCACATAGCACTCTAAAGAAAGTGACGAATTTTAAACATGGCTACAATGTGCACAGTAAATTTAAAATGTGTAAATAATTTCTTGCTTGTCATATATGATGGTATCATCATATTTGAGCACAGACTGTACATTTCATTCATTACTTAACCATTCCAGTAGCACTTGAATTATGTTAAAAATCCATTTGTGTAGCCTTAGAAGAAGTATATCTTTCAAAATTGAAACTAACTTTAATAGTCTATCAAAGAACAACAAGGACTGGAGAGATCCACCACCTTATCATTGTTTTCTATGAATAACAATAACAATAATAACAACAACAATAAGTCTTGACTAGGTCAGAATGATGGGTTCTGTCAAGTTAAAAGCCAGGAATTTTTAAGGGTAAAAAAAATCTTATAATTCATGACTTCACATTTAATAAACCATATAACTATTACTGGTGTATCCACAATAATAACTAAATTCCATCCTGTTTAAAATTGGGTTGCCTTTTTGTCACATTAAAAGTCACAGTTTCTGGTTTACTGTTATCAAGTTCTCCTTGCTAATGTAGAATATTATCTGTGTTATTGGCAGCTCATCAGTTTTATTCACTGCTTTTAAAATATTCTTCTTGTGACTATTTTGAAATAAAAAGTGCTATAGTTGACTATATGTACTTTTCTATGTTACTAAACACTCAAACCCATTTCTCCCACCTAATTGTGACTTTGTACTTACCATCCACCCTACCCAGCCTCTGTAACTTCTTTTCTGTTCTCTATTTCTGTGTAAACAGCCACCCACAGTCATGAGATCATGAGATGCCTGTCACTGTGGTTCATTGTCTCATGTTTGTCAATTCCATACTGTTTCTGCACTACCCCTAGCTACTCATTCTCCAGATCTCCCATGTCCCATACCCCTATCTCCTAGGAATGGTCGCTTTCCGGGTGTGTTTCATGCTCCTCAACGAGTAAAATATGTTCGCTCACTACATTATCTACACACATCACCATCCCTGACCACCTTCAATTCTGACATTATTCTTTCAGAAGCAAGGAGGGAAATAAGAAGTGGAGATAATCCAGGCTTCAAGGCTTCTCAAAACATGTGCAACTCTTTGATATACTTCTTTGAGATCTGCTGGTTCACCTGGTCCCCAGAGCTTTGGGTACCTTTTCACTGAAGGATAAAGATGAATGAGCAAAATCTCCAGGCAAGCACAGATCTTGCATACTGGAGCTACACATCTGGTGCACATTTGGAGAATGAAGAGATAAAGTAGAGAAGTAGAGGGGGAGAAATGGTCCCTTCTTAAAGTCAAGAATCCTGGTGGTCCCATGCTTATCAGATCTTCTGCAGTTGTTTTTCCCAGAAACCAATAGTCCTTTCATCAAAAATTTTGAAACACTCAGATCGACCCAAAGCTGGCACTGGGCAAAGTTTTAATTTGGTTCAGAAGCATCAAACTTACGAAGTTGGACTGAGTTCTGACCCTCACAAAATGCACATTCCTTCAGAGGTCACTTGACTTCATCCCCAAATAATCTGAGATAGAGCCCAGAGTTCCTGGTAATCGTTCTGCATGGAAGACCATGGAACTTCAATTTTGGGGAACCAGGCCTTCCCACATCATTTTGTGCATTCCTGTCTCATTGCTTAGGCCATTAGAAAGATGTGAAGATTTCCCTTTTCTGTTGTAGCCCCAGCCTCACTTTCCCCACCTTTTCCTTCTCACCCATCATCCTACACTTGAAGGGGTTTGGTTATGTAATCTTAATGGCCCTGTGCTTCCAGACTGCGAATCTGGTTCTGATTTGCTGCCTTGATTCACTGGCAAACACCAATATAACCGGAGTAAAAATAGACTAAAAATGACTGTTAAGACAAGTAACCATTTTTGTTAGTCCAGTGATCATGATTTTCCTGTGATTTTTAGTTGAACCTCATAAATATAGAACATTCTAGAATTATATAAGCTCTTACAGCTGCCTTATATGCTAATGACAATGAATTTAAGACAGATTGCTCAAATATGACCTCTGTGGAGTGTTGAATGAATTATCGGAGCCTGAAAATGCTCCCATCCAAAGAAACTGTATCGTGAGCATTTGTACAAACCAATCAGCCAGTGAGTGGCCCCAGAAGGCTTTGGAATATGGTCTTGGGTCGTTTTCCTTTTATTTGGGCTTTCTCTTGGTGTATAGAAGCAACAATTCTTAGAGAACAGCATGTATTCCTCAAAAGGAAATACATCAAAATCTTGTAAGGGTTGAACTCTGTGTCCCAATGTCCGGAGGCATTATCAGAGGCATTGTCACTCTGTGGTATGTGTAAAACTGGGATTAGCTTTGAAATGGTCAGCCTACATAGAAGTTCTTTCTTCATGCAAAATATGAAGAGACATGAATTTTCTGGAAATTTTAAATACATTCTTTTTTTTTCTGTATTGTGTGTTCCAAAGCAAACATTCTGCCTGAGGTCAGTCAAGGGAGAGGGGATGGAAAGGGCCTCCTACATCTAGTGGCCAGGACCCTGCTGGGAAGCCATGCTGGAGCCAGCAAAGGCAAGCAACAAATTGAGAAGTGAGAAGGGAGCAGGATATGAAACTCCCTCTCTTCGGAGCTCGGAAGTGGGGGTTATTGAAGGCTAAGCATGACCTCGCTTGGAAATCGCTTCCTGGAAGGGAGAGTCCTCCTCAGTGTGTGCTGTGAACTATGTGTTGAAACTGAGAGAATTGCATTTCCTTCCCCTAAAACTGCTCTTTAGGTTTCCTTGGCAACAACGTGCAGGTGTGTTCAGAGATCAGCACAGTAGAAGGTAGTTTTTTCCATTATTTTTGGCCCAGAACCACTTTCCTTTGGGACTTGAACTAACATTTTACCCACATGCTGCCCAGACCCTTCAAACTACTATCCATCCAGATGCCTATGGCTAGAGCTCTCTTTGTATAAAGAAAAAATGGAAAGAATGTTGAGAGCCCCTGCTTGCCCTTCTTGCCCCGCTCCTAGCCTTCCCAGGATTCCACACACACCACAGGGTTAGAAGGTGTTGGGTTTCTAGAGACTGTGGACAACTTCCCTGAGCCTCTCACCTTCCAAACCAAAGCAGCCTTTTCCCATTCTAACTCCAAGTTCCAGAAACACACTCTGTAGTTTCTGGGCAAATTGCCTGTTGAGAATGTCTCCAAGTGGGATGTTCTCTCTGATATTAGGCGGGGAGTTGGTGATGATGTCAGCACGTTGGTGTTGCCAGGAGAACCTCAGTGTCTCCTGGCAACAAAATCAAATTTTCAGTTTCTCTTGTCGGCAGCTGGTGAATCAGCTGACCTGCAGGCAGCTTGTGGGAGGTTGATACAGTGACTGGGGGTGAGGTCCCCTAGGGAAAGACTTGGGTTCAAATCCAGATGCTGCCATGTCTTAGTTAGAGGCAGTATCAGCAACTCACCCAGTCTTTATGTGATGGATTTCCTCAGCAACAAAATAAAGGTCCTAATGTGTAAAGTACTGTATGGAGGGAAATGAATTAAAGTGCAGAATGCTTAGACCAGAAGCACCCAGCTTTCATAAGTGCTCAATAAATCATTAGCAGTTATTATCACCATCTATCTTTGCAACAGGCTAATGTGCTCCAGTTATGTTGATCATGATTCTCCACACACAACAGTGGTTACTATAACAACTGGAAGAGGTCATTAAGTGTCATGGCACAGAGTAGGTCACCTGTAGGATGACTCAGAACACCATGTTATGTGATATCAGAGCCCAACTTGGGAAGTGACTGCTTTGATCTCTAGCACATACCTGAACTGTTGTTATTTTTAATGTGTCCTTTAAAAGTGATCAGCTAAGTGTAATCTCGGCACTTGGAGGTCTGGGACAGGAGGATCCTTTGGCTTGTCTCAAAAAGCAAACAAAAGAGAAAGATAAACTAACTGTATAAGAGGCAGACTAAAAAAGTACCTGAAGTACCAATCAAAATGCTATTTTTCTAAGCATGTGTGAGTGTTTTGCCTGCATGTATGCTTTTATACATTGTGTATACCTGGTACCAATGGAGACCATAAAAGGGAATTAGATCTTCTGTAAATGGAGTTACAGTCAGTTGGTTTGTGAGTCCTGGGAACAGAACTTAGGTCTGCCAGAACAGCATTTGATCTTAACTGATGAGAACCCTTAGAACATTGTTTGAAAAAATATTCTTCTTTGGCTTTTGAAAAATTCATACATGCTGGTCTCAAAACCCTGGGTTCAAGCATTCCTCCAGCCTTACTTACCCCCATAGAAGAGATCATAGACAACTCTCGGTGCCCAGACAGATAGTTTTAGAAATTGTCACAGCCATCTGGCATTGTTACAGCATCAAATATTTTAAGTCTTCGTTGAGATAAATCCAGACTAGCTTGGATGCTGTCAAACTTACCTAGAGATAATCATGGAGGCCAGGCATGGGTAATGAGACCACAAACTGAGTCATGAAAAATTGTAAATTTCAAAAACACCTAGTCCATCACTTGGGAGAAGTTCCAGACTAGCAAATTCTCAACAAAGAACAAAATACCTGATTAAACACAAGTCAAAATATATGCACATAATGGCACTGAGTCAACCAACCTGGCATGAGTTGTAATTAGGATATGGCTTGGAGAAAGACTGTCATTGAAAACAACTTTATCCCATGTCATGTTTTAAGCTACCATGATCCCAAATAATCTTTCCTGTAAACTCTTCCAAATGACACATTTCTCCTTCATATTCAATATGCCCCTTAAATCCTCATCCCATTTGTCATGGTACCTGAAGATTTATGAAGATCATGTCTTTAGGTTTTGCAATGAATTCCTCTAGTGTGTTCTAACTAGTATCAAAACCATTTGTGGGGTTTCACTTGGCTTATCCCATTGCTAGAAAACAACTGGAAATTTGTTATTGTTGTTTCTGTGAACAATGATTTAACTGCTCTGACACTCCTCCCCATCCCTCCCCTGCCAGAAAATGTCAGAGCCCAAGCTTCCTGGCAGCACTGCTGCAATCTATGCTGTCAGATTAAAGTGTGCCAGTCCCTAGCTTCTCCCAATGTGAGGAGCATCCAAAGGGCAGCCTTGGCCACACCATAGTGACAGGTTTCCAGAGTGACCAGGCTGCTTTGAGTTCCCACTTCTGATTTTGAAATTCACACAGAGGAGTGGTAAATAGATGTCCTTGACAGTCCCAACAGGAAGACGTGATGAAAGCTGTTTATAAGACTTCAGCAAGTAGCCCTAACCACTGCCAACAGCAATGGCTGATGACCTTGCTATTCCAAAAGCTGGTGTTCAGTCTGTGACATCCCGGTTACCCAGGCTGCCCTATGAGGATCTTTACTCAGAATAGTAACTGATGATTCTGTGGAGGCAATCAATCTGTGGTGATTGCTTCATTAGAAGAAAATGATGAAACCAGTTCTGCCAACCCACCCAGACAAAGGAGAGGGGTTGAGGGAAAACTGGCCGGTTTATTAAGGGTCAGTTAAGTCTTCAGGTAGAGGAAGACATGTGGGCAATGGAAGTTACGGCAAACACTTCAGAATTATCACACAATTTCAACTGTACCATAGATCTGCTCTGATGATGTCTTCTCATGAGCCAAACACGTAGATGGAATAAGTAAGTAGTGTGTGCTTGGGGAATACATATTAGTTTTCCAGCCAAGAGGCCATTTACTCCTATGTAACTATGTTACATATATGCTGAAAAATGTGACAGCAATCATAGTTCAATGTGATCATATGCGATGGCTATAATAGCTGGCCTCAAAGATATGCACATTTTTATCCCTTTACTGTTAACACTCTGGCATATTTGGAAATTTTTCTGTGAATAAGCTATTTACATTTCCAAGAAATACACTCTTGGACTTACATTTTAAAAGAAACATTTAGAGAGAGTTGCAGGACTTTATATGAGCAAGAATAAAACAGGACATTTAGACTCATGTGATAAATGTATACATGCTCATCCATTGAGACGATGATATAATGTCCCTTCATTTACAGTGGCATTTGGCAGTTTCCTCTCTCCGTGTGATTGTTAAGACATGTTTTACCTGTCACTTCTATGGAGGTGACTGTGAACACAAAGGCATGGAAACTGGGTCTGATGGTAGGCAATGTGCCACTTCAGTCCCAGGACAGCCTCCATGCTGGGAAAGAAAGGGAGAAGTAAATATCAATACATTATTAATCCCCTATAAACCCCAAAGGCTCAGCTGCTTTAGGTTAACTTAATCTTATTTGTCAAATTTCTGTCAGTGTGTGGTATTGGAAGTCTTTTTCTCTTTGTTTGTTTTGCAACCCAGAAGTTAACTGGAAAGATCTGGGAGGGTGACTTGTTATTTCTCTCTCTGTTGTTTTGTTATTTATTATTAATTTATCTTCTTGTTTTCCCCTCACAAAGGGCATGGGAAAGCTAGAAACACTGTCAGCCCCATGCACTAATGCCACTCTCAAGTTGCCAGCTCCCTCTTATATGATCTTTAAATGCCAGCTACGCTGGAAATGTCACCAGCCTTAGTTTCACAGTGGTCACCCATAACACCACCCTCTTGAACATCTGCCTGCTTGGCACCTGGTTCTCCTGAAGCCTTCATCAAGGTACACAAGGCAAAGCAGCAGCAGTATTAATTAGGAAAGATCCTCTCTGTCTTCCTAGTACATAGTAACAGAGTAGCACTGTAGGCAGGTGGTTAGCCAGCCACAGTGTTTGAAGATGAATGGAGTCCATGAGAGCAAAGGAGTGACTCCCAGAGGCACTTAGCTTGGGAGTTGCAACTAGAACATGCAAAAGAGAGAGGCAAAATCTTCAGGGTAAAGATGGAAGTTTCCAACTGATGACTGTTGAGTGGAACTTGGAACATGGAAAGCCTGAACCAGCAGGGAGTGGCCAAGGCACATCATATGCAGCAAGCAAACACACCAAGAAATCCACAAAATGCTTCAAAAGAGGCACCCAACATTTGTTGTAAAGTGTTATATCTGTTTAGAGCTGTGGTCCAGGGTAAAGGTCATTTCTAGTAATTTAGCTGTATACAACCAATCCAGCTTATTTGAAAGATTCCAGATTTCATAAGGCACTTTGTGCCAGATGTGTCAGATTGCCATTCAGTGCAAGTACAAGTACTTACTATTGTGGAAGATTCTTATAACTTTAATGTGTTATTTTTAAAGAGTACAAATCTTGCACTGAAGGGATAGAATCAAGTGGGTCTTCAGTCTCAAGCCAGCCTACTCTATACCATTCACAGCTGATATGAAATTGGGAAGAGGAATAATAGGAAGGAAGGTTTCAGTGAGGAGACAGATAGGTAAGGACAGAAGGGAGGGGAGGGGAGGGACAATTAGAATTAAGGATTTTAGAAAAATCATACAGAAACCTACTATTTTATAATATGTATGCATATTTATATTTTATAATATATATGCATATTTTACACATATTACAAATTCGATTTTATAATATAATTTATATGCTATTTTAAAATATAATATTTTGCATTATAATACTATACTATACTATAAAATAGTATAGTATAGTATATCTTATATATTATATAGCATATAATATATGCACTTTTATCTTTGTAATATATGCATATAATATATATACACATGTGATAATGCTCCTCCAAGAAACCATAAGTTGACAACTAAACAAAAAAAAGGCCAGTGCTGGGATATATGGGATACTTCTGGAGTTGTTTGCCAGAGGAACCATAAAGACACCTCCTCCCAAACAATACAAGCTATTACTCTTTATTGCCCAGCAGAACTTAATGGTGAGAATCATGTTGCTAAATATACAACACACTTTGGTCACAGAATATGTAGAAATTAAATTGATGTTGACCACGAAGTTTCCTCTCTGTATCTTTCATAGCACTAGAAGTATTATGTAAGCTGTTGGGTGGGTGGAAGAGGGGAGTCTTTAATAGTGTAACTGTGAACTACAGTAATGATAGTGTGGTTAGCTATCACCATGAGTGCAATGGTGACACAAGTGTTATAGGAATAACCATACTCTTTCTGATGAAATGTAAGCCCAGCTTCACAGAAGAAATCACATACCTAAAACTACAACTCTGGCTAAAACTCCATGACTAAGGATCTCACAGGCCCCAAGAGTGATCATACGACTACTGTTTTGCTAAATGGACATAACATCAAACTGTCCTCTAAGTTCATATCACTCTCCCTGTGGTTCTGACCTCACGAGAGACATTTCTTTGTGCAGTAGATAGTGATTAACCCAAAAACTGACAAATGGTGAAGAGGTGTCATAAGAGTGCCCAGCCACAAATGAGACACCTGTGTCATACTCCGTCTGACCGATGTTCAGGTGCCATTTAGGAAGTGGATGGGGAAAACTGTAAGAGTCAGAGGTCTGGGAGGGTGAAAATGATACAGAATCTTTGGGATATAACAGTTGATGGTTACTAATAGTAGGAAAGTCAGTTTTCTTTATGGTTGAGGCTGCTGGTAAGTTGAACACACTCCAGTGGATGACTCTATACTTATGAGTATATGGGCAATACAATGAGGTACCAATGAGTTAATTTTTTAAGCACACAAAGTTGGATGTGGTAGGAAGGTGGGTCTGGAGAGAGTTTTGGAAGGAGTGGCAGGTGAATATGATCAAATTATATTATGTGAAGTCTCAAAGAATATACACATATATGCATATGGATGTCTTGTTGAAGTGAAGGCCAAGCCATCATTTGGGTGTTGAACTGTCACAAAGGCATGAGTTTACAGCTTATGACTCTCACAAGAAAGGATCCTAGGTCTTACAGCATCCACGTGGTTGCTTGTGTTATGCTAACCTTGGACCTTAGGCAAAGAACGGCATTGATCACCATCAAGAACACCTTTAAAATCATGTCCTACCATGATACCATTTTACAGCTGAGGAGACATATGCCTGCAGATACTTGGACCATCCTAGATAAACAAGGATGAATACAAAAGTGACAAAATTTTCAAAAGCACAGACTATAAAAGCAACTTAGATAAATAGTACCATATTAAACTTATAAATTTAGTCATGAAAAAGAATCAACACAGTGAAGAAACAAATTCAGGATGGGAAAATATTTGTAAATTGCTTTGGACATCCATAATATATATACAACTCATATGACTCCATAACAAAATAATAATGATAATTATCAATATTATTAACAACATATTTAATAATAAAAGCATATGGTTATTGTTAATTTTGATGATTTAAAAGTATATATAAATATTAGTATTTTATTGATAGTGTTAATCACCATCATCTGGTTTTATTCTATTTATCTAGGTTTTGTGAAGCAGAGTTGGGATTTAACAAAGATATTTTAATGTAGACTTAAGGATAAGAATTAAGAGAGAAAGGAGAAGAGCTCTCAGAGGAAAGACAAGACATGCCAGAGAGCATAATTATGTGGGCTTCTCAAAAGTGTCACAGAAAAAAACATATCTAAGTGTTGGCTTGGACTCCTCAAGGGAGAGCTACCTTAATCTGATTTAAAACGGGAAAAAAAAATACTAGTAGATATTTCTCAAACAGTGTAAAATAGTTAAAAGGGAAATGAACAGTGTTTAACATGCTGTCATTAGAGAAATATAAATCACAACCACAATGGAATATCACTCTCTACTTACTCTAGGTCAGTAGTTCTAAACCTTCCTAATGTTGCAACCCTTTAATACAGTTTCTCATGTTGTAGTGACTCCCAACCATAAAATTATTTTGTTGCTACTTCATAACTGTAATGTTGCTACTGATATGAATCATAATGTAGATAGCAGATATGTGAGATATCTAATATGGGCCCCATGAAGGGGTCATGACTTACAAGATAAGAACCACTGCTCAAGTTAGAATGACTAGGATCAGAGGATGAAAGATGAGGACAAGTATCAATGAGGACATGAAGATGAGAGAAAATTTACACGCTGTCAACAGGACTTAAATGAGCACAGCCATTGTGGGAAGCAGTACAAAGGAGACTCTAAAACTAAAAGTAAAATTAGCGTGTGATCCAGAAAGATGCAGAAATTCTAATACTGGGCTTGTACTCAAAAGGAAATGAAATCAGCAACCCTATTCTCATTACGTACAGCTCCATTCCCAATAGCCAAATATGAAATTATCCAAAGGTATGAGTGGATGGATGGATAAATAGAAATGTTGAATGTGTGTTTTTGAGAAATAGGGGAAGAGATAGAGGGAGAGAAAGAGGGAGGGAAGGGAGAGAGAGAGACAGAGACAGAGAGAGAGACAGAAACAGACAGAGACAGAGAGAGACAGAGAGACAGACAGAGACAGAGAGAGAGTCACTCAGGCATAAAAAAGAACAAATCTCATTTGCAACAACATAGAAGAGTTCAGAGGAAATTGTGTCAAATGAAATAATGTAACATCAAAAGATATATATTGCACAACTTCACTCAGGTAGAATCTGAAAATGATCTCCCAGAAGTAGTGGCTAGAACAACAGATACCAAAGATGAGAAGGATGGAAAGAAGATTAGTCTGTGTCGTGGAGTTAAAAAAATAAAAAAGAATATACTCTGGTGATTGAGATCACAGTAATTAACAATATTCCATGTCTCAAGGAAGAAAGAATTTTGTTCTCTCAACAAAAAAAAACAAATCAGTGTTTTAAAATAGTCTTCCCGCTCTTGGGAACTTTTTCCTCCTACTGGGTTGCCTGGGTCAGCCTCAGTGTGAGAATTTGTGACTGGTCTTCCTGTACCCTGTGCTGTGTTCAGTTGATGTCCCTCCAAGGCCTGCACTTTTCTGGGGAGAGGTGTGGTCAACGTGTGGATCTGGGAGAGAAGGAAGGTGGTGAGGAACTGGGAGAAGTGGAGGGACGAGAAGCTGCAATCTAGATACATTGTATAAGGAAAGACCGACTAAATAAATAAATACATAAATAAAAAATTTAAAGACCCATTAATCACTGTATGTTTATTACCCAATGTATGCTGATATCAAAATACCACACTCAAAAGTATGTACAATTATCATGTGTCAACTAAAAAATATAAGTTGATTGATAGCCAGTCTTTGGAAGTAACATTCTCATCCTGGTGGAAACAATCCTTCCTTCTGTGGCCAACTTTGAGGGTTCTTCCTGCTAAGAGGAAAGACAGAAAAAGGACTGATGTTGCCATTGGTGATGGTGATAGTGATGATGATGGTGGTGCATCTTTCAATATCTGGTACTGTGTGCTCCAATCTTAGAAACTGGAGTTGTCCTCTACTCCCAAACTTTTCCATCTGGATGAATAAAAACAGAAATGAAATGTGCAGTTCAAGTTGACACAGGCTATAGGAACTCTCTAAAGACTTAATAATTCTTAGGTACACTCAAGCTGAGATAGGATAAATAGGAAATGCTGACATTACCCCAAGACCTCTCCATCCCTAAAGGAGGGGAACATGAAGCTGTTTTAGGCTGGATGGTTTGAAACCTGGTCTTTTGTTTTTAATAACTGAGTAGTAGTCCACTGTGTAAACGAACTACATTTTCTTTATATATTCTTCAATTGAGAGACATTTGGGTTGTTACCAGATTCTGGCTATTACAAATAAGGTAGCTATGAACATAGTTGTGCCAGTGTCCTTGTGGGATGGTGGAACATCTTTTGGGTATATGCTCAGGAGTTGTATAGCTGGGTCTTGAGATAGAACAATTCTCAGTTTTATGAGAAATTTCCAAATTGATTTCCAGAGTAGTTGTACAAGTTTGTACTCCTACCAGCAATGGAGGAATGTTCCCCTTGCTCCACATCCTCACCATCCTGTGTTGTCTCTTGAGTTTTTGATCTTAATCATTCTGATGGGTGGAAGGCGGACTCTCAGAGTCATTTTGATTTGCATTCAGGACATTGAATATTTCCATTCTCAGTACTGAGGAAAGAGTGGCAGAAGACAAAAGTAACTCACTCTAGGCAAGCAGTACCACTATCAGAGTTTTAAAAAACACCTTGTGCCCAGAGCCTGTCTTAGTCAGTGCTCTTCTGCTGTGAAGACACCACAGCCACAGCAACTCTAATAAAGGAAAAAAAAATTAATTTGGGGCTTGCTTACAGATTCAGAAGTTTAGTCCACTATCATCATAGCAAGAAGCAAGGCAGCATGTAGGCAGTCATAGTGCTGGAGAAGGGGCTGAGTTTTCTATATCTGGATTAGCATGCAGCAGGAAGAGAAAGAGAGAGAGACTGGGCCTGGCTTGAGTTTTTGAAACATCAAAGCTCACTCCCAGTGGCACATTTCCTCCAACAAAGCCACATCTACTCCTTCTAGGCCACACCTCCTAATAGTGCCACTACCTAATGTCCGAGCACTTAACTATATGACCCTATGCGGCCATTTCTATTCTAACAACCACAGAGCCCAGAGACAGATATCCAATAAACAAACATTCCCATGTGACTTTGGGGATGTTCATAAAGCTCCTTGTATGTGTCTTTGCGATGTAGGTGTTTCCTTAAGATATTGAACCTGCAACTTAGTTAAATGAGTTATTCTCTATTTCATATCTTCCTTATTGACAATTTTTTCACAATGCTCCAACTCAGCGAATTCTTCCTACAGCCTCCAGTTGAGTCCTTGTTTGACAGTTGGTAAGGGAAGTGCTGAGAAGCCGAATGACTCAGCAGAAGATACCCAGGCAATGGGCAAACCTTGAGATAACTCTGGGTATTTTAAAATCATATTTTCACATCTAGTCCAATAGTTTTCCTATTTCACCAAATCAACCCCAGCATTATCTTCAAATATTTACACTTGTTGCATCATTTGACATACCTTGCCACCAGGTTGCCATAGAAATGTTGATCACTCTTTCCCTTATACCATGCTTAGATATCAGAGCCTACTGGAGTCAGACTCACTACTGCCTGCAGCAGCTGAAGTGTGTGGAGAACAGAGCTTTGCCTTTTCTGCCTTTTAATCACTTAACAGTTCTCAGTCCAACATCCCAATTCACCAAGTGCTCCGACATATCCCGTGATTTCCTACAATCCCCAGAAGGAGGAAAGCTACTGACTTTGTGGCCCTCGGGACTATAGGAGACAATGCATTTTAATCTCAATTGTCACCCAACTTTCTGCATTGCATGGTGGTTAGGATGATTGCAGTGGGTTCTGGGAAGTACGCAGTACTCAGCAGCCCCTTCCACAGGCCCCATCTGTTTACTTAAGAGTTGTATCACAACTAATCAGCCATCATGGGGAGTTTACAGGATATGAGCATCAGTACAGAGATTCATGGCTCAAATTAATTCTGCAATGAGTGTAGAGACAAACTCAGACAGCATGCTTCCAGAGTTCAAATCCCAGCATTGCTATGACCGTGGGCAAGTTTTTAACTACTTTATACCTCAGTTTTAAAAATAAGAATATGTGTAATCCCATTGTCGGGTGGTAAGGACGAAATTAAACAACTCCTATAAAGAATTTAGCTTATATGTGAACAATCATATTACTTTTTTGGAGACAGTGTCTTGCTATGCATTTCAGGCTAGCTTTGAACTGATATTCTCCCTGACTCTTTATTCCAAGTTTTAGTTTTGTAAACATATGACACACGTTCTTAAAGCTTAGAAATACATGATAGAGCCCAACCTAATGCCACAAACCTGTTGTGCCAGCTTACTTAGGAGACTCAGGCAGTATATTGAAAGTTCAAGGCTGGTTTTAGCAATTTCAGGAGCTTCTGTCTCGAAATAAAAAGCAATAAATAGTCTGGGGTTCTTGAGAGGTGGCTCTACTGCTTAGCATGTAGGATAACCCTTGGTTCAGTCCCCAGGATTGACAGGAAAGAGACACAAACATAGAACAAGAAAGAGGGAAGGATGGGAGAGGGGAGGGGAATGGAAATGAAAGAAAGGAAGAAGGAAAGAAGGAAGGGAGGAACAAAGGATGGGAGGAAGGAAGGAATAAGTAAATCATGCAGAGTCAGAAACAGTTTTGTCAGGTGGACATGAATCTATTGGAAATTGAGGTAAAACATACGGATCACCATCAAACTTTAAGCAAGGAATCCACAATTGTGTGCACACTGGCTCTGCTTAATACCAGCAGATCTGACTTCATTTCAGAGGTACGGATGAAGTTTTGCAAATCTTTTGTCTAAATCCCACATGAGAGTGACACAAGCTTTCCAACCCCCGTGTTTCTCAGAGAGACAACATTTCCTAGCATTGTTGCTACTGGATTTCTTCCACCAGGCATCACCATCCATATATGACACAGTGGGAAACTTCAGTGGCACTGTAGGTCAAGATTTATGAGGAGAGGTATTTCCTCCTGGGTGTCTGTCTCAGCTTTGCCTGACACCCACACTGCCATACACCACATGGCTAAATTATAATCAAAAGGCAAACCAATAGGAGTTCTGACACAGTGTCAGTCATTCAGCACAGTACTTCCATATGAGTGACTCTCATTATATATGATGGGACCAACTTAACCCTCTCCACCCTGTGGACTGTTTGCCATTGTCAGGAAGTCGGATAAAGAAGTATACAAGGTTTTTTTTTTGGAAAGTATGTGATTTTCTAGATGGTGGGAAGGTAGAACTCTTTGCTCATTTTTAGCCTGATATGACTTAGGAAGACAACAATGTAAGGTCTGATTGGTAAGCCTACAGCTGTGAACCCTGCAGTGCTGTGGTGTGAAATGGCCACACAAGGGTCAGGGCTCCTTGGGTCTCTCCAGTGAAAGTTAAAGGAGCTTTCCTGACATTCTCGTTGATATATTCTCATGTGCTGTTTGAGCTCACTGAGAAACTGGCTATGGAAGTTGGGTTCTGCCTTCCCCCACTTTAAAACCCACTGTCCTGGGTCAGACTGGCCCCTGGCTCTGTAGTAGGAAAGGAAAAACCAGCAAGCGGCTAAGGGTATTAAAGTCATTGTATCCTAGAAAAACAGCCAGAAGGTGAACCATTTACAGCAGGTTACTACTGCTTATTCCATGTTATAAAAATGTGGACAGTGGGGACAGGAAGTCAGAAATTCTGTCATGGGAAACACATCTTTGGAGAGCAAGCTCTAGCAGGAACCACAGCTGACTGCCTTAACCTCCTCGGTCAGTTTCTGCTGGATATCTGTAATTTGATGATGTTATGCCAGGACACTCCAGCTGACCTACAGCATGTTATAGACTCCTGATTTGAGGATGTTTCGCTGTCTGCGGCTTCTCCCTCATTTGAAAGTAAGGTCCAGTTATCATAGGTCATTCTGTAGACTGCACAGAACATCCTCTTACCTGTCTGTAATGTGACACAGTTTCAAGAGAAATGTTTATAGTCAACTGACTAAAAACAGTAATTAGGTACAGTATCTTTATGAGAAATCTGTTTCTTTGTTGTTGTTTTGTTTTGTTTTGAAGTAGTATCTCACAATCCAGGTCCTGCCTCAGCCTTGGGACTGCTGGGGTAACAGGTGCACAGCAGGACATCTTACCTAGACACTCATGCTATAATGGATAAGAAATTGAACCATGGCTTTAAAACAATAAAGAGACATCTGTCCAATGGGATGAGTCTATCCAGATTGTTACTTGAATGCCATCTGGCCAGAGCAGAGAGTCACTTCAAAATGATTCATAACTCCCTCTCATAGCTCTCTTCATAAGAAACTTCACAATATTGCATAAATTTTTATCATTGACCAATCTGTAACATGTTCTACTGATTCTCATTTATTCTATGGCATCCTAGTAAGAATATTTTGGGGGGAAAGAAAAAGGGTTCTAAAATTGCTTGAAGCATTTGCTTTTAAATTTACAATATATTATAAGTGTTATTTGAGTGACAAAAAGATGAAACAACCAATTATAAACAACATAAACCTACGTTTATTCTTACAAATTGAGAAAAAAGTCTGTTTTCCAACTTTCTGAGAATAAGCGCACCTCTTTAATAACAAATACCTGAAGCACATCTGAAAACTAAGGAAAAGCCTTCAGGATGGTCTGCCCACTATTATCCCATTCTCTCAGGAGAGTCACAATACTTCATGGGTCAGTGGAGCCAGAACCCAAAACAAACACGCGGGCAGTAAGTTATCCCAGCAGGCCCTCGATGTCTTTATCAGATCTGCCAAATGTCAGTGAGGAGGAAGACAGCCACTGCACATCAGGGGCTCAGTTCTCCAAGTGAGTCGGATGTCTACTAAAGCATTGAGCATTAGTAACCAGCACACTCCTCTTAAATCCAGCCACCTCAGGCCTGGCACTCGGTGGTGCTTCAGGGAGAAACTGTCAGGTTTAGCAAGAAGGCATACTGATAACATGGTTCCAAGTGGCCATGAAGGCTCCTTACTTTTGTTCTTTTTAAATTAATTCCTTAAATTGATATACTAGATAATAACATTTGTCATATTATAGAGCTGTCGGGTTATATTTTAATATGTGTAGGATTTTGTAGGGCTTAAATCGGATCAAGCAAACATTTTGTCTCAGGTATCCTTTCTTTTATTGCAAATTTCTAGATCCTGTCATCTAGTTTTTGTAAATTCATAATACCTTACTATGTGTAGACTTCCTACTGGGAGAGAGCAGAATTGCTTCTGTCTACAACTGAGTAACTAGCATTCAATTCCTCCTGGCCCCTTCCTCCTCTGGACTCTCTCAGCCATCCATTACCACCATCTTACCTCATTATCATTTTTAGATTACAGGAATGAGTGAGATCAGCCCATACTTATTTACCTTTCTGTGCCTGCCTTATTTCAATTAGCATACTAATAGCAAATATTCTGACTCCACCCAAGTTCTTACAAACCGCAGGATCTTGTTCTTTTCGATGGCTGACTGATAGTCAGTGGAAGCTGGGTGCATCCACACTTTGCATAATTTGTTGATTATTCTGGCGATTAGAGTGCAGACACACCACTATATACTGTCTACTGTAGTTTACACTGTTTTATTTTGTATAAAATATAGGAGCCTCGGATCACAGTTTCCATATTATTACATGTATTGTATATATTCATGTGATAAACCCTTAGTGTTATGACATCTGCTTTAAAGATGAAAGTAGGCTGGTGAGATAGGTCAGCAGTTAAAGATGCTTGCAGCCATGTCTGATGACCTTACTTAGATCCCTAAGACCCATAGGGTAGAATTGATCCCTTACTTCACTCTTGGGTGCATGCACATGCTTGTGCGCGCGCGCGCGCACACACACACACACACACACACACACACACACACACACACACGTTTCTTGTAAATATCAGATGATAGCTGAGTTTGGCTAATGTCACAAACCCCCTTCTAGGATTGCATCTTTCCCAAGCTCATGCCATCCATCCCCTCCTAAGATTTGGATTTAGCAACCTCTGTCCATCAATCAGACATGTACGTCAAGGTCATTTTTTTCCTTTCTTCTGAAACTCTCTATCTTCCACAACAAATAGAAAAGAAAAATTTTGCTCTTGAACACAGAAATGTTAGTGCCAAAAACTATTTGCCTTTAATCAGAAGGATTATTTTTAAGTTACTAGATTTATCAAATATTGAAAAAAAAGCACTTTATTCAATATTTCACAATAATACCAACTTTCTCCTCTGTTGGTTCTGACTCATTATTATTTACATAAATTACAGCTGGATCCTGCTTTTGAAGTATGTCTGCCCCACTGAATGTTGTGCTTTCACTTCTAAGCTGTACTTCTGGATTTACAAAACATCTCTATGCCTCGTGCATCTGTTCATTTACTTCCCCACAGCAGTCCTGGTTGGAGCTGTTTGTGCTCTGTCCTGGTGCCCTGAGAAAATATGGCCCTTGGCAGTGACTGTGTAAAACACTTGAAAACAGGATGCTGAAATGAGAATCCCAGTCTGCTCCACTCTACTTGTAACCTGTAAACTCCTCTCTAAAGTGGAAGGAAGTAGAGACTGTTGGTAACTAGGTCAGCCATGGCTCCTGCTTGTTCTTACCTCCGAACAGCACTGGACAGAGAGTTTAAACAATTTTTCAGCCAGTCACTTCACACACATCATTGGCATGTGCACAAAACATGGCTGACTATTTTAATATGTATTTATGTATACATACACACACACACACACACACACACACACACGACATGACATGGACAGGTATGATGATTAACCGACAACTTGGGGAAGTCATGGTCGCTCTCCTTCTATCACGTGGCTTTGATAATAGAACTCAGGCTGTCAGTCTAAGCCATAAGCGTCTTTACCTTCTGAGCCAGCTTGCCAGTCCCAGATTTGTTTTGTTTTGTTGTTTTGTTTTTGTTTTTTAAGACAATTTGCTTCGGTCTTGTGACTGTGTGTATACACAACTAAATGAATAAATAAATATTTTAAAAGAAAGAAAGAAAAACAGGATCTCACAATGACATCCTGGCTGCTCTCAGACTTGAAATTCTCCTTCTCCGTCCTTGACTGCGGGAACTATCAGTGTGATCCATGGTGGCTTTAATAGTAATGACTGATTTGGCGGCTGATGATGGATGGATTCCCGGATTGGGTAGTCTCTGGATAGTCCATCCTTTCATCTTAGCTCTAAATTTTGTCTCTGTACCTATATCCTTTCATGGGCATTTTGTTCCTTATTCTAAGGAGGAATGAAGTATCCACACGATGGTCATCCTTCCTGGTTTTCCTGTGTTTTGCAAAATGTATCTTGGGTATTCTAAGTTTCTGGGCTAATATCCGCTTATCAGTGAGTGCATATCTAGTGACTTCTTTTGTGATTGGGTTACCTCACTAAGGATGATACCCTCCAGATACATCCATTTGCCCAAGAATTTCATAAATTCATTGTTTTTAATAGCTGAGTAGTACTCCATTGTATAAATGTACCACAGTTTCTGTATCCATTCCTCTATTGAGGGACATCTAGGTTCTTTCCAGCTTCTGGCTATTATAAATAAGGCTACTATGAACATAGTGGAGCATGTGTCCTTATTACCAGTTGGAAGATCTTCTGGGTATATGCCCAGAAGAGGTATTGCTGGGTCCTCCAGTAGTACTATGATCAGACACCAAACCCAGATACTAATGCATATTCCAGCAAGATTCTGCTGATGGGACCCTGATATAGCAGCCTCTTGTGAGGCTATGCCAGTGCCTGGCAAACACAGAAGTGGATGCTCACAGTCAACTATTGGATGGAACACAGGGTCCCCAATGGAGGAGCTAGAGAAAGTACCCAAGGAGTTGTAGGGGGCTGCAACCCTGTAGGTGCAACAACAATATGAACTAACCAGTACCCCCTGAGCTCGAGTCTCTAGCTGCATATGTAGCAGAAGATGGCCTAATCAGCCATCATTGGGAAGAGGGGCCCCTTGGTCTTGTAAACTTTATATGACCCAGCACAGGGGAAGGCCAGGGCCAAGTAGTGGGAGTGGGTGGGTAGGGGAGCAGGGGCAGGGGTGGGGTATAGGGAACTTTCGGGATAGCATTTGAAATGTAAATAAAGAAAATAATAATAAATAAATTTAAAAAATAGTAATGAATGAACCTAAACCAGCTTCACCTTAATGTAAAATTATGTTTCCCCATTTCATGTGATCTGTGAGAACTTATGCACTTAGGCTATGGGGAAATATGATTCCCGGTGGGCGTGGCACCAACCTGAGAGCTACCTTTTCCACCTGCAGCCCCAAGATGGAGGATTCAACAGGCTGCAAGACCACCTCTCCCTGCTTTGCAATAGCTGACTGCAATGACTTGTTAAACAATCTAACCCTCAACAAGAGAACAAATAGGGTAGAGCCAAGCAGTACTTCTCTTCCTGTTTTAAAACCAAGACATCCAACAGGACAGCCACAGAGGTGAGTGTAGGAGGCAAATAGTCCTGTAGACTTAGGGCAGTCATTCTCATGATGGACATCCAGAGGAAAATTCACAAAAAGAGATTGAAAGACAGCATCAGAGCTCACTAACCCATGACTGATAGATCCTGTCTCAAAAGATGAAGTAGAGAGAAACGGAAGTTGACATTGTCCATAAACCTCAGGCTTCCCGATGCACCTGGAGATACATGCACACACATGTAAATAAGTAAATAGATGAACAAACAATAAGAAAGAAAATATAAAAATATAAATTGAAAATATAAAAATGAAAGATAACTGATAAAGCTACAGATTCAGCTGGCAGTGTCCCCTTGCTGTGCTTGAGGCATCTCTGGTACAAGGTTGGAGGGATACATTCAGCTCCTTGTGGTGGCAGAATTGTGGAGGTAAAGGGTGGCAGGTAGGACTCTTCAAAGCCTCCAAAGGTCTAAACTCTAACACATTACTTCCACATGAATACAGTTTGTTCAAACCAAATCACCTTGTCAATATCAAAGTCAACATACAGGAAATTTACACTTCCAGTGGTGAGATCATTACAAGCCTGTGAATGAGAGGAGAGAAAGAGAGGAACCACACAATCTGCCTTGGCCCAGGAGGTGAAAGAGTGCCACAGGCAAAGATCCAGATAGAAGGTGGCATGTCCAAGGAACAGAGCTATTTCAGAGGTTGGCTCACAGAGGAAGCCAAGAAAACAGAGGTGGGGACAGTACTTGGATCTGAGCCCCAAACCGGTGGGGACAATGACGGTGAAAGAATGAGCAGGAGCCTTCTAGAGAGTGTGGCCTGGATGAGACAAGATGCCAGTGTGAAGGTGAAGAGGAGGCCACCACCCAGGACCATAATACAAGGTAGGGTGAAATGGGCATGTACTGATTTATAGTGAGCCCACCTAGCCCAGTGCCAGGTAAATGTGTTATGAACTCCAAAACAATGCAAAAGGAATCTATTAATAAAAGAAATCACCAAGTTTGCAAGCAATGAACTGCTATATCAATGCTCGATCACAAAGGAAAAAGAAAAAAAAAAAAGATTAAAACAAGGACTACTCATCTTTCCAAGGCTCATATGTGCAGAACTTTGACGGTTAAAATTTCTTATGAATTCTTTGCTTCCTTGAACTCTATGGAAAATATTATAAGTGTTCTTTTTAGTGCCATTGAACTTGTTATACCTCCCCACAAAAGGTACAGTGGCAATCTACAAACCACTGTCACAGCATAGGCAAGAGCCAGCATGAAGAGGCCTCTGTGTCAAACACATCTGAATCCAGAGTGGAAAGCTCCATCTGGGAGAGATGCTCTGCACTCCAGCCAGGGACTGGGAGTCAGCACTTCTAGGCTGCCTCGCTAGAGCAGCTGGAGGGGGCCTGCACTTAGCTGTAGCCCTTGCAGTGCTTGCTGACACTGTAGGGAGAGTGTGCTTAGGAAAAGAGTATACTTCAGAAACTCATTGCTTTACAAAATTATCTTTAGTATCAAGGAAAATGCAAGTTCATGTCAAACACTGAGAATTTCCATCTACATCTAAGCTGAGACTCAAGTAGAACAAAAGACATCCCCACAGCCCTAGCACAAGATGGACTGGGAAGAAATTGGGGACAGGAACTGAGAGTCTGGCCATGTCTAAAGAGCTGTGTGACCCTAGAGGTCATTAAACCAAGCTTTTCATCAGTTAACTCACTTAGCATTTGCTAAACACCTTTAATCCCCTGCTCATAACTAAGACTACAGTGCCATCAGAAACTGCCTCATTTTAGGAGTAAACTTCAACCAAGTAAAGTTTAGAGGGACAGATTAGTGAAGGTAGTATAACAGGAAAATCCACCTGAGATTCTGACCCTCTTCATCCCTCATTCCTCTTCAATGTACTTGCACACACATACACACATACATATGCCACATACTACATACTACATGCATCCACATGCAAACATGAATACACATTAAACATATACCACACAATACACTTGCACACGCTATCCACGTGTATACATAAATTCACACTGTACATATATTCCAAATACAATGCGTGTATACACATACATATATTATGCATGGATATACATACACTCTAAACATACTTCAATTGACTATAGATACCACACACATATACATAGACACAAAAAATAGTCCTTATAAACATAGACAAATAAACACATACATACATAGTACACACATGTATTATACACACAAGAAAGAATTTGTTCAACCATCATTATGGCTCAAACACTGTTTAAGCTCAAAAACCTTTCACTGCAACACTCTCCCACTCAGATGCAGGGCTTGCGTTCAAACTAGTCAAACCTTATTCTGCTTTACACCCATGCAAATTGTGTTACATATTCTGAAGCAGAGATGGACATCAGACTTGGAAGTAAGCTTAGAAGCCAGCTATAGGACCCCAGCTCTCCTGAGGCACAGATCATCCTTTGGTGATCTCAGGGACTCCTCCTTAGACAGGGTAGGAGGCCAGCAAGTATGAAGCAGGGTAAGCTGAGGGATGCATACAGGAGGCTCAATGTGGCCCTCCCCACCTCCCAAAATCCTGGAAATAATGGACAGACATGGTTAATATCTTCCAAGTCAGCCGTCTCCAACTCTGTTACCCTTATCATTTCCCCTATGCTCCCCTATGCTCCAGAATCTTCTTCAATGCATCTACCAACTTCAGTATTGTTGCAGAGTATTTGTGGAAAAAACTGACATTCCCACAGTTCATTTTTAAAGGTAAAACCATTCCCCTTTTATAGTGAAAAAAAAAGGGGCAGGAAGCTAGCTCAATGGCTAAAGTGCGTCCTGTGCAAGCATCAGGACATGAATTCAGATCCCCAGAAGAGGTGTGCAGTCATGTATGAGTCTGTAATTCCAGCTCTTCTGTAGGGAGACGAGAGGCAGAGACGGGAGAATCCCTAGAAGCTTGTGGGACAGATAGCCCGATGTATGCTATAGTAAAGATAAGGGCCGAAGGTAAGGATGTGGTCCTCTGGCCTCCTTGCACACACTTGCACATGTGCTTGTACACACACACACACACACACACACACACACACACACACTCATACACACCACATGCAGGCATACAAAAGAACACCAGGAGAGACTTGAGGCAGCTCATTTCAATTTCATTTCCCTATGAAGATGCCCAGGCAGACTTATTAGGCCAGGCCATACATTTTTGAAGACAAATTCCTTTTTAGTGGACTACACAAATAACCCAAGGAGGGCAGGCCAACTGGGCTTCCCTGGATGGTTCCTCTGGAGCTGCTGATTTAGGAGTCTACATTTCAGAAACCCACTGGTGAGATGCAAAGAGATCTGCCTCCTGTGTCCTGCCTCAACATCCTCAACAGCAGGAATCATTCAAACGCAAGCATGTATCTATAAGCCCAAAATAAACAACGGTGTGGGAATTGTACACATTCTTGCACTGGCTTAATCTACTTCCTTTTATGCTTTTAATGCATAATTGTTAAGAATGCACTATAAAAAGGAGAGATTGGGGCATTTTGGGCATGTCTAAATTAATATTTAATGAGGCCATATACAACCTATGTGAAATACTCATATTTGAGACAAAACACTATTTCATTACTTCATTAAATAATTGCTTTCATTAGGGTTTCTATTGCTGTGATGAACAAGTATGGCCAAAGCAACTTGGGGAGGAAAGGGTTTATTTAGCTTATTCTTCCATATCAGGAACAGAAACTAACAGCGCAGGAACCTGCAGGCAGTCTGATGCAGAGGCCACAGGGTGGGGCAGGGGGATGCTTCTTACTTGCTTGCTTCTCATAATTTGTTCAACCTGTTTCCTTATAGAATACAGGACCACCAGCCCAGGATTGGCACCAACCACAACGGGTTGGTTTCTCCCCAATTAATCAACAGTTTAGAAAATGCCTTACAGCTAGATCTTATGGGAGTATTTTCTCAATTGAGGGTCCCTCTCTTCAGATGACTCCAGCTTGTGTAGAGCTGACATAAAACTAGTTGGCACAAACATATTTTGAGACAAACATATTAACTGAGTTTATAAATCAAATACACATCTGCATACCCAGCTACCCAACCAGAAGAGTTAACTTTTGTCAAAGAATATGGGAATGGAGGGTGATCTTACTAGCTACTCACGATTTCAGACCTCGCAAGCCCAAGATCCACTTCACTTCACATGCTTGGAATAAACAGAAAAAGGATATACTTGGGGGATGGGGCCTTCCAAAAGTAGATACGAGAGAACTGGTGAAATAGAAATGTCATTGGGTATCAACCAGAGAAGACTGCTTGAATATGCATTTAAGTCAATAGAAAGTCCTTATTAGTCAGTCAGCAACCACACAGGTTTTAGGGAATCCAGTGTAGCACTGAGCCTTTCTCAGAGTGACCTTTTTTTGTTTGTTTGTTTTTGTTTTGTTTTGTTTTGTTTGTTTTTTCGAGACCTTTTAAGCACACACACACACACACACACACAAACCCGCTGGGTTGACATACTTCAATTAATATGAACAGTTAGCCAGAAGCTGAACTAAAGAAGCCAAAAGGTAAGATTAGTACATTTAGAGACTTTCCCAGAACTATGGACTTGGATGGTTTAGGCCTTTGTTTTAGGTTTGTCGGGTGATGTTGTCCGAGGGCTGAGTTTTACAGACTGAGTGGTACTTCCATCATGGAGTCAGTTATGCTAAGGTCTAAGGTCTGGGGCCCTGTTACATCCCCCATGGGTCTTGGCAAATGAGTTCAAATCATAGACTCATCCTGCTCGACAGAGGTGTAGTTGTTTCTAAGGACCATTAGTTGTACTGAGCCGATACATAATTGGCCATAGAGTTTAAAGTGCAGGGCCTGTCATTTATTCAGTCAGAATGAGAATTAAAGGCCCAGCCTGTGCTGATAGCAGAGTAGTTAGCCAGGAAAACCAAATGGACAGAGACGGGCTTGTTTGTTTCTTTCTCTTTTTGAGGTTTTCTCCAACCTGGTTAGATTTTTCTAATTCTTCCTGGCTAATTAACATAGAAACAATAGGTTTCTCCAAAAGCCATACATAGTTTCCTTTACCTCATGAGATTTCTAAGCCTTTTTAATTTTGTAGGAACATTTTTTTTTTTTTCGAGACAGGGTTTCTCTGTGTAGCCCTGGCTGTTCTAGAACTCACTCTGTAGACCAGGCTGGCCTCAAACCCAGAAACTTGCCTTCCTCTGCCTCCTGAGTGCTGGGATTAAAGGCGTGCATCACAACCACCCAGCTGTAAGAATATTTTTGAAAGGGAATCTAACTGTTGTTTTAATTTTAAAACAGAAACTTTTAGCACATCTACGTACTGATCAATCTGACTGGTTAGTTTGAAAAGCATCAGAAAGGCACATTGAGTCAAACAAACATTTAATACATGCCCACCAAGGAGTCTCAGGGCCCCAGTAATATTGAATTACCAGAAACAAGATTTGCAATTTAACTCTGAATTGGAATGAATGATCTACATTATCTACATTAGATATATCCCTAAGTTAGTAAGTTGACAGTCAGTAACTTCACAGTCAGTAACTTCACAGCTTCATTCTCTTGTTGCAAGAAATGAGAGTGGCTACTTTGCATTTCATAGTCCCTCAGTACAAATCAGCGGCTGGCCACTTTGGAGTTCCTCCTCAAATGTGGAGGGGTCCGTTGTGAAGTTCCTAAATGAAGTTGTGTCCAAGCATCAACCTCTGGGTGCTCCAAAGCAGTGCCCAAAAGGTGGTGATAATGACAGAAAGATGGTGAGCAAAGACTAGAGGGAAATTAGTTCTGTTGTCATCAAAGGATCTTTTTCTCTGTGACAAGTACTGTCCAGTTACAAACCAAGCAAATCACAAAACAAAAACAAACAAACAAAAGCAGGATCAAGCAGCAAGATAGGACCCGGGAAAGGCTAGGAAGCCAGGAAGCCAGCAAGGCAACAGAGACCCGTGTTGGATTCCCACTGAAGTGTGTTTTCTAGCACTCAGCAATGGCTCTGACGAAACTCTGTCTGATGAGCGCTCTGCAGATTTCATGTTGGGGCACCCACATCCTGGGCCTCTCTGTCTGTGTCGAAGTAGGTGGAGGTGAGGGGTAAATATGACATTTGCACTGTGTGAACATAAATTAAGAAAAAAAAAAAAAAGGAAGAAAAGAGATGCTCAACTTCAAGAAATGGATTCTAGAGACAACTACTTTGGCCCCATTCCACAGCTGAGCTTGCAACGGGAGCTAAACTGTAACATCTTTTAAAGTGTCCTCGTGGGACCCATATGCACTGCCTGCTAAAACTGTTAACGGACCCAATTAGGTTTTAATTTATCTTAGTTTCCTCGGGCCTGCCATTAAAAGTCACACCACCGAGCTGGCAAGCCTTGCATTACCAGTCCCAGAGTTTTGTCAGCTGCTTTCTCAGTGAGTCGAGCTACACACGAGCTGTAGAAACCAGACCTTCATCCAAACTAAGAAATGTCTAAATGGGTCAGGACCATTTACCCCGGACATCTGTTTGACGCATAACCTGAGGATATTTAAACGTCTCTTAACAAAACAAATAAAGGTTTCCACATTCCCAAGGACAGAAACCATTTAATCTACTTACACAGCCCTTTCAAGAATGTAATATTTTGGCAGGGCATGCATGTCAGTAAAGCAACAAGCATTGAGATTTATAGAGGTTAATTTATGATTGAGACTGTTAGAACGAATTCCAGGTAGTCGTGCTCATGCCTGGCCACGGGTCCCCTCCTGCACGTTGGTACTGGTGCAGTTTAGTGCAGCGGCAGGCTTTGTGAGAACCCCAATGGCTCAGCACAAGCGCCCGCTGATCCATTTATTACAGAGGAATCAACACCTCCTGCGAGGTCACTCGCCTCCCTTTTGGGTGCTGTGCGGCAGGTGATGAAATCGTGTATTTATCTACAACTTATTAGATTCATTTGATGGGCTAGGGATCAATTTTAGCTTAACCAACTGTGTGAGTTGCTGGGTAGGAAGTTTCTTGGTACAGGGCCTGTGGCATGTTTCAAAACAGCAGTTAAAATAATTATCTTAATATGGGGCCACTGGGCCATTCTCAAACACATGTTGGAGAAGCGCTGAGGACGGTGCTTAGAACTAAAAATACCAAACACATGGAAAAGTCGTTGTGCTCCAGAGGCTCCGTGGCTTCTTTATGAATTAGGAAGGCCCGGTAAATGTGTGGGATCACTCAGGACACCGGTGGGCCTTTCCTGCCATCAGTGAACTTGCGACCTTACTTCCTAGGAGGGCTGTTAAAGTGAAGTCAGAGGGCACAGGAGCTATTTGCAACTACCTTTACATGTGTGTGGTCTGAACAACTAACAGATTCCTCCCCCCTCCCCCCAAAGATGGGCAGTGGGAGTGGAGCTGAAGAAGCAGCTGGTGAATTCAACATTTAGGTCAAAATACAAAACCTAAAACAAGAACCGGAGCTGCCCTCTGGCTCTGGCAGGGAGAGGGTCTCCGGCTTTGAAAAACCTGCATTTTTCCCATCGCGTAGGCCATCAGTACCAGAAGACCCAAGAGGCTTTTGAAACCCAGCATGCTGTCATAATAAAGAAGGGGTGCCTCTGCTGCCCACTGGGGGCCAAAGGAGCCCCTTGTTTGCTACTGTAAAGAGAGAGTGCAGTACAGAGACCTAGGCAGTGATCCCCCATAGTTAACTCCCACAATGCAAAGTGTCAACCAGATTAGAATAATTGACCCCCAAGTCCTTCGCCTGAAAAAAAAAAAAATGACCGATTTGTCTGGGCCTAGTATTACAGACCTGAAATTCCAGCCACTTGGGAGTGTAAGGCAGGAAAACAAACGCGGAAGGCCAGCCTGGGCAACTATGTGATACCCTCTCCAAAATGTTCAAAGAGGACTAAGATGGCTCCAAGGTCCACCGCTGGTCTAAAATGCATGAGAGCTGAGTTCAACCCCAAGGCCACAAATAAAGAAAATGAGAATAAAAACTAGTTCCCTTAGACTTGAATCCCCACCCCTCTCCACTCTACCACTTAAGTTCTGTAATATTAATTGAGTTTCTGAAAAACAAAATTCACATAAAAAGATCAGGTTAAGGTCAATGTCTGGGCCTGAAGAAGACAGGTGCTAAAGAAGAGAACAGAAGGTGACAGGGAGTGGTAGAAAAAGAGTGTCCTTGTGCCTGCTGAATTCTTCGTAACTTTCACTCCTCAGTACCAGAAACAAGTCGCTGTGGACATGACATTGGTGATGACCTAGGAGATGCCACTGTTACAGTGGAGAAGCTGGGGCATGGCTAATGGCCCTCATACCACTGAGGAAGAATTCTTCTGGGTGAGCCTGTTCACTCTCTCTGGTTTCTAGGTCTAACTTGACCCCTGGGAGCTGCAAAAGGCCATACTTCCTCACCTCTTTCTAAGTGGCAGGCTACAAACACTAGTTATAACAATATAGAAGGGACAAGGAAATGAGGCTTACCTGAGAGTACGACACAGTATAGAGAGTCTGTATGTGGCCTTTGGCCTCTGTCATACTCCTGTAGGCTAGTTCTTACTATGGGTTATTAACAAAAATAAAGACACTTAACTCACTATATAGGGTTTTGTTGTTGTTGTTGTTGTTTTTAGCTCTACAGCAAGGTATTAGAGTGATCTAGAATGTTCTCTAGATACTAAAAAACAAAAACAAACAAACAAAAAACTGCATCTTTTGCAGATATGACCCCTCCGACCCCTGACTCATCTGTCCAGAGGTGGAATCTCTTGAACCCTCCCCCCGCAAAAAAAGTTCCTAAGCCAAGAGAGTAGATAGTGTCAATCTATCTCCACTGGGATGATCAAGTGAGTTCTCCAGATCTATACAGCAAGGCAGTGGGAGGGCCCTGCTCTGCCAGCTGACTTCGCACTTGTTCACTGGGCTATCAGGAATGGTGGGGAAATGGGGCAGGATTGTCAGCATATGGTTGATAAGGAGCATTGGCAAGAAAATGTATACTTTCTTTTAAAAAATATTCACTAGACTTGATTTGCCAGTTAATTATCACTTTTGTAAAAGAAATGGCACAGCTGAAGGTAGCTGTATATAGGCTCAGGACTCACCTGAGAGAACACGCAGGCCCTAGGCTGACTTTGACTCATAGAGCTGAGCGAGGCAAAGAACTTAGGCACATGTATATTCCCCAGGGCTTTCAGAACTTGGGAGTGAAGTCACTTTTAAGTTAAATAGGACAACTCTTTATCACTCATGTGTGAGCATGTGGAAGCTTCATGTCTTTTCTAACCAGCCATTTCATCATAAGCACACAGGGGCACACAGACCCTCAGCAAGTATTTGACGAGCTAATTAATTACCAAGTGAAATACACCCTCGGAGTTTATGAATTCATCTAAAACAGGTTTAAAAAGTTACCTGGTATAAATCACTCTGCTCTAGACATTTACAACATTGATCATTCAATAGACTTGGCTTTAGAAGGGCCATTCCTTTTTTATTATTATTATTTTCTTTATTTACATTACAAATGCTATCCCGAAAGTTCCCTATACCCCCCCCCTGCTTTCCCCTACCCACCCACTCCCACTACTTGGGCCATTCCTATTTAATTCCTACATAATCATTTTAATGAAAGTTTATAACCTGTTCACTGAGTTGTTTAAATTTTACAAGCTCTGTGTAGCAAATATAAGTTACTGAGCTTAGGTCAGCCCAATCTTCCATTGTACATGAGAGTCTGAACATCATTCTCCGTCAGAAATATAATATGGGTTACAGATGCAAAGTTAAAATGTTATGTAGGGTTAGAGAGATGGCTTACCACTTGCTGCTCTTGCAGAGGACCCAGGTTTGATTCCCAACATGGTGTCTTCCAAACATCTGTAGCTCCAGTTCCATGAGATCCAATATCCTCTTTTGGTTTCTAGGGGTACCAAGCACATATGTGATCCACATACATACATCATACACATTCATACACATCAAATAAAAACAAATAAAATTTTAAGATATTGTACACATTCAAATGAAATGAATGAGCTTTGCAACCTTTATTTTTCTTGTTAAGTCTTTGAAATCCCAAGTGCGTCACACAATGTATCTCAATTCGGACTTGCTGAACTCAATCCCAAGGTGGCTCAAAACTGCTCTATTAGACAGTGTAGGTCTAGGATTGAAGGTAAAATAGAAATTCAAAACAATGATTTCTAAAACCACCTGTAGAGCGAGGAGTAGAACAAAACAATACTAGAATAATCTCTGAGCCCAATATTATAGCTGACTCCATCACTGCTCTCCTGCCCTTACCTATTCCACTCCACCCATGACTCAACTCCTTGCTGAGTATCCGCAGCAGAATCGGTACCTGGATTCCAATGCTGGCATCTGGTTCCTGCTGTGCAGATTTAGCAGCCATTTGCCCTGTATGATTCCTCATTAGTAAAACAGACACAATGGGCCCAACTTCATAGAGTTGTTTGGAGGACCCTAAGGTTACACTGAAAAGCAACTGGATACTGATTTTAAGTACATTGAAAGAAAAAGCATCAGTAATCAGATAAAGAAAAACTGTTCACAACAGTTACTTAACTTCTACCAAATAATTCTGTATTTCTCTCTCTCTGTCTCTCTCCCTCTGTCTCTCTCTGTCTCTCTCTCTCTGTCTCTCTCTCTGTCTCTCTCTCTGTCTCTCTCTCTCTCT
>NC_034592.1:129998253-130005689 GCF_900095145.1 Mus pahari | reverse complement strand
CCCCCCCCCGCAGGTTTGGGAGAGATTTTCTTACTGTCAGTTATTTAGCATCTCTCCAGGCATGTACCATCTCCATCCTGCTTGTTTGAGAGAATTACTAAGGCAACAATTTTCTTCCATTTGCTATAAACATCCAGGATGACCTAGGTAAGAAACACTTATATCTAACCAGAGAGTCTAGCACCTGGAGCCACCTTTACCCACCTGAAAAGCATCAATAATATTTCATTGCAAACAATGATTGCCAAGTGTAGTCATCACTAACTTTAATTCAACATTGTAATGAAAGTTGAGTGGAAAGGGAAATAGTATGTTGTATATACAAACAACTGAGTATTTTTCAAGACTAAGAAAGCTAAAATGTTAAAAATGCTGTGAATTAGGTATGCTTGAGCTATTGAATTGGTATTTATTGTTCCAAACGTATTCCAAGCACTGGGATTTTTTTTTTTCTTGCTTGCTTGCTTGTTTTGGGTTTTGGAGATTTTTTGGTAGGGTTGTCCAATCTTTATGTTCATGCTCTGATGTAGGGGAAATCACAGGAGTCATAATCTTGATGTGGATCTTGTAAGAAAGTGGGTGGGACTCTCACCAACTTCAACTGCTCATTCATGGGCAAGGCTTGGCTGTGCGTCCAGTGGTCAGGAACTGAGTGGATAGTAGCATTCATTCAGTGGAATAAAACTCTTAAAGAGGGCTATGTGCCATCTTTGTGATCCTCCACCCCATTCAGTCCAATATATGGATTAGCCATATAAATAATAAGAAAGAAGAAATTGTGTCTTACCTAGATGTGGCACATTTTTCTTGTTTAGGATGGTTTTATTTTATTTTATTTTATTTTTGCATGGCATTCAAATTGAGAAAGCACATTTGAAAACTGTGAACCCTTAGATTAAAAAGAAGGTAAGTGGTACCCAGGGAAACTACATCTGATCTCCTCCTTTGACTGAGGGAATCCCCACACACCCAAACATTATTTACAGGAAGTAAATTTACCTGAGGGCTAACAATTGCAGCCATGCAATCAAGCTCAAAAATAGGAATGAGGATAAACAGGCATTTCTCATCATGGCCCCAAAGCCCCAGACACATGTTCTTCCTGTGACCGGACTTACAACACCCACCACGAATCACACGGAGCACCCCCAACCACTTTCAGCTGTTCCCCAGTGATGAAAAGTTTCAGACATATGGTCACAGAGATTAATATCTGTGCAGACCAGTTTTGAAACAGCCCAGAAAGCATTTGGGAACATGTGGCATTGAACAAATATAAAGCCCGAGCCTTGCCGTTTCTTCCATGTGTCTCTCTCTTCCACACCTGGCTGTTCACAATGAGTCACCCAGAAGACTCAGGGAAGTGAGGACAAAGACCTGGGGATTAGCACATGCTTAGATTCTCAGCCACTGAACAAAATCCACAGGAGGGGGTGTCAGCCTTCATGGATCCCAGGAGAAGGGAGCTCCAAGACAGAGCTGGCCATAAGAAGCCCTTCTCTAAGAGCAGTGTCTGGGTAGGCAGTTTGAGGGTCTGCTCTGGGGTCATCTCAAGGAATGAGAGAAATGTCAGACTTTATCAAGGTTCCTTCCCCCTCAGACCACATGGTGTGGGTTGTACTTTAGCTATTTTTCATTTATCAAACAGAAAATTTCCCCCGACTTTATTGTGACATTAACCTTAAAGTGATCCTTGAGAAGAAGGAAGAAATAAAAAAAAAAAAAAAAAAAAACCCAACACACAGAACGGCGAAGATTTTCATGGCTGTCTCAACAAATGGTTTGCAGAAGTCTTATACACACTGATTCCTGCAAAAACACTATTTGAAAATGGTTTCAATTGTGGTCAGAAAGTATGTGCTTTGTGTTTTATAGAAGCATGAGCCAGAAACGATGGATAAGTCAGAGGTGGCGTTTCCAGTTTAGGTCTTGAAAATTTGTTATTTATTACCTAAGATAGAAATGCTTTCTATTCTGAGAAATGGCATATGGCAGAGCATAAAGACAGACAGACAGACAGACAGACAGACAGACATGCATGCATGCATTTGTACACACACACACACACACACCAAAAGAAAGTTAATTAAGTTGTGGCCAATAAAAATACTGAGGAAAATTTTATTTACGAAGACAAGAAGGCCAAGGAAGTGAATTTGAATTCTTGCCATCCTGAGATAGAACCAAGGAAAATTGGACTCAAACGCTCCGAGTCATTCTTCAATGAAAGAAGAGGAGGGGGTGTGGTGGTGTCGGTAGTTCTAGGGAAGTTGCTCAGATAAAGCTCTTGCTGTACAAGCTTGAAGAGCTAAATTCAGATGCCAGGAATCCACAAAAATACCCATTGGCCTTGCCAGCCAATCTGTAATTCCCATACTCAGGAGAGAGAGACAGAGGATCCCCACTGCAAGCTGTTTAGTCGATTGTCAGGCTCTGAGTTCAACTCAGAGTTTCAGTGACTAAGGTGGAGAGCATTTGTGGAAGACTCCTGACACTGACTTCAGTTCTCCACGTGCATACCTGTGGAAAGCCACCTGCACACTCAAACATGCACGTACACACACACACACACACACACACACACACACACACACGTATACACACATGCATGTGAACACACATGTACAACATACACACATTAAAATAAATAAATATAAAGGGGTTTTCTCTTAAAGAAATGGGGTTCCTTTCCTGTCTGCTGTAGCTCTTGCCCCACGTCATCTGAATGGCGAAACTCTCTTGACAGTTTTCTAAAAGCCTAGAGACAGCACCAGGGGCTGCTGAAGAGGATGGCCACAGACCCCAGCTGTGGAGATTCTCTGACTGTTTTAATGCCCCCAGGAAAGACTGGTTACCTAAGCCCATCAAATAGGAGAGGATTCACCAATATGAACAAGCTGTGGATATTTGACCAGATTCAGGACATAGAAAACACTGTCTTGCTCCAGGGTTTATAAGCCTAATGTTCTGGGAACACATTTGAGGTAGTAATATGGGTCTCTGTAATCTTATTTCAGTAGAAATGCTGGAAGGTGGACCAATGTTCAAAAGTTTGACAAGAATCCAGGAGTTGGCAGGAATAAAAATGATACTGGAGTTCAGTATGTCTGTTTGTTTGTTTGATGTTGTTCTTTGGTGTTTGTAGCGCTAAGGATTGAATAAGAGCCCTTATACCTACTAAGTGACACTTATCACTGACCTATATCCTTAACATTTCTCCCCCCCTTCTTCCTTTCTTCTTTATTTTTTTTTTAAAACAAGTTCTCATAAGTTGCAAAGGTTGGCCTTGAGCTCTGTGATCATCCTGATTCAGGCACTTAAGCATCTGGGCTGACAGATTGGCCCCAGCAGGCCCAGCTTAAAGCTATCCATAAATTATGAGTAGGGTTTCCTTTTAAAAATCTTTCTCTTTTTTATTTACAGGGAAACTTCCAAAAAGATATGAAAGAGTTGAACTCTGAAGAATGTTGGTCCTTTGAAAATGATGTTTCTTATAAATTCCCTAAACATTAGCACACGGAAACGTAGTAGGTATTCCCAAGTCCTTGAATTTCCTGGACACTACTTGTTGTTCATTGTCTTATTTTGTATCTACCACTGTAGCAAAATGTTCCATGCTTGGCTATTTTATAAGGAGTAGATACATTACTCACAGTTTTGGTGGCTGGAAGGCCAGCATCAAGGTGACAGCAGGTTGAGTGTCTGTTGAGGGCTTCTTTCTGTTTCCAGGATGCTACCTCCTTGCTGTGTTTTCCATGGTGGAAAGGACAAAAGGGACGAAGGCAGTGCACTCATGTGACAGGAGAAAGAGAAGTGAAGCAGTGTTCAGTAGCCTCTTATAAAAGCATGAATCTCACTCATAACAGAGGAGTCACCCTGGCCCAGTTAGCTTCCAAAAGTCTCTGCGCACCCTCACCTAGGGTGTTATGATCTGGTATGTGAATTTTGGAAGAACGCATGCATACAAGCCACAGAACATACATATTATTCTGACACCTACTGCCCAGGTTGGGTTTTTATTGGTGTGATAAAACACTATGCACAAAAACAACATAGGAAGGAAAAGATCTCTTTTAGCTTACAGTTGTAGACTATTATGAGGGGAAATTGGTTCAGGGATGGAAGCAGAGACCTTAGAGAAATTCTGCCCACTGGCTTGATTCCCATAGTATGCTCAGCCTGAATTCTTATTGAACCTTAGACCACCTTCCCAGGATTGGAACCACCAACAATCATGTGGAAGCTCTCACATCATCAACCAAGAGAATACTCCATAGATCTGTCTACAGGCCAGTCTTATAGAGTCATTTTCCAAATTAAGACCTTCTTTCCCCAAATATGCCTTGATTTTGTGTCAGGTTGACACAAAGAGCAACCAGCATAGATAGAAAATCTCATAGGCAAAAAAAAAAAAAATTAGATGTTATAGAATTGTAAATTGTACATTGTGTTCTTTGTATTCTCTCAATAATTGTCGCAGAAAAATTCACATGGAAGATCCAGTGTTCTACATTATTATGAGGTCCTGAGGGTCTGTGAAGATGTACCCAGAATGAGGGGAAGAGATAAAGGCACTCCTTTTCCTACAGTCTCTGAGCTTCTGCTATAGTTGATGGTGAAGTATCTCGCCTTATACACAGACATAGTCCTATATCATCCATGGATTTTGCATATGACCTACTAGATAAATAAGTGTGTGTGCACATGGAGGAGAGTTAAATTAAGAAAATACAGCCCGGTATTATCTGGATATTTTGAAGAGATAGCTTTAACTTCATTAGGATTACAGAGTTTGCAATGTGAGCGCTACAGTCAGGGTATTTGTTCACCCTTGACTATCATGTGACGTGTAAGTCGGTTTTATTCTTGTGAGTTTATTGTGTAGAGGTGCCTTCTTTCTCCTAAATGAGACAGCATAACCAAGTGCTAAATACAAACCTAATATTTGCATAAGTAAAATCTTTTAAAACTGCTTCAAGATAAGTAGGCCTATTTTTATCATTTGATTTTTTTTAATTATCAAAAAAATAAGGATTATTACGTAAATCAGGAGAAAGGGGAGGTGAATATGATTAATGTGTGATACATTAATATGTTTAGTGGGTATCCATTAACTTATACATTAAATTTCATAATCAATGTGCACTAATAGTTGTAACTTTAGAGATGAATTTGATCCTTAACTTGGGCATTTAAGCAGCTGCCCCATAGTCCTTGGTTCTCAGGTCAATGGAGCTAACAGACAGGAATCACACTAAGAAGCTCTTGTACCTTCACTTTTTTAAGTTCTTGAACTAAAACACAGATGAGCAATGAATAATGTGCTAGATCTGTACAATAATCTCATTTGCAGATAATGAAGTATTTATATCTTGTTAAGAACCATGCTTCCTTTCAATCCTCTGCGTGTGATTCTAAAATATGGCCAAAACAACATACAAATCCTACACCTGCTGCCCCCAACTCTCTGAAGTCAGCAAGATGGGAAACATGTTAGGAAGAAGTCAGGAATAGTCATCTTGCTTCCTCTCTGCTAAATCAGTCACTGGCCATTGTGAGTGGATGGAAAAACCCCTGTAATCCTCAGGTGTGCCATTAAACTCATAAATTGCAAGCTTTCTAGGACATTTTATATTACAGTTGACAACGCTCCATGCTATGTTCAGGGATGCTAGCCAAAAGACGCCACTCTGAACATTAAAAAGGCCTCTTCACACTCTTTGTACTACAGAAAAAGAAGCCGATTCAGCAGCCTGTTTACGCAGCTAATTCCTCCCCGACCTTCACCCAGGAGTCCATTACTGCGTCCATGAAGCCATCACCATGTCATTATGGAACCTGAGCCCCGCTGCTCCTGGCTACCAGTTACTTTTCTATATTTGGACTGTCCAACCGTTACAGCTGCAGGGACTGAAGAGTCAGACATTCAAGCCGAATAGAAAAGGGAAAGTGGAAAATATGTGTTGGGTTTGTAAAGGTTATTTACTTAGCCATCAAAAAGGACCCTTCTTTATGGATTAAAAAAAATTGAATAAAAGCAGGCTAAGTAAAGGATTCCTCTTAGCCCTGGAGTGTAACATCTAAGTGAGTCCCTTAGATTTTGTTTAAGAATGAAAAGGAAGGGTGTTTGGTTTTTAATGTACCATCCAACTTTCCTGAATTGTCAGGCTGAGGGGCATCTTTTTTTTTCAGAATGTTAGTGATATATTGAGACAGTGACATATGAAATCGTTTTATCTAAGTGGCTCTCTGCACTGTTTTCATTAACTGAGCTTCTCCCCCTTGAACTGAATTACATGTCCCCTTAAAGCGAAGGAACATGTTGTCTAGACTTGGAAATAAACCTACAGCCCTTGCCTCCCTACACACCATGCCTGTATATACTCAATAAAGTATGGCAGAGAAGTCCAATGAACTAAAATCTGCAACTGTTTCATAGTGTAACACTTCGTTTACTAAGACTGTCACCATATATTTGAATACTGATCTGTCTTGGGGAAAAAACATATGTAAAGCTTTCTAATCGAGAAGTCACAAAATGCTCTCTTTAAAAACAAGTTAAGTACTTGAGGCATTGGGGGGGGGGAGGTCACTCGGTTCATGCCACACTCAGTTATTCCATTATTATATGTTTGGCTTGCACAGATAAGCTTCAGTGTCTTACCAACCTTTAGTTACGAAAGCATGTAGGGAGAATTTGATTGACAGGCGGTGATTCCCATCCTACATGTGAAAAGGGAAAATGAACAAGTGATTTCCATTCATGTACCTTGATTAGATCAAAATGGCAGGCCAAAGCACAGTCCATGTGAGAAGAAACAGAAACCTGAGCAGGTGTGTTGCTGTTGAGGACATGGAATCCATTCATCAGAAAGCAACCACAAGGAGAAGCCCAGAAAAGGACAGCTTTCTGAATCAAAGCAACAACACATTCAAAGACCAGCTGATCCTAGTCTTTCTGAGGGAAGAAATCAGCATCACCTGGATTGGAAAGCCTAATGAAGCCTAAACAGGAAAAACTGCACATAAATACTCCATATAGCACTGATGCCAAGTCCTTGACAAAAATACTAGCAAACCAAGCTGAGAAGCACATTAGGAAGATTATAGACCATGGCCAGGCATAGCCCAAGGTGACAACCAATCCATGTAAAACATATGCTGTCTTAGTAAAAAGAAAAGAAAATGCACATGAGCATTTTGTTGATGCAGAAAAGGCATTTGACATTCAAATTTTGTATAAAATATCTCAACGTGACAAAGGCCATGTACATTTTGGTTTTGGTTTTGTGAGACATAGTTTCTCTGTATAGCCTGGGCTGTCCTTGAATTTCCTCTGTAGACCAGGTGGGCCAGGAACTCAGAGATCCCCTGCCTTTGCCTCTGCCTCTGCCTCTGCCTCTGCCTCTGCCTCTGCCTCTGCCTCTGCCTCTGCC
>NC_034592.1:129994115-129998220 GCF_900095145.1 Mus pahari | reverse complement strand
CTGCCTCTGCCTCTGCCTCTGCCGCTGGAGTACTGGTATTAAAGACATGTGCCACCACACCCAGCGTAAGAACATGTTTTGTCAAAACCTCATATCTACATCATCTCTACTAAATAAAGAAGGTTAAAACACTTCCCCTTCTAAAGTCTAAAAAACCCAACCAATCAAACAAACAAACAAACAAAAACCAAAAAACCCAGAGTTTTATGTCTTCTTCAACCCAGGAACAAAAATCCCAGTTAAAGCAAATAGACAAGAATATGAAATAAAAGCCTTTCAAATAAGAGAGAAGTAATACTATCTCTATGGAAAGATGTTATGATTTTACATATGTAAAAATCTTAAAATACATATAAAAGTCTAAAAACCAATAAACATATTCAACAAGGTAATTGGATGCAAGATTTGCACATACAGTTCCGTTTCTTTGTATGTGTTTACCAGGAAAAAGGGAAATTAAGAAAAATATTTAAATAATAAAACTTTAGGAATTAATGAAGTGGAAGACTACACTGAAAACTTCAAACCTTGATAAAACAAATTATATTATTAGTTATATCACTCATTATTTAAGACATAAGTAAATAGAGCAATGTCTTGTCTGTGGTCTAGGAAACTTAAGATTATGAAAACAAAATAATACACAGGATTCAGAAATCTACATTTCATTTTAATTATGAAAATAGCATTTTTGAAGGAAAAGAATAGTTCATCCTAAAATCCATATGAAATCTCAAGAGATCACAAATAGCCAAAACAACCTTAAGACCAAAAAAAAAAAAAAAGGACATAGTTTGAGGACTCATGTTTCTTCATTTCAATATTTATCTCCCATCTGTAGTAATCAAAACACTGTGGTGACACTGTAAGAGAAGACATATGGGTCTATGGAAAAAATAGGCAACCCAGGAATAAATTCCCACAATATGACATTTCTTTTGGACAAGGGAGCCAAGAGCATTCAATGGGCAATGAACAATTTTTTTTCAACAAACAGAACTGAGAAAATTATTTGCTCTGAATAAAAGAGGGGGGTGTTGTACGTTTACCTAACATGTTGTTTGAACATTAACTCAAACTGGATTATAGTCTTAAATGTAAGGGCTGGAGCTACAAAACTCCTTGAAGAAAATGAAAAGAAAAGTTTCAGACATATGATTTATTAGATATGACACCAAAAAACACAAACTATAAAATGCATAAATTTGACTGTATCAAAATGTGGAACTTCTGTGCATCAAAATGCACTATTGAATAAGTAGAAAAGACAACCCAGAGAGTGGAATAATGCATTTGCAAATCACAGCTCTGCTATGGCATTAGTATTGAGGAAACGAAGAACTGCAGCATGGCAAAAGAAAGACAAATAACCCAAGAGTAAAGGCAGGCAAAGATATACATCGGTGTTTTACTAAAGCAGGTGGACATCTGTCCAGGAAATGTATGGAAAGAGGATCAACACCACTAGCCATTAAGGAAGAGTCAGTCAATCAGACCCAAAGAGTTTCCCTGTGATTTTCATTAACGTTTACAAACTTAAGACTCAGAAAATAGCAAGCATTGGTGAAAGTGTGCAGAAATCAGAGGTCTTGTGTACTGCAGATGGAAGTGTAAAATAGTACAGTCACTGCAGGAAACATTGAGGACCTCACACACAAAAAGCAAAAACACAATTCCCATCTGATACAGAAATTCTGCTTCTAAGCATGGTCCCTAAAGAAAGTGAGGACTCAAAGAAATACCAGAATCCATATTGATGTTATGGGTTCAAGTGCACATCAGCACATAATAAACAAAAGATGAAATGATACTACATTGTAATATTATTCAAACGTAAAAGTAAACAACATTCAGACATATGCTGAAAATGACTAAGTTCTAAAAAGAGATGCCAAGTGAGATAATGCAGACACAAAGAGACAGACACTATAGGATTCTGTTCATGTTAGTATCTGAAATACACAAATTCATAGTCATAAAGTCGAATAGATATTACCAGGAGATGGGGCAGGGAGGAACCAATGGGATGTGCTGCATCATAGGTATGCAGGTCCTCTTGGGATGGAGAAAACCACTGAGATTAATGGTAATGGCTGCACAATACTGTGATTTTACTTAATGCCACTGGATTATAGATTTAAATAACTGGGGACCATTCTTAGGGACTATTCTATCATGTGTATTTTTACCAGAGTGTTTAAAATGTATGAAAACAGATATAGTTAGAAATAATTGTCAAGCTGGAATGCAAAATTAGACCATGCAAGTGAACATACAATGAAAAATTGAAAACATTACAGAAAAGGGAAAACATATTTCAAGCCAAATCAGAAACCTCAGATGCCAGCTAATGAAAATGAAGTCTAAATGGGGGGTCGGGGTTGGGGACATCCTTTTGGAGACAGGGGGGCAGGGAGGGGGAGGTATGGGATGTGGAACAGTCAGAGCACGGACCAGAAGAGGGAAAAAGACTAGACTGTTAAAAAAAAAGGTTAAAGAATTTTTTAAATGGAATAAATGAGGAAAACATAAATGAGGTAAATACCAGGAGTATTAATGTTTCCCAGAGTCCGATCTAAAGTGGATAAACTCACACTAAGCCAAAAGTCTACACAGTAGGATAACAGGGTCAGAGTGCACAAAACATGGTATTTACTTATGAAGAGAAACACTTAATACAAAATCACTGATGTGAAATTTTAAATTTGTATATGCTTGTGCTGATATACATATATGATACAAATTCAGGTATTTGTGGTAAAGAGGAATCATATTGATATTATTTATAAAGCAAAATTCTAAAAATGGTATAATTTAAAATTCTGTGTGCTGATAATAGTATAATAATTAATTATTATAGTATGCTATAATATTGTAGTACAAATTATAATGTATTAATAATAAGTATAAATATATTATAAATTAAGTTACAAGTATAGTATTTTGCTATAATTACTGAGAAGACTATAATAGTTATGATATTGTAACACGTTTCTTAAATGTATAACAAAGCTTACATAAATACGAAAGCTGACAAAGCTACCATCTCTGAGGACTCTTAAAACACTCCTTTTGTGTGAAATTAGACTCTATATGAATTAAAGATATAAAACATATGAAAAGAAAGAAAAATGAAAGAACCAAATCCTCTATTATTAATAGCTGTGGTATATAATTTATATAAATGTAAATGGACAAAGAACTCCAATGAATAAGAGATAGGCATCTATAATCAATTCATTTTGATTCAACAACAAAACGGAGTGAAAGTCAAAGGACAGAGAAAGACATTCCATGTAAATAGCAATCCAAAGAAAGCTCTTGTCTATGCTAACAGGTAAAATAGAACCTATGACAGAAACTTACAAACAAAGAATTGGTTTTTAGAATGATGAAAGTATTACTCTATCAAGAAGATAGATAGATTATAACATCCATGCACCTAGCAACAGAGTAGTCAAACATGAAACAAAATGACAGAATCAGAGATTAAGACAATTTAACATTATTAGGTGGAGGTTCGAAGACTGCTTTATCAATAATGGGTATAAACAACAAGACCAAAGAAAATGGGAGACTTGAGAAGCACTATAAAGCAAATAACATAATACCAAAAATATGGCTGCCTAAACAAGACATGCACAGTGACATCACAAAAGGGAATGGAGAAATCTTCCAAGGTCCCAACGCTAGATGAAGAGCTGCTAAGAGAGAGAGAGATTAAGTCTCTTCAAGGATGGATATCCTGATAGGTTATCAATCCCAAGTAGTCATCCCCTAAATGCATGCACATATGGACTCAATATGTTGCATTTATCTGTACATATGTGTGGCTAGACATATATTTAACAATAAAATTTAAAGAAGAGGTCATGAAGTTGAGAGGTAGTGGGGAGGGATAGAAAAAGTTGGAAATGCAAATCAAAACAACCTTGAGATTCCACCTCACACCAGTCAGAATGGCTAAGATCAAAAATTCAGGTAACAGCTGGCNAGGATGTGGAGAAAGAGGAACACTCCTCCATTGTTGGTAGGACTGCAAGCTTGTAAAACCACTCTGGAAATCAGTCTGGCGGTTCCTCAGAAAATTGGACATAGTACTACT
>NC_034592.1:129931053-129992913 GCF_900095145.1 Mus pahari | reverse complement strand
TGTTCCCCTGTACTGGGGCATATAAAGTTTGCAAGACCAAGGGGCCTCTCTTCCCAATGATGGCTGACTAGGCCATCTTCTGCTACATGAAATTCTTAAAAAACAATTATTTAAATTTTTCTTTGAAATGTTTAAAGTTATTGAGTTTTAAATAAAGACTTGTCCAAGATTAGATGGGTTCCATGGCAAATTCTAGCAAATACATGAAAAATTAAAACTGGTCTTTTATAGATAATTCCAAAGAATGTAAAAGAAAGTATGTGAAGATCTTTTATAAATATGCATTTATTATTAATACTTCAAAAGGGTTTTAATAAATAATTACAAAGTATATCAAACAAAGCATGTAAAAGAAAGTAATTGCTGTGAAAGTAATAATATCAAAATCATAGACCGACATCATAAAAAAACTATAGACAGAATGTTGCTTGAAAATGTATGTACAAATAATACTCAACAAGATCCTATCAAGCTCAAAACACTGATCATTCGCCATGACCAAGTTGTATGTACTCCATAAAAGTAATATTAGTTTAATATACAGAAAAGCAATTGATGTAACACACCATTTTAATAGAAAAAAAAAAGGAAGGTGGCCATCCTGATTATCTGAATCAGCAAAACACTGGCAAAAATCCAACACTTGGTATAGAGGTTAGAAATTAGAGGAAATTCCTACTAACCAACAGCATCTCCAAAACTCAGTTAGTGCAATAATTTTTAATGTTTTTATTATTGTTGTTGTTGTTGTTGTTACTTACTCACTTTATAACCTGCTCACTGCCCCCCTCCTGATCACCCCTTCCACTATCCCTCCCCCACACCCCCTCCCCTTGTCCTCTGAGCAGGTGCCTCCCCCTGCCCCGTCCCACCAAGGCACATCAAATCTCCTTGCAGCTAGGCTCATCCTCTCCCATTGAAGGCAGACAAGGAAGCTCAGCTAGGAAAACCTATCTCACGGACAGACAACAGTTTTTGGGAAAGCCCCTTCTCCAATTGTTCAGAACCCATATGAAGATCAAGCTGCACATCTGCTACACATGTGCGGGGAGGTCTAGGTCCAGTCCGTGTATGTTCTTCAGCTGATGGTTCAGTCTCTGAGAGACCCAAAGGTCCAGGTTAGTTGATTCTGTTGGTCTTCCTATGGAGTTCTCCTCAGTGGCTGCAATCTTTCCTCCTATTCTTCCATAAGAGTCCCCAAGTTCTGTCCACTGTTTGGCTGTGGGTGTCTGCATCTGTCTGAGTCAATTGGTGGGTGGAGCCTCTCAGAGCACAGCCATGCTAGAATCCTGTCTGCAAGAATAATTAATAGTGTTAGGGTTTGGTGCTGGCCCATGAGATGGATCTCAGGTTGATCCAGTTATTGGTTGGTCATCCTTTCAACCTCTGCTCCATCCCCAATCCCTGCATTTCTTGTAGACAGGATAAGTTTTAGGTGGAAAGTTTTGTAGGTGAGGTGGTGTTCCTATCACTCCACTAGGTTCCTGCCTGGCCACAGGAGGCAGCCTCCCTGGGCTCCATATCCCCAATGCTGTGAGTCACAATTAATGACACCCAACTCATTCTTGGGTGCCTCCCCTTTCCAGGTCTCCATCTATTCCTGGAGATACCCAACCTCCCCAACCCATCAGTTGCAGATTCCCATTCATTCTCTTGGCCATCTGGCCATCTCCCCCACCCCTCCCCACATCTGACCCTGAACTCTGTGACTCCCCTCCTGATTCCCTATCCCTCCCAGGACCCTCCCTCCATCTTCCTTCCATGACCATTCCATTCCCCCTTCCAAGTGGGACTCAAGCTTCTCGCTTGTGCCCTCCTTCCTGTCCAGCCCCACCCATCTCCCCTAGTACAATATTTAATGGTGAAAGCTTTCCCCTAAGGTGAAAAACATGGTGAATATACTCACTCTCACAGCTTCCACTCATCATCATATTCTGTTCAACCTAATCAGATTAATTCTTTTAAAAAAGTTAAAATCATCTCAATTTGCAAATTATATATTACTATATACAGAAAAAAACCATGAAGGATTCATAAAAACTCACTTGCTAGCTAATAATTTCAAGAAATTCGCAAGTTACAAGATGACTACATAAAAATTAAATTTCTATACAGTGCCAATGAACAATCAGGAAACAAACTAAAGACAATAATACCATACGGTACAATTATTTTAAAGTAAATTAATCCATACAAGTACAAGAAATATATACTGAAAGCATAAAGTAACACTGAAACAGAAAACATGAACAGACAGAAGCTTATCACAGACTGATACGCTTAACATTGCTAGAATCATATTCCCCCAAATTACTCTACTGACTCAGTGAAATGCCTATGAAAATTCTACCTACCCTTTACGCAGAATTGGAGGCTCTGATTTGAAATCTCATGGGAAAAAATCTGAGAACAGTTGGTGTGTCCTTTAAATAATGAGAAAAGCTAGAGGGCTGGCATTTTGTGATTTCAAAATAAAGTCTATAATAATCAAATAATGTGACTCTGGCATTTACAGGTACATAGAGATCAATGGAACAGAACTGAAATTCCAGGGACTGGTTATTTAATTATCAATGGTGGAGTCAAGACAATTCCAAAAGGAAAGAATCATCTTTCAACAAATAATTCTGGGATAACTGGAAGTCCAAATGCTAAGGAATAAATATGAACCCTTATTTCATATGATGTACAAAACTCAAGTAATAATTTTTAAATCTCAGTATACAAAATGCTTAAGGAAGTCTCTGCTTAAATCTTCATAATATCTCTGCATAAATCTTCATGATATCATTGCTGGCAGTAGCTTCTTAGTGATAACTCCAAAATACAATGCAATCAATATTGATAGTAGTATGCTGAAATTCAAAATGTTTACGTTAAGATGTGGTATCACAGGCATGAAAATATAACCACAAAATGGGAGAAAACATTTATAAAGTGTATCTCTGTTGAAAGCCTTGTGAACAAAAAATTCCAAACCCTTAAAAGTCATCAATTAAAATAAGAATAACCTAGACAAAGAATTTCAAGGTACTGTTCTTCAAAGAAGAAGGATGAAGACTACTCAGAAAGGAGTTAGTGTCAGCATACAGTGAAAAAGTAAGCGGGGACCAATGTGAGGCTGGCGGTCCCTCCAGCTATTAAATGTGAGCTTGCCACATGTCCCAGCAACTTCAGACCTAGATTCATTTGCAAGAGAAGTGGAAACACATTTTAGTACCAAAATTCATACACAGTATTTGCTGCATAATAGGTAACAGCCAAAAGGAGGAACTGACACAGACATCAGTCTACTTATAAATGGACACACCAATGTAACACATTCTTGCTATGGAACACTGCAGAGCCTTCCTGTAGTTTACCCAGACTGAGGGGTAGTAGCTCATTCTACAACATGATGTCTTTTTTTTTATTAGATATTTTCTTTATTTACACTTCAAATGTTATCCCCTTTACTTGTTTACCCTCTGAACACCCCCTATGCTATCTCCCCTCCCCCTGCTCACCAACCCACCCACTCCTGCTTCCCTGTCCTGGCATTCCCCTACACTGGGACATCGAGTCTTCACAGGACCAAGGGCCTCTCCTCTCATTGATGTCTGACTAGGCCATCCTCTGCTACATATGAAGCTGGAGCCATGGGCCCCTCCATGTGTACTCTTAAGTTGGTGGTTTAGTCCCTGGGATCTCTGGGAGTGCTGGTTAGTTCATATTATTGTTCCTTCTATGGAGCTGCAAACCCCCTCAACTCCTTTGGTCCTTTCTCTTGCTCCTTCATTGGGGACCCTGTGCTCTGTTCATTGGTTGGCTATGAGCATCCACTTTTGTATTTGTCAGGTCCTGGCAGAGCCTCTCAGGAGAGAGCTATATCAGGCTCCTGTCAGCAAAATCTTGTTGGCATCCACAATAGTGTCTAGGTTTGGTATGGATATGGGATGGATCCCCAGGTGGGGCAGTCTCTGGATGGCCTTTCCTTCAGTCTCTGTTCCACACTTTGTCTCTGTATCTCCTCCCATGGGTATTCTGATCCCCCTTCTAAGAAGAACAAAAGGACTTTAGACTTCCTTCTTCTTGAGCTTGATGTGGTCTGTGAATTGTATCTTGGGTATTCTGAGTTTCAGGGCTAATATCCACTTATCAGTGAGTGCATAACTTGAGTGTTCTTGTGTGATTGGATTACCTCACTCAGGATGATTTTTTTTCTAGTTCCATCCATTTGCCTAAGAACTTCTTGAATTCATTGTTTTTAATAGCTGAGTAGTACGCCATTGTGTAAATGTACCACATTTTCTGTATCCATTTCTCTGTTGAGGGACATCTGGGTTATTTCCAGCTTCTGGCTATTATAAATAAGGATGGTGTGAACATAGTGGGGCATTTGTCCTTATTACATATTGGAGCATCTTCTAGGTATATGCCCAGGAGTGGTACAGCTGGGTCCTCAGGTAGTATTATGTCCAATTTTCTGAGGAACCACTGGTTCTTCAGAGTGGTTGTACAAGCTTGCAATCCAACCAGCAGTGGAAGAATGTCCCTCTTTCTCCACATCCTCACAAACATTTGCTGTCATCTGAGTTTTGATCTTAGTCATTCTGACTGATGTGAGGTGGAATCTCAGGGTAGTATTGATTTGCATTTCCCTGATGATTAAGGATGTTGAACATTTTTTAAATAGGGTTATTTGTTTCTCTGTAGTCTAACCTCTTGAGTTCTTTGCATATATTGGATATTAGCCCTCTATCAGATGTAGGAACGGTTAAGATGTTTTCCCAATCTGTTGATTGCTATTTTGTCTTACTGACAATGTCCTTTGTCTTACAGAAGCTTTGCAATTTTATGAGGTTCCATTTGTCAATTCTTGATCTTAGAGTATAAACTATAGGTGTTCTGTTCAGGAAAATTTCCCCTGTGCTCATGTGCTCAAGGCTCTTCCCCACTTTCGTTTCTATTAGTTTCAGTCTATCTGGTTTTATGTGGACGTCCTTGATCCACTTGGACCTGAGCTTTGTAAAAGGAAATAAGAATGGATCGATTTGCATTCTTCTACATGCTAACCGTCAGTTGAACCAGCACCATTTGTTGACAAAGCTGTCTTTTTTCCACTGAATGGTTTTAGCTCTTTTGTCAAAGATCATGTGACCATAGGTGTGTGGGTTCATTTCTAGGTCTTCAATTCTATTCCATTGATCTACTTGCCTGTCTCTGTACCAATACCATGAAGTTTTTATCACAATTGCTCTGTGGTACAGCTTGAGGTCAGGGATGGTGATTCCCCCAGAAGTTCTTTTATTGTTGAGAATAATTTTCGCTATCCTGGGAGTATTGTTATTCCAGATGAATTTGGAAATTGCTCTTTCTAACTCTATGAGGAATTGATTTGGAAATTGATGGGGATTGCATGGAATCTGTAAATTGCTTTCAGCAAGATGGCCATTTTTACTATGTAAACCCTATCAATCCATGAGCATGGGAGATCTTTCTAACTTCTGAGATCTTCTTCAATTTCTTTCTTCAAAGACTTGAAGTTCTTGTCATACAGAGCTTTCACTTGCTTAGTTAGATTCACACCAAGGTATTTTATATTATTTGTGACTATTATGAAGGGTGTTGTTTCCCTAATTTCTTTGAAACTTCATAGCCTACATCCACTTCCTCCAACAAGGCTACAACTAATACAGCCATTTACTAGTGACCAAGCATTCAAATTCAAACTACTACATACACTAAAGTGTAAATTCTAACTAAAAACAGTCAGTCTATGGGAAAAAGAATTTTAGAACACCCCCATGCTCTGATGATCTATAGATGGAAAGCAGGCAAAGGTGGGGAATCATCGTCCAATGTTTCCAAACCAGCACACACCTGGACATATCCATCTCTTTCCACGGGAGATCTTTGTCCAGCATCATTACAGATGCCCATGCCCAGAAGTGCACACGTGGCTTTCAGAATAAGGGGACTCTGCTCTTCTATTTAGTGGCTTTCCTTAGACTCACAAACAAGAGACTTGGAAAGAATTATGTATCAAGGAATAAAGACTAAAATCAGCCTTTCCCCTGCAATGCTGCCCTGAACACTTCACAAATTTTAACAACAATAATTATAAACTCCATTTTTACAAAAGAATAAAATTATTAATCTTTTTTAAAAAATGGCGTGGTAAGTGTGCAGAATGCTTCCTGTAACAGAAAAGTTGAGAGGAAATTAAGCTTGCCTTTCCCAGTCTCTATAGGGAGTGCTCCTGAGTCTTGACTCCTACCTCACAGACCCTGAAATGGCCAGGCTTCATGTTACACCCAAGCTGTCCTTCTCTCCTCCCTGTGGATCTCACTCCTCCAGCCAAAGCCCGGCAGGTTCCTGCCTCAGAGACTTTGTACTGCCTGGCTATTTCCCAAGGACTTTTCATATATTCTGGAGACACGTCAATAGCCTCTTTCAATTTTTAGTTCAAATACCACTGTGAGCATGGGCTCTCTCCTGACCACTCAATTTAAACTGCAGTCCGCCATCTTCTACTCTACCATCTCCCCTCCCCCAGCCCCCAGCTTCATTGTCTTGCTGTTATTTTACACAGTGTATATTCTTTCTTCTGTAATAAATAGCTTTTATTCTGTCACGGTTTAGTGTTTCCTTTCAGAGCAGAGCCTATGACAAAGCTTTACAACAAGTTATTCAACCAGAGGGTGATTTCAGGTATCAAGAATAAGGCAGGGAAGAAGGGACCGCCAGCATCCATGGAGCGGTCAAAGTCACCACTGGCCACAGAAGGTGTTGGTGATGCAAAGATTTCTGTGAGTATAGAACACACGAGTCCCTGAAGGAAGGAAGGAAGGCTGCTGCGTTCATCTCTGCCTCCCAACACCTAATTACTGGTAATTGTTGTTCATTCTAACTCCAGACCCTCTCTCCTCGAAGAAAATGGAGAGATTTCTCATCCTGCCCTGACAGAGAACACTTCCAGGTAGAGGAGTTTCTGTACCTGCTCAGATTGTTCGTCACAGCTGCAGCTGCAGCCAATTAAGGGTGAGAGCAACATACTTGAGATATTCACTCATTTGCTGGTTGGATGATCTAGAATGGACACAACTGTTGTCTTCTCTGTGGTGGTAGCTGGTGTACCCGACATATAGACAAGTCTTTAATCAACCTATCTGCATGCTGAGTGGACTCCAGGTCCTTGTAATGCTTGTAACTGGAGCCATTTTCTGGTTTGACTATGTTCCTCGAGTTTGGCGTTAGAAAATTAACCCTCAAATTTATAGATTAATGGTGTTTCAAGCTGACACACTTGGGAGGTGATTAGAATTTGATAGCTCATTGACAATAGAGCTCCCAGATGCACCGGCAGCTGACAGGTTACTTGGGCTCTCCTACTGATGCCCTCTACTACACGGCAGCTACTACTCTCCTACCCCTTGCCAGACACCAGTGCCACACCCCTAGACTTCTCGGTCTCTATAGCTGTGAGTCAAAGGAAGGCATGCACTTCATAATTTTTTGTTATAGCAAATTAGATAGATAGATATAGATATATCCAATATTTTTTAAATCATAAGGAAGATATTGAGGGTCACCAAAGACAGATAGATGCCCTTGGAATAATGCAAATGCAGAGAAGTCAGGGGGACTCCTTTACCAGAGAACCAAGGGTGTGGTGACTCTGGTACTCTAGAGTTGACTTGGCCTGATGGCTGCCTTCATACACACTGTGAGACATCAAGAGATCTCAGACTTATAGAATAAAGAAGGAATCTGTCAGCTGTGAGCTGAAAAAAAAAACTTGGGATGCTGTTGGCAATTATTAACTCATCAATAGATCTGTTACCTTTTAAATTAGACTGGCTTTAGCCTCTTGCTAAGCCTTTTATTGATAGAATCTGCCTTTGAACCTCAGACGTGTGTGCCAACAATAAGGCTTCCATAAAGACACAGTAAGTTGCAAGAATGAAATGTCACACATCCAGCTACCCTTTCCTTTGATCGTTGTTATTTTAATCTTCCACTCGATGGTATTAACACGTGCATCCTCTAGTTTGCTATTTCGGTTGTTGCCCTGAACAACTTCAAATCTTACTTTTCACTCAAACACAAGTATGTTCATTTCAACATTTCCAACATTAAAAAAAGGAAAGAAAGGAAGAAAAAAAAACTTCAGCCTAGTTACAGCCAATACATTAAAAGAGACTTGATTTATTTTTGATGAGGAGGTTTTACAGTGGGGAAATGTGACCATCTCAGTTGGCAAATGTTTGCACTGAATTATAAAAATCTTCAAAGACAGGGAGATTTTCTCCAAACTATTTAAAAATCTTCATAAGGGACCTCCCACAAATGATAACTTCTTTAAAGTAGAAATTGCCCTAAAGATGTACAAGTCTTCACAAAAGAATACCATCAAATGATTAGAACCTTACCAGACCCCATCTGGATTTAAGTTCCAATAATAAGGGTCAGAACCTTGTCCATACCTAGTTTTTAAAAAAAAAAAAAATACTGTAGGAAAGCACATATTTTACTATTTCCAGATGTAGACGGAACATTTTTCGTTTTGAAATACAATGAGAAAACTTTTTTCATGCTATTTTGGAAACGATATATAGGCTGAAGCAGGCAGAGAAAGTTATTTGAAAGTGGTCAGGCCAAGGCGATTGGAAGGCAGGTGAGTCTGAATTGCAATCAGAAACCAATCCTGTGTCTTCTTCCCTGGGCCCACATAATTTTTCTAGGCTCATTTTTATTGGTCAAAATACTAGGTAAATATTTCTGGAGTTATACTCACCCATGCTATGCTGTATAAAAATTAGCTGGGAGAAACTGAGCACCGAGAAATTACAGCTGAGCACAAACAAGAACCAAAACAGAGTTAAAACCAAGTTCTTGGCATAGAAATCCACGTGCATACCCACACGTTCATACCTCTTTATCTTTTAGTAAATTGCTCACCTATGTTTGGTTTTGAACATATTTTGCAGAGATGTTAAGACAAAACAGCAGCTCAGTCTTGCTGAATCTCAGCGTGTGACATCTCACGTCTCCACTGGATCCTTTTTTATGGTCAGAAAGCAAGTATCTGGAGGTGTGACTCCCACTCATGTCCACACCACACAGATGTTCAGCAAAGACAGATTGTTATGCATCTTCTTCAAGCAACTTCTCTCCAAAGTAGTCTTCAAACAGAAACCTTTAGAAGCAGGGGTCAGGGAGCTGTGCTTTTGTCCAAACCATCTGGTGCATGCTGGTAAACATAACAGCTTTGTGTTTAGACCATGCCTATGTCTGTGCAGTGTCTTGGCATATTTTGCTTTTAGATTTACAGTTTTATTTTTGCTTTCTTCCTACTACCTGGTTTGTTGTTTGTTTGAGGTATGTTCATGCATGTGTTTTCTTCCATATTGTCATTTTGTGAGTCATGTTAACAGTATTGTCCTTTCTACAGCTCTTGAAGCTAACATCTCCCAAGGCAGAGTCCTTACTGATTCAAACTCATGAAACAGGTACACGTTTCTGGATTTAGGATCAACTGTACTATGCCATATACAAAGTAGCTGGGAGACACAGAACACGGAGAAGTTACAACTTAATGTGAACAACAACAAAAAAAGGAATTAGAAATCCCTTTACATAAAAATTCATATGCACAACCATCCTCACAGCTCTTTATACTTTAGTAAAAATAAAATGAAATAAAATAAAATAAAATAAAATAAAAACCGTACTAAAATTACCTTTAGCCAAGGTCCTCAGTATTTCTCCCAAGACAATCAAGTTAGAAGTTGAATCTCATAGGGGCCATTTCTCAGGCCTTTAGCTCATGGCTTCTATTCACTGTTAGACTGTGTATTACACAGTAACCTAGGACAGTCAGCAGATGCTCCTAAGAAACCCAGTGCTAAGTCATCAAACCTGAGCAGGTCTTCAGATCCCAGGAATTGCTACCTCCAAGGATGGAATCTCCTTTCAGGCATTCTTTGTAGTTTCCATGGGAAAAAGCAACTACCTGCCCCTCACCCCTAGAAACCCATATGTTTGAGCACTTTGGTCCTATCTGGTGACACTTGTTTGGAAAGTTGTGGGACCTTTAGAAGGTGGTGCTTCTCTAAGTAAGCCCTGAGCTTGTGCAACCTGATCCCACTTTCTGTATTCTCTGCTTCCTGTCCTATCAACATATTTCCCAGCTGTACACACACGCATGTTCCATGATGACTGACACTCTTAAACCGTGAGCCAAAATAAGACCTTCCCTACTGTGGTGGTTTGAATAAGTTTGGTCCCTATAGCCTCATGTGCTTGAATATGCTTGGCCCAGGAAGTGGCAATATTGGGAGGTGTGGCCTTGTTGGAGCAGGTGGGAGCTTGTTAGGGTAGATGTGGCCTTGTTGGGGTAGGTGTGGTCTTGTTGAAGGAAGTTTGAGAAAGTTGGAGGAAATCACTGTAGGAGTAGGCTTTGAGACTCTCCTCCTAGCTGCCTGGAAGATAGTTTCCTCCTGGTTGCCTCCACAACAAGATATAAAATTCTCATTCAGCTCCTCCAGCATCGTGCCTGACTGGATGCTACCATGAATCTCACCATGATGAAAATAAACTGAACCTCTGAACCTGTAAGTCAGCCCCCCCCCAAAAAATGTTCTTTATAAGAGTTGCCTTGCTCATGGTGTCTCTTTTCACACCAATAAAAACCCTAAGATACCCCTGAAAGGCGTTTCTTATCAGTTATTTCAACACAGTTGGTGCTGTAATAAAACTAACCTTGTAGTTCATAGGCCTTTAAAATAATTTTTCAGGAAGAACGTGAAAGAGTTTGGAGCCACAGGCTACAGAATCTCTGAATTCTAGAAGGAGAAATTGTAAGGTCATTGTGGTGAGAGTGTGCAAGTGCAGATCATGAAGGCTGTGCTTGTGACATGTCTGATGGGGAATCAGGACTGTGGTGAGCTGTGCTAGAGGATATCCACATTACATTCTAGCAAAGAGACTGGCTGCATTCTGTCAAGGTCTGAATATTTTGAATGAGGCAGAATTTAAAAATTAATGGACTTACTTGTTTGGCAAAGGCATTTTCGAGGAAATGTAACACCTAGGCTGTGGCACGGTGGTTGCTCATTGCTCTTAGTCATCTCTACATTGAGAAAGAGCACAAAGGTAAGAAAAAAAGTACAGTTCAGGAAGCAGAGGACCATGAGAAAGTTTAAGGTTCAGAGCCAACAGTTACAATTCCCAAAGACATAAGTACCACTGAAGAGAAAATTGCTCTTCTGCATTTGAAAAATCAGAAAGGTCCCTGAGAGCAAGACCCCACCCACTAAAGATGCCAACTGGTGAAAATATCAATTCATTTGAGAGGAGAGAGCCTGAGACAAGAATGCCACTGAAAGGGTCCTTGCTTGAAGACAACCACTTAGTAAAATGTTCTTTCAGATTCAGCCACCAAGGTGCACAAGGACCTCTAGAGCTGTGGGAGAGGGGGGCTACACTGTGTATTGAATTGGCAGAAGAACTTAGCAGTGTTTTTCACATAACTGATTTTACAGACTTGCAAATTGCAAGAGTTACAGGATCAGAGACTTGCACCATGAGTCCAGGGAGTTGCTGAGGCCAGCTAATGTATGGCAGAATCATAAAAACCTGAATTTCAGCAAGGACCCCTGGATGTTGGAAATGGCAGGACCATTGCATATTTTCCAGGGAAAACTGTAAACACCAAGTGAATGGGGCCCAAGAAAGAAGCTACATCTTACTCAGGAAACAAGCTATAGGGGAAAGACTGTCAAAGATCATTAGAGCTGAGATGAACCTGTCACTGGCCACAAATGCCAGTCATAAAGTGACAGGTTCTGTTGTTTTGCAGGATTTCAGTCCTGCATTGGCACAGTCTTTCCTCCTTGTCCTCTCATTATTTCCCTTTGGAATGGCAATGTTTATTCTGTGCTGCTGGAGATTGCAAGTATTTAGGTTCTTTTTCTATTTTACAAGTTCTAACCATTACATGATTGCCTTGAGTCTCAGAAGGTACTTTGGACTTTTCAGTAGTGCTGAGGCTGTTTTATTTTTTTTTATTTTAATTTATTTTAGTTTTAAAATCTATGGAGGCTTTTTAAATTGGAATGAGTGGATTTTGCATCATAAAATGGTCAATGAGCCTGCAGGGACCAGGAGAAGAATGTTGGAGAATGATTGTGAACTTGATCTCCAGTTGAAGGCACGGTTTTAGAAGACTGGAACGTTTAGGAGAGGTAGCCTTGTGGGAGAGAGTAGAGCACTGTGAGAAAAGGGCATTAGGTTTTATAGCCAATCCCTTCCGATTTCTGATTCTTCTGTTAACAAGATGTATGGCAGTGTGGTCCCAGCCAAACACTCCTGCCACCACACAAAATGCCTGCTTTCCTCCTGATGCTGGTCTGTACCCTCAAACTGTGAGGCAAAATAAATACTTCCTCTCTTAAATTACTTCTTGTCAAATATGTTTGTCACAATAATAACAAATGAATAAATAAGTTACTAACCAGATACATTTCTGCAAATCCTCAATATAAATCCTTTACTTGTGAGTGGGTGTGGATGTCTGAGTAAGAATGGTCCCCATTGGCTCATATATTTGATTTCTTTGTCACCAGGGAATGGAACAGTTTGAAAGGAGTAAGTGTGTTATTATGGGTGGGCTTTGAGGTTTCCAAGTCCAAACCAGGTCCAGTCTTCCTGTAGGTTCTCTTCCTACTGCTGTGGATCAGAATATAGAAGACTCAGCTACTTTTCCAGCACCTTATCTGCCTCTGTACTTCTATGCTCCCCACCATGATAAAAATGGACTAAGCTTCTGAAACGCCAGCAAACCCCCAAATAAATGTCTACTTTTTAAAGCGTTGCTTTGGTCTTAATCACTCTTCACAGCATTAGAACAGCAACGAAGATGTTGTAGACAACACTAATGCCAAATTCATATAGTTGCATTGGGGTTGGGTGAGTCAACAAAAGTACAGTGTTTAAAATAATGGAGTACAGTAGATGCTTAGAAATACTTGTGATTTTTATCTGTGTCAAGTACTCTCCCTGGAAGTATTTCTCTTCTCATTTTGTTCCCTGTCTTCATCACCTCAGACAGAGAACCTAGTCTCTCTTTCCATGGCACCTAGGAATGAGTTTGAGTTGTGTCTTCCCATTCAATACACTTAGCATTCTTCTGTGTTCTAAAAATGGTACTCTGAACATTGAACTCATGAGTATTGAGCCTATGAAGACAGCTTCAAGAAAGGCAATGGTTAAGTGTTCTGAAAACTAATGAGTTGGGTGTTAAGCAAATGGTAACTGGAATCCTGGAACGATGCTACATGATGTCTACACTGCGGAAAATTGGCACGTGCTACATACATATCAGAATGCTGTTGGATTAGGTTTTTTGGAAAGCACTGCCCCTCTAGCTCCCTCTCTATCCAGGGGCATTCTGTTTGTCTCCTTGCTCCCAACTCTCTCCTGGGTTTAGGTCAGCCTTCAACAATAACTATCCAATCTCCCCTGGATCCCTGGAAATTTTTGAGCAGGAGACTTTTCAAATCTAGAGGCAAAACAATAATTCTCATTCAGTCAAGGCTAAAACCAACGTCTACAAGAATAATAAAAAAAAAATCCTGGAAAAGAAATTGGGGTAGAGAGTGAGATTGCAAGGAGCAGAGATATGCGTTCCACAACAAAAGATCCTGAGAATAAGACTAGAGGAAATACTCTAGTCAGAACTGCAGATACTACTGAACACCAATCACTACCTAATTCTGGACCAAAAAACTCTGGACAAGAAGGGCTTTCTAGAATGGTCTTCTGATATCAGACATCTCCTCAGGGCTGCTTTGTTTCAAGAGAATCTACAAAAGAAGCTATATTGAGTTGGGAAAATGAAATGTTCCTTTTTGCCTTCCCTTCACAAACTCTCCCTAAATCCCCCTTCATTCCTACCCCCAGAATCCTTAAGAATAACCTAGGACCTAGAAAACTCATTGGTTCCTCTTATGGCCTTTCCTGTGAGAGACTCAGGAACATCTACAAAGATGACTTGACATTTGGGGCTGTGGGGGTTTGATCCATTACAGACTCGGACAAATCCAATAAAAAAGCATCAGTTGTCCCTGTATGTTTTCTTACCCGTCTTGATTCATAAGTATTAATTTCACTTAATAAAGAAGACCAAAGCAAAATACAGTATGTTTCATATATGTTTTTCACAATTATTTTCACAATGCAAAATACAGAATGCTTCCTGTTAAAAATGCCTACAAGGAAAAAAAATCTTTCAGAATATAAAATCCAAAAGAAGCATAGCTAATTCATCAATTCACCATTGTTCCTAATTTTTATTGGAGAGATAACAGTAGAAAATGGGGTTTTGGAAAGGAGAAAGCCACATGTTAAATTTTATTGTGCCTGTTTCATTTTCCCCCAGATATTTTAATTCTTTCACTAAAGTCACCTAACCATCAAACTCTTCTTTAAGTCATAAGTTTAAACAGAACACCGAGCCAATGCCTTTCCCAGCTGGTTTGTTGTCACAGATGATGTATTGATTGCAGGTTTGATACATGTGTCAGCATTGCACTGTTTGTCCAGAGCAGGCCCCGTGGGCTGCCACACGGCCTCTGTGAGTCTTTGCCAGCTAGGTTCTGCTGGCACTGAGGCCCTTCAGTGTTTGTCCTGGCAAGACCACCTGGGAGGCAGCTGTCCCAGCTCTCTGTCAGATGTGGGATTTTTTCAGAAATTGTGTAAGCAGGTCAGTGTTTGTTTCCAGAAGTCTGTGAGGCTGGTAGGTACCTCAGCCAGTTTGTATGTTCTTTGCCAAGACAACCAGAGGAGAAGCTCAGGGTCCCTGCTTCTACCAGCCTCCCAAAGGCACCTGGACCACGTCTGAAGCTCATGTAGACTTTATCCACTGAGAGCTTCCATCTAGAAAGACATGTGTGGTTTCACCAGGGCTCCTTAGCTCTACCAGTCAAGTGAGAGGGTACATACCAGCTTCTTGTTCCCACATTGACCCTTCCCATATTTCCTCTTCCTCCCTAGCCATAAGTCTCTTGGCACAGTGATTTCAATCACATCTTGAATTTAAGCATTAGCATTCTTCCATCTGTACAAACAATTAATCAAATGAACAAGCAAATTTTTGATACTTCTTTTGCTTCTTGACGTTCCTTCCAAAGGACAGCACATCACATAATTATGCTTGAATTTGATTTTGAAAATTTACATTGTTTCCCTCAAAAGAACTCTGAAATTCTTTGGAGACTAGAAGTATTCAAATGAAGTTAGCCTTTGTCACACTTAGGTTTTTGCTATGCTAGACACTGATGTTGGTGCTATATTTTGATGGTGAAGCATATCCCACAAGCTCCTGTGTTTGAACACTTAGTCTTTAGATACTGGTGCTGTTTGGGATGCTGTATAGAATCTTTGAAGATGGGGTACATATGGTTGATTAGGTCACTAAGGGCAGACTTTCAGGCCTGTAGCACAGCCCTATTTGTAACCTGAGTTCTCTGCTTTCTGGTCTACAGATTTGTGACAAGCCACAGTGTAGAAATCTGCCACCTACATCCCAATTGCCATGCTTCCCCCTTCATGGTGTGTGCCCTCTAAACTGTGAGCCAAAATGAGTTGCTTCTGTCAGATATTTGACCAATGAGAAAAGTATCTCATACTGTAGGAATGTAATTTGGAAGAAGAGTTCAAGCTCTAGCTCGCCTTAATGCTTTCTGTCATTTAGCAAACCTGTAACAGGAAAATAAAAAACTCCTAAGGATCTTTGATTGCAAGCAACAGGAGGCAGATGAGTCTAACTCATGCTCAACAGGAAAGCAGAGTTGTTCTCTTTTGTTTCGTTTGCAGAAGTTCATGGCCTGGATGGAAGATGTGACTATGAAATGGAAATGAAACAAGATCCCGGGAAGGGAAGGAGGCAGGGGAGTTCATCAGAAATTAATTGATCATCTCCTTTGAATGTTTTAGAGCAAATAAAGGCCAGAATTTTCATCTCAGCTGGAGAACCAACAAGCCAGAAAAAAATGCCTGGCTCTAGCCAGAGTCTTGGATGGATTCCTTGTGTGTTCTGAGGAGTGAGAAAAAAAACCCAAGGGGAAAAGACCCTAAGGACCACACCTGCCTCTGCTAGAAAGAGGGAGCTGCCTAAAACTCTCTTCTTCCAAGAAGACATGCCATGAGGTAAAGCAAACTCCCAGGAAAGAACTCAGTCAAGGTGCTGTTGGGGGTGGTCAAAGGGCCAGCTGATTGATGGGCAGGGATAATCCAGAATGGCATGTATCCATGGAAACTAGGCATGGGCTTTCCAAGTGTTCTGAAACTTAAGGTTATGGTGAAGGTTAAGTCTGCATTATGAAGTATTATTATCTAATGAAGAAGGCTTTGGGAATATGGATATTCTGGTGCCCTGGGTAGAAGTTTTTATTTACTATGAGTTTCTTTGAATCTGCTGGGTGCTAAGCTCTGATTGGATCACATGAATAATTCTGGATGACTGGATGTGAGCTTGCGCTTATGCCTCACATGGAAGAAGGGAGTGGGCAAGCAGAGAAAGCAGTCAAATGGACTTCAGGAGCAAGCACAGAACTAGAATTGGGCTTCCTTTGAAAATGGGTGCAGGAGTCTGAGGAGACTCCTTGGAAGACATGGAATTGATTCTATAGTTTTGAGGAAGGAAAAAGGTTCAAGACCATGACTAGCCAAAGCAAGGAGAGAGCACCATGATTTGAATCAAGGTATCAAAGATAAGGACATGAGATTTGGGGTAAGGAAAGGATACAGAAAGAGAAAGTTAGCAGAAAGGAAGGATGTGGTTTGACCCATGACTGTCCTTTCCCCAGGCTAAGACGCAAACCAGTACTGGATAGGGAGTGACCCAGTTTTAAACCCACTGAGTCAGACAAAAGCCTCAAAGTCACTGCATTTCAACAGCCCAGACAAATTAGTAAAGCCTCGTTTCTGTACAACTTCAGAAGATTCTCGGCCACAGGAATGTAACACCCTTTTCTTGCCCTAAATCCAACCATTTGGGGTAGTTACAATAAAATCACAGCATTAATCATCTTCCTAGCTCCAATTTCTGCCAAAAAAGGAAAAGGAAAAAAAAAAAAGAGGAAAGGCAGTGTAATTGCTGATATTACCATTTTGTGTGTTGGGTGAGAGTTTCCAAAACCAATAACAATTAATTTTCTTTGGTAGTGTTTGCCAAAAAGGCAGCAAGGTGCCAGGTTTCCAGGATCCTCTTAGATCATCTGGCGTCTCTGAACAATGACTGCAAGAAACCAGCCCTCAGAGGCCAGTAAAGTTCTGTTATTAACCCCAAACTCAGAGATTTCATATCATGGCCATTCCACATCACAGCAGGTACAAAATCTAGGATGGAAAATGTCAGGCTGGATACACATTTTGTCCACAGAAATATTGCCTCAACATAGCTGAAATCCTTAGAGATCGTCTCTACGTAAGACTTGAAATGCACACCAGCCTTGGCTTCCGATGCCTTTTTGACGCTGCTCCAGACATATTTAAGAAATAGGTCTAATTTTGAAAGATATATCTCGGCAGTCCACCAAGACCTAACAGTGGAATATGCATCCTAATTTTATGCACAAAGAAGTAAAAAAGAAAATAAAGACAGCCCAAACTGAAATTTCGGAAGGCATTCACACGGATCAGATCCTCTTTCTGTCAGCTCTTGTATGAGAAAGTGAAATAAGATTATAGAGACAGTATGCTGTCTCCCTTGGAGCAAGAAAATGCTGTCTTATTATTTCTCCACCTGTGCTGCAAAGAAGACCCCCACAGTATCATATCTATAACTTATGTTTACTTTCAATACCTTAAAAACCCTGTGACAATTTCCCCTTAAGAATCATTAACACTAGGGATTGCCAGCACATAGTAGTTTCTGAAATGCTAAACAAAGTATTTTCCCCAGTTCTTTCTTTTATCTCTCTTAGGATATCTTTTTCTAAATAGAATACTGTCAAGATAAAGGAGTGAACTCCTTGGATGGCAATCAGACAGGGAAAATGGGAAACTATCTCAATTAAGCTGACTTAAGAATTAAAAGAAGAAATCGGGGGGGTGGGGAAACTTAGCAGATGCGGAGGGAAGGATGGTGGTTAGAAAGTTTCTCAAGGACTTCAAATGCGTAAAATAAAAATAAAGTGCACCAATTGGGGGCAGGGAGTAGGAAAAAAAGACTGAGGGGCAAGAAAAGCCTAAAGGAAGGAGAAACAAAAGTGGGTAACTGGGGGAGGGAGACTGGGGAGATGGCTCAGGGCTCAAGCTCAGTAGTACCCAAGTGGTAGCTCAAAATCATCTATAACCACAGTTCCAGGAGACTGAATGCCTTCTTCTAGATTCTCTGGGCACAAAGACTACCCAAGTGTTGTACATGGTACATGTATAAATATGTAATCAAAACACTCACTCACATAAAATTTTAATGAAAAACTAATGGGATATGACAATTGGGAAAAAGGACTTACTTGGCCAGCAAGAGGGGAGAACAAGAGATGAGAAAGGGCAGAGGGTTAATTATGACATCTTCATAGATAGATAGATAGATAGATAGATAGATAGATACATACATACATACATACATACATATGTGCATCCTGATATATATGAAATATTATGAAAAATGTCCCATGTATGCCATATATAAAATCATGAAATGTTAATTATGAAAATGTCATAATTAACCCATTACTTTGTCACCCTAAAATAAATAATAAAAGTGAAGTCACATTTCCCCTGTTCTTCCATATCTTCACTGCTAACTCCAGGGTTGAGCACATGTCACCCAACAGACCCTGTGCCTGCCTTAACTTACCATTAGTTTCCAGCCTGGATGCTGATAGATGAATGCTCGGCTGTGAAAACCTCAATCTAGCAGCTGGTGTTATTTCCATCTAAATTTCAGTGCTGGGTATCAGTGTTATGTCATCATGAGAGGCAGGATACGTGTCTGAGGGATGGGAGGCTGGGGAGATGTTAAGTGGGTAAAGTGCTTGCCGCCTAGGCAGGTTAACTTGAGTTCAGATACCTACACTCACACAAGAGCCAGGCATGACAGTGTGTATCTATAATCACAGCTCCAGAGAACAGAAACAGGAGCATTCTCACTATCTAGACAGTTTTGCTGAATCTACAGACTCCAGATCCAGGGAGAGCCTATTTCAAAACAGAAGATGCAAAGTGATAGAGTTGCACAGCATAGACCTATGGCCACCACACATGGACACAGACATGCCCCAGTGCACACACCATGCATACACATGCAGTTGCCACATACAGATAAATAAAAATTAAAAAGTTAAAGGTGGTGCTAAGACAGAGTCTTGGGTACACGACACCATCAGAGATTCAAGCTTATAAGAAGGAAAGGGGAAGGAGGACCAGGCTGAAGATACAGTAAAAGTGTGGTGTAGGCATTATAAATCTTGGCATGACATCACACATTGGAGGTAGAGGTTTATCCTGTTTTATTTGGCTGCTGGGTACAAACTGTTCTAAGAAGAGTGGAGCCGGCCAGGTGGCTTTCTACTGCTGAAGCAGACCTCAGATAAAGGAGCTGACAGCAGAAGGCCACTTGGTAAATACAACTCTACACCAGGGCAACAAGCCTTCAGGAAGCTGAGCAGCATCTCATCTGTAACCGAGTGACAATAGTTTCTCACGGGCAACACAGCAAAGGTTGTAAGCAGGAAGCAACAGTCTCCCGAAGAGTGAAGGAAATCAGCTGTAGTGGTTTGGATGAGAATGGCCCCCATACACTCATAGATTTAAATCCCTGGTCCCCAGGGAGTGACACTGTTTGAATGAATTAGGAGACCTGGCATTGCTGGAGGAAGTCAGTCACTGGGGGATGGGCTATTGGGGTTTCAAAGAGCCTATTGCTAGACCAGAGATCTCTCTTCCTGCTGCCTGCAGGACAGTATGTAGAACTCTAGGCTCCTTCTCCAGCACTGTGTCTGTTTGCATGTTGCCATACTTGCCACCATGACGACAATGTACTAAACCTCTGAAATTGTAAGCAAGTTCCAATGAATGCTTTCCTTTACAAGCATTGCCATGGTCATAGTGTCTCTTCACAGCAAAAGAACCCTGACTAAGACATAATCTGTGCTGTTATGACCCTTCTTTCTCAGTAGGCATGATAGCCACTCTGCACTAGCATGTCAGAGGCCTTGCAGGTCCAGAGCTAGGAAGTTCAGAGTAGCTTTTTCCAATGTTCTCCCTCCCCACTCTCTCTATCTATCTCTAGCTATCTATCTCTATCCCTTTCTCAATTCAGTAAAATTTTTACATGGGTTCAAGCCAAGCTTCTCATAAAATAACTGTGAAGGCAGCACTAGCTGGGACCATCAAACTTTAGATTTAGTAGAGATAAATGCAGAGAGAGAGAGAGAGAGAGAGAGAGAGAGAGAGAGAGAGAGAGAGAGAGAGAGAAGCCAGGGAAAACATACTCTCAGGGCACACCCCTAATGACAATTCCTCCAACAAGATCACACCTATTAGTTTCTGACAGTCCCTCTAATATCAATGAACCATGAATCTAGCAATAGATCAATTCCCTGAGGAAATCGGAGCCTTCAGAACCCAATCACTTCCCCAAATCCTATCAACTAGCCACCCACCCTTTAACACAGAGCTTTCAAAGGGCATTTCAGGTTCAAACCCCAACAAGTTGGTGTTAACACATTCGTCATGTTAGGTGGTACCACCATATGATTTCCCAAACATCCTCTTCAATATTCACTTAGCCGAAGATTCATAAACCTGGAGTGCTAAGTAGCCATTGTGATGGTGTCTACATATAGATACATGCAATGTACTTGGTATCTTCCCACTGTGGGGATCAAGAATGTTGTGTGAAACAGGAATCTTAGCAATAACCTTCTGTAACACCATTAAATTGCCTCTAGTTTCCTCTAGCTCTCTCCTTGTTGAATGTCACCTTTGCAGTCTGTAATTATGTCTTGTCTTGTTTGCAATAGATGGCCATCTCTCTTACCCAGTGATGGTGAAGAACTCTCCCCATTGACTTATCACAACCTTTATGGCTCATACTGTGCCTTTCCCCCACAAAAGCCTCAGATAAAAATGGGATAAGCTAATGAATAAACCTTTCCCAGTTTCTCAGAGATTCTGATTTTCATCACCTTCAAAATAAAACACCTAAGTCTCTGTGTCCTGCCATAATCAGGTAAAGATTATCTATGTGTTTATAGGCAAGTACGTATTTCATTTGTAGTAAAACTAAAGGAAATAGCATTCAGGCACTGTCGTCGTTGGCAGTCAGCTTTATTGTCAGATCTTGATAACTTTGAATATTCTGATGCTTCTTTTTGATCTTTCCCACATCTCTCAGCACCGTGGTAACATATCCAGGCTGTTTCGAAACATAGAATCAGATGACCCAGAGTCTGGTGACCACAAATCCTGGCATTTTTGGAGCAGGATCAATTCTCAATCTTCTCTCTCATGTCTTTTTCTGAGCAGACACATTCACGATTCATAAACAAAACATTCTTTGGCAGACAGATCCCCAATTTTTGATTCTGAAAATATGGTCACCAGATCCTCCAGACTTCTGGAAGGTTTCCTTGGGGATTGTTTAAGAGAACCTTGGGTTTTTGACTGAAAATAAATCTCAATTCACAGTGCCAATTTCCATGTGTCAGAGTTCAATCTCAAGAAGCCCTGAGAATCTCTGTCTCATGCACAGCTGATGCACCCTCCACCTGCTTACGCTTAAACTGGCCATGCAGTTATTATGTTCCATGTGCTCAAAGGCTTGGCTTCTCTACTTATTTCTGGGATGTCCATCTGATGGTGAATCTTATACAACTTCATGTGGCCTGTGTCCCTTTCCACAGAACCTGAAAAAGTTTGAGTCTGCTAGCTAGCTGTCTTAGGTTACATTGCCCAAGGTAAAATCCCTGAGACAAGAGACATTTAAGAGACATGATCCTAAGCCATGCTAGATTAACCAGGACAGCAGGAAACAGAACAGTTTCCTGGGACAAGGAAGGCCTAGAGGATGATGGGCTAAGAAAGGATGGAGTTTCTCTGTGGGCAAGTCTCACAAGGTCAGTTCCACTGGAAGCCCCTGTAAACATCTGTGGAGCCATCCCACAGAAGGGCCAGAAAGATGAACCTTGTATCCACTTCCCATCAGAGATTGGTTGTGACTCACTCCTACTGTCTTTTCCCACTTCAATGTCTGCCTGCATCCCACTTTGTCCAAATCAACTGTGCTCCAGTGACTAGGTGACTAAACAAAGTCCCTCGATAATCAGACGTAGGTACTAACATAAGAAGCGTAGGAGACCGATATCACCTAGCAGAAAAGGCAAAATTATCTGAGGATGGGTCTAAAGAACTCAAACCTAGGCTTTGTGCTACAAGTTGATTCTGTACTGCCTAAGTTCTCAGTGTCTGTGCCCACCCTTCTTGAAGTCCCTTTGTTCCCTAAAGAAAACTACTGCTGACCCGACTCATCAGTGCAGCCTTGGGCTAATGAGCAAACATTAAGGACAGCATGACAGACTGTATTTCTACTACCATTCAGCCATATTTTGCTCCCACACTAGAGCCAGTCTGGCATGTCACCACAACTGCACATCATGTGCTAGGCAGTTGCTTCTCAACATTTATCGGATGTGACAATGTACTAGGTGTGGTCTTACCCCAGGGGGTTTAAAATCTAAACAAACCCCTGGCTGTCTTTGATGTGTGGTATTTTCTTTCCCTTTCATTTGGGGGTTCTCCACAGCAGGTGCTGACATTTTTATTATTCACACAGGCATCTCCAGGATCCCATCTCACCGGAACACTTCAAATATATGCAGGAACTTTCTCCCAAGGAGGCCAGAGCTCTTTAAAGCAAACCATCTTTATCGTGAGATCTTCCATGCAAGGCAGTCCCCCATGTGAGGAAACAAGTTTTCCCCAATTCTTACCTAGAAAAACTGAAGCCCATAGGGAGCCATGACTTTCCCACAGGCCTAGGGTTTGCCTGGGGCTAGGTCTTGGTTTCACAACTGTAAAATTGGGCTATCCTGGAACTCACTAGGTAGCCAAAGATGATCCTAAACTTCTGGTCTTCCTGCTTTCTGTATAACCCAAATGCTAGATTTACAGCCATGAGCTGCCATGCCATGTTTTGTATTTGAGGATCAAATCTGGAGCTTCCTGAATACTAGACAAGCATTAGGCCAGCAAAGCTATATCCCTAGTCCTGCCATTGCCTCTGTTCAACAATTGGGCTTGCAGCAGGCCAATGGGGACAATTTGTCCTGAAGATCTCTTTGGAAAAGTGAAGGATACAGAAAAGCAGCAGAAGTTCTGATGACAAAAGTCTTCTTTCTTTGTGCTTAGCCCAAGAGTGGCTCTGAGGAGAATGGCGACCTTTTGTCTCATTCCTGTGAAAACTGCCAATTCTACTGCAGACATGGACTTGTGGAACTCAGCGTTAGATCTGAATTTACACTCTTAGAGCAGCATCTCATGCTTTGGCCCCTTACGTCATTCCCCTCTTACTTACCCGTGGATTCAGAAACACTAAGGCTGCCAAGTAGGCACCAGTGGCACACGGCCAAGGGCAAATCAGCATGGCTGCCAAGAACAGAATGGGTGGCCTCTGCTCTTGGGCCAACTACTGTCCAATAACACTGGTACTTGTGTGACCTTCCAAAAATTAAAAATATCATTCACTTTCATGCCAGCTTCCAAGCTGCTATACCTATCCCTCCTCAGTCTCACAGTCATCTCCTCAACTTTATTGGGGGATGATCTCCACAGACCCACTCAGCTCACTGCCTTTTATGGGAATCAGCTTGTTCCAGAACTCAGGGCTCTAAGACATCTTTAAATGTGACATTTGCACTCTCTCCTCTAAGCAAGGCCATGTTCTGCTTGAAAATCTCCCAGATGACTTAGACAGCTAAGGAGTCATTTAATAATGCTCAAAAGAAATATGCAATGTTGTGTTGCAATTTTAAGCAGCTTATAAATTAGAGCATACCCCATAGGCAAGCATGACATATTGTAGCTCACCCCAGTGCCCTTTCTGGGGTCACAAACTAGGGCCAGCATATGAAAGCAGGGCAGAACCTATAAATTATTATTAACTCTTTGATTTTTGTCCTGAGTGTTTAAGACAAAGAAGTGGAATAGCTGGATGCGGGGTCTAGAAGTAGCTCATTGGCTGGCTTGCCTGTGTTTTAACCTCACAGCCCCAGTTCATCAAGAAACCCATAAAAAAAACCCTGAACTCATACACTTCAACCATGGCCCTGACTCCCCTAATGAACCCAAAATATCCACAGCAAAGTATGATTTGTGGGGAAAGGAATTCCAGTGTCTGTCATTTCGTCTTTGCTCTAATAAAGTCTCCTAGTCGACAACTTTATAAAACACTCTTAGAGGACCATAAAGGCAAACCACTTCTGAGGGAAGGTCACCTCAAGGTTGTCCAGTTCCTCTGTGGAACTTTTATTGGCAAAAACAGCCCACTGAAGGCCAGTAGTGTGTATCACATAATACAGCACCCCTTTCTAAATAAATAAATAAATAAATAAATAAATGCCACTTCTTAGTATCAATGAAGCAAATTGTATTGAATGAGGTCTGATGACATGCTGACATGCACACTTTTCAAATGGTGAAGTTCTTTTTACAGAGAGTGAGGAGAAAGAGAGACAAACTGAGACACACACACACACACACACACACACAGAGAGAGAGAGAGAGAGAGAGAGAGAGAGAGAGAGAGAGAGAGAGAGAGAATATAAACTAACTTCAGATGGCCAATTTTGGCCTCTACTGGTGGGAAATTGAAGAAAATGATTGATTGAAAGTTAAAAAAAATTACATTCTCATTTTACTTGTGACTGTTTCCAAGAAAACTCAAAATGTTCTTTTCTATATTTTTGAAAGTCACCCCAAGGACCATGAACCAACAGTCATCAGGACTGTGCATAAAGTAACACACATCCTGAGCTTTCTAGGTAGGATAATAAAAGTTACATGTTACAGACTATCATAGTGATTTAACAACCAGCACTCACACATTAAGGACTTCTTGGCACCAGCTCTTGACTCATTTACACTTAAGACAGCCCACATTCTGCCCCCTTCTTCCCACATCTTCAGAACAAGACACACGGGCCCAGAAAGATGGAGGGAGCACCAATTATAAAACAGGGAGAAAATGTTGTAACTGCTGCAAGACACAGGTAAGCCCACAGAAGAGGAAGAAGAATGATTTAAGAGTCATAGGCTCATGATATAAAGGAGTGTGTTATGAGTCGCCTTCATTCAGTTATGACTTTAACATCCCAACCATGAACACACAACAGCCATGGGAGCCTGCAAAAGACTGAGTCCTTTGACTTTCCTTCATTGGTAGATGAGAGTCCATCTCTTTCTGAGGAACCAATGACCATTAATATTTTCTGGAGGAAGAGGTTTTGTTTTCTTTAATGGTGTAGCTATTATAAGCTGGGGTGGAAAGGAGGAGGGATTCAGAGGGAACGGAAAAGTAAAAGTAAATACAAGGAGACATCCTTTTCAATGTCATTGATGTCATTATCTCTCTTCTTTCCTCAAAGATGGAATGATGAACCTACATTGGTTTTCCAAGTCTCCTTCATTCCATGTGTTTCCAGTGATTACTTTTGCTCTAAGTAATCAAGATGGGAAGATGGCCCAGGGAACAATATGTAACCCCAAGCATATCCACCAAAGACCTAGCTTGGATGCTGAAATTGAAGACCATCTCTTCCTTTGAGGTCAAGGTCACAAGGTACCAAGTTCAGGTTCACTTAAGGCTACTATAGTCATCTGTCTTAACAAAGCTAAAGAGTGAGGCTTCAATATAGGGAAAAGCAGCACCAAGACATGAAATTTGTCATTGTCCTAGGGTTAATATAGCCCATGATCTTTCATCTATCATCTACCCAAAAGCTAGTGGTTCCTGGTGTCCTAAGAGAGAGGGATTCAGACTAGATCCTGAGTTACCAGTAAAAATGTCATGAACACATAAGTAGTGCTCAAGAGTTTAAGCCATCTCTCTCCTAAACAGACTGTGCTGGTAGTTTTTGTTGTTGACTTGCCACAACCTAGAGTCACCTGGGAAGTGTGAAACCTCAATTGAAGAATTGCTTTGATCAGATTGCCCTGTGACCATGACTGTGAAAGATTATCATGACTGGTGATGGGTGTGGGAGGTTCCACCCCACTGTGGGCAGCACCATCCTTAGGCAGGTGAGCCTGGGCTGTCTAAGAAAACTAACTAAGCATAAGCTGTTGAGCAAGCCATTAAGTAATATTCCTCCCGGGTCTCTTGTGCTTACCCTGGGTTCCTGTCTTCATGCTGTTATTGAATTGTGGAGAACTTCATGCTAGACCTGTTCTACACGTGTAGGTAACTGCATTGGAGTGGTTTCCAGATGAAATGTGTTGATTGTCTCCTGGCTAAGGTATTATTCATTAAACAAGCTAGGTGCCCCCTCAGCACTCATGGGTCCATTCTCTTTAGTTCACACTGACTTAGTGCTTTTAACACAAAGTTTAAATTATTATGTATATTTAGGATAAATGACAGAGGCAAAAATTCCACCTTCAAGCTCACTGTTCCACTATATTTCATATTATATAAAGACACAACATAAGAGAAAAGTTTCTTGTTTTCTGAGGCTGAGGAGATGGCTCAGTCAATAAAGTGCTTGCTATGAGGATCTGAGTGTAGAACTTCAGCATCCAAAGCCAGGACTTGAAGCATATAATCCCAGCTCGCTCGGGAGAATCAAGAATGAGGATTGCTGGCTAGTTACTTAGACTGAGTCAGTGAGCTCCAGGCTCAATAAGAGAATTTTGCTCAAAAATATAATAGTGAAAAGGACACATGCACATGAATTGCACACGTGTGAGCTAGCATGCGCATGCTCGCTCTCTCTCTCTCTCTCTCTCTCTCACACACACACACACACACACACATACACACACACACACACACACACAAAATCTTGTTTTCTGCATCTGTGTTAGAGGATGAGTTTTTGAGGGCAGAAAATATTGTTTCTATGACAAATCTCCCTACATTAGCTCTGGTTTTTGATCACATCGAGCCTTGTTGAATAATGATTGACTTGGAAAACTTAAATGGGGTAGGGGGAATAACATTAACTATGGGTCTGCTGTGTTCCAAGCACAAAAGACAATTGACATAATTTATTGATTTATGCTTATAGAACTCTTACCACATGATTTCAGAGCTTACTCAGTAATCAAAACAGTGTGATATTGGTGTTATGGTAGCCATGTAGATCTTTGGAATAGAATCAAGAATTCAGAAGTAGGATTGCATATCTATGGAAAACTGATTTTCAACAAATATGAAAAAGAAACTCAGCAACGAAAGAGTATTCTTTCTATTATAACAAAAATATTTAATATCTATGTGTAAAAGCAAATTCTCTTCATTTCATCCTCTACACCATGTAACAAGAATAAAAAACATAGATCAAATGCATAGGTGTTGAACTTTCAACTATAAAACATCTAAAAGGAAAACAGAAAACTTGAATGATATCTACTGGGCAAAAGTTTACTATACGTTATTACCCTCAAACCAAATTGATCAGTCTTTTTTTGACATTTTCATATCTTTGAAGTACACTAATCAGGATCTGGAGGGATGGCTCCACAGTAAAGAAGGCTTGCAGCTCAATAATGAAGACAGGAGATGTGCTCCCAGCACTCACATCAGGAATCTCATGACTGCCTGTAACTCCAGCTGTAGGGGACCCTACACCCTTCTCTGGTCTCCATGGGCACCCACACATTGGTGTGCATGTACACACAGACATAAGCAAATACATATAACAAAAAGTAAAAATAAAATAACCCCTTCTTAAGTGTACTTACTGCCTAGAAAATAAAAAGACAAACATTTGGCAAGAAGACAACTAATGAAAGATTTGTGTTCACAATAAGAAAACAAACTGCCCAACTTGAAAATAAGAATAAATAAATAAATAAATAAATAAATAAATAAATAAATAAATAAATAAATAAATACTTTCCCCAAGGAGATATTTGGATGGTGATGAGGATAGGACTAGATGCTTTAATACTGTGAGTCACTGAGAAAACAAAAATTAAAACTATAACAAGGAATGAGTCCATAGCTACTGGAATACTAATGTTTAAAGACTCAGTCACCATACTCTTAGGAGGGTGCATACCTAGAAAGCTGGTGACTGAAATAAACCACTTGGACAACGGCCCACCCATTGCTATCTTACAATGTTAAAGTATATACATCATGTACCAATTCTGCCTAGACTCACGCCAAAGAGAAATGAAATGAAGTATTGGGTGTGAACATTCATCACACCCATACCCCTAAGGCTCCAAATTTATCACAACCCAAAAGTTCAACAACAGATGAATGGGAGCAAACTAAAATATTGTATGTCCCTAAAATCCTCCTAAAAAAAACAAAAATAAAAACAAACTGAAAGGAATGAGAACAGTCACAGTCACTATTAAAGTGGTGACTCAAAGTCATTACACTCATAGGAGAAAATAATACAGTCTTTATGATTCTGCACTATCATACTGTACATATGATGAGCTGGGGAGATGATTCTGTGGGTGAAGTGCTTGCTCTGCAAGGGGGATTGGGGAAGAAGGGGAAGAAGAGGAAAGGGGAAAGGGGGAAGAGGGATGAGGAAAGAAGGGGAAGGAGAAGGAAAGAGGAAGAAGGTGGAAGGAGGAAGGGCAAGAAACAGAGGAAGAAGGGAAAGATTATTCAGGGTACAAGAAATACTCAGGAGACTCCTAGTGTAAGTATGCATGTACTTTAGATTATATGAGAATTTTATAGGTGTATGCAATCGGGCAAAACTTCTCAAACTGCATACTTATATATAATTTAGTATAGTAATTTAATTTAGCAATTTTATCGACCAAGAGATGGCTCAGAGGTTAAGAACGTGTGTTGCTCTTACAGAGGATCCAGGTTCAGTTCCCAGCACCCACATGGCAGCTAACAACCATCTACAACTCCAGGTTCACAGGATCTGCACCCCTTTCTGACCTCCATAGGTTGTACACTGCCACAACCCTGCAACTCTGACTGGCAGAGACGGGGAAAAAATAACACGAACGCCAAGGAAGGTTTCTCCAACAACTTTCTTCTTTATCTCAGGCTCATCCTGTTTTTGTTTTTCATCAGTCCTCTCCTCTTATCCCTCCCCTGTCTCCTGGATCCAATCAGCATTCAGCACACTCTGAACATGAGCCATGCATGCAGGCAGGGCGCGCGGTGATAGACCAGTGACTCATCAGGCAGACAGGACAGGATCTTACAAGTGTGCAGGCTCAGGTTCTTGCTAAACAGGGATCACGGGGCTTGGTCACACCCACTTCCCACATATCCCACATATCACATATTGTTTAATTAACTTGGCTCTGGGATCGCATCTGTCTTAGGTTGTCCTCAACCATGTTACATCCTTACTCATCATTGGTGTGGTGAACTCATTTTCACCAACCTGTCTTAGGTTGGTATGCACATGTGAGAGTCTTACCCGTCATGGATTAATGATCCATCATACCGAGCCAAACATGGGGCGAACTACTTGACTCTATAGTCACCATAGCTTGAGTCAGCAGTTGTTGGTCGGCCTGCGCCTGCCTGCGCATGCATACCATCCACCACAGCATCTCCAATCACTGCTGTAACAATGGTGGCTGTAATTCCAAAATCTCTCCTATTCCTTAGGAACACTGACAACTGACCCTCCTGTACCTCCAGAGGCCAGGGTATGGCTGTGGGTATTCTGGTCACCATCGCCGGGGGGGTCTAGTAGCATTTCAGCATTGAGACAAAAAGCATGTGATATTGGAGCATTCTAATTCAAAAGAAAGAGTCCTATCACTAACTAAAAAGAAAAAGGGAGGTACCATACATACAGAAGTAAGTTTACAATTATTTTCCATGGCAAAGCACAGACTCCCCTTCAAGGATACATTAAACAAGGCATTGCACAGAATCTGGGATAAACACCAGCATCAACACTCAGGGGAACCGGTAGGGGAAGGGCCTTCACTATCCCCGTAACTCTCTCCTGAGCCATCACCATACTTATCGGTAGATTTCTCTCTCCATGGTCATGGCAAGCGTTCTGGCACCCAAAGGGAATTTTCTTGATCATGTGGAAAGATGGACACTGCTCCCCGTGTCCATACCAAAACCTGATCAGGGCCTTTCCATTGTCCAGTAAGGACGTCCTTCCATAGGACAGACATAGATTTAGCAACATGTGGAGAGCAATGACGATCCGCAGCACAACAGCCATCAAAATCCAAATTTAAAAAATTAAGAATAAAAAGAATAAGATTTAATTTATCTTTGGGGGACTTAAATTGTACTCCCATTCCCCCTTTTTGTTTAATTAAAGCATATTTTAAAGTTGCATTTGCTCTTTCCACAATGCCTTGGCCCTGGAGATTGTAGGGCAGGCCATGAAACAAATGTATTCCCAAAGCTGACAAAAGTGTAAAAATTTTTGTGTTGTATAGGCAGGTCCATTATCTGTTTTAATTTGTCTCAGCATGCCCCATGCAGCAAAGACATGAAGGCAATGAGCAATAACGTGTTGCGCCTTTTCCCCTGCATGAACAGTGGCAAAAATGACACCTGAGCAGGTATCCACTGATACATTGACATACTTTAAAGATCCAAATTCAGAAATATGGGTAACATCCATCTGCCAGATTGCTAATGGTTTAAGTCCTCTAGGATTTACCCCTATGCTCTTTTGAGGCAACAGGGAAACACAATGGGCACATTTCAATACCACTTCGTGAGCTTGTTCTCATGTGATGTTAAATTTTCTTCTCAGGGTTTCTGCATTAACATGAAAATTTGTGTGGAACTCCTGGGCAAGCTGAAAGGGGGAGGAGGACAAAAAGGTGAAAAGGATTTTTTCTACCCCATATACATTTTTGTAAGGATGGCAAAAGGTCAAAAAAAAAAAAAAAAAGTAGATGTTGCCTTAATTAACCCTACATTTTCCAATTGTTGAACTGCTTGGACCACATACTGGCTATCCAAAATCAAATTAAAGGCCTCTTCAATTTCTAGGAACACTGGTAGAACAGCATGTAATTCTATTACTTGTGCAGATTAAGAAGTGAACAGATAAACTGGTGGGGCATCTCCTTCCACATAAACAACTCCTACCCCTCCTTTCGATCCATCTGTAAACACATTTATTGCACCAGCAATGGGTTCAATTCTAGTTATTTTTGGAAAAAATCAATGGATTGTGAATTATAAATTGTATCCATGGGTGAGAGGGATAGTGATTATCAAATATGCCAGCCATACTGGTGCATAGAATTGCCCACTCATCATTTGTGGCTGCCAACACCTCCACCTGCCTAGGTGTGTAGGGCGTGATTATCACGTCAGGTTGTTTTCCAAAGGCTCCCCAGTCTCACTTTAATGCCTTTTAAAATCAATTGAGCCACACTTTCAGGGTACCAAGATAATATCTTTGTGGGTGAATGATGTAAATATACCCAACCTAAGGGCCCTTTTTGCCACAGGACTCCTGTGGGGGAAAATTCAGTGGCAATGTAATATGGGCAAATCCAATTAATGTCTCCTAATAATTTTTGAAAGTCATTTAAAGGTTGTAACTTATCTAACCTCAAAGTTGGCTTTAGAGGTTCCACCATATTATCAGTTAATTTCGCTCCTGTAATTCTTTTAATTATTGTTTCCAAAAATTTGTCTAGAATTTAACTGCTTCTGCACTAATGCGGCTTTTCATATCGATCTTCTGAGGTTTTTCATCCCTTTTGGAGGCTAGACTTTCCTAACTCTATCCCTACACCTGGAGCCTAACTTCGTCCCTCTACCAGGGAGCCTCTTCCTAGTGCTAGATTAATTCTTACTTACCACGGAACTCCCCCATAGCTCCTTTTTCTCGTTCCAGCTCTTGCACGAGTTCCAAAATTTCTGCCTTTTCTTTTTCTAACTTCTTCCTCTTCTTTCTCCTTAGCCAACTGAACAGCTTCTAATTCAGTTTGTCTTTGCTTTTCTTTGGCTTCCTGTTCCTTCCTCCTGGCTTCTGCTTTTGCTTTCTTTTCTGCTTCTTTCTTGGCCTTTTCTTCTTTTCTTCCCCATATGGGCCACCAGATGCTGCAACCCTGGCACTCCGATGGGCAGAGACAGGGAAAAAAATGACATGAATGTCAAGGAAGGTTTCTCCAACAACTTTCTTCTTTATCTCGAGCTCATCCTGTTTTTGTTTTTCATCAGTTCTCTCCTCTTATCCCTCACCCATCCCCTGGATCCAATCAGCATTCAGCACACTCTGTACATGAGCCATGCATGCAGGCAGGGCACACGGTGATAGGCCAGTGACTCATCAGGTGGACAGCACAGGATCTTACAAGTGTGCAGGCTCAGGTTCTTGGTAAACAGGGATCATGGGCTTGACCACACCCACTTCCCACAGTACACACATAGCACACAGGCATACATACAGGCAAAATACTCATACACATAAATTTGTTTTGAAAGATTTCAGTTTCTTTCCACAAGACAAATTCTAAAAGTGTTCTGGCATCCTTGCCATAAATTAAAAAAAAAAAAAAGGACACTAAGTTTAGTTGCCCTGAACATGGTTGTCTGGGAAAATACCATGTATTTGGATTATCTTGCATGAATTCTCTATCTAATATATACTCTGAAGATTAGTCAATGGATAAATCTAAAATGATTTATTCATTGATAATCTTATTAAAGATTTATTTTTGAGTGTTTCTGCCTGCAGAAACACTCCGGTCTGGATTCGCACTGGAGAGCGGGAACTCCTAAAAGGGAAAAGGGCTGCAAAAAGAAATATGGAGGCCTTGGCAAGAATTCTGATCAAGGCTCGAAATTTTATTGATCGGACTTGCTTAAGTACAAGGAAGGGTTAGGAAGGGTTCCCAGCATGCCCTTGAGTCCTTTGAAGTTGCCGTGGCAGTCCGAGCGATGGTGGGCAGTCCTAGCGATGGTGGGCGGTCCAAGGGCACTGCATTCTGGGAGAGCTGGGTAGCACTCTGGTATTCCTGTGGAGGGGGAGTGGGTAGTGGGGGTGGGAGACACCAACATATTTTAAATTTTTTAAATCATGTATATGCATGTGTGTCTGTGTGTGGGTATGTTCACATGAGTCCAGCTGCCTGCCAAGGCTAGAGGTGTCAGATCTCCTGGAGCTGGAATTATATATAGTTGTGAGCTACCTGACTTGGATTCTGGGAGCCAAGCTCCTGGTTCTTATGATTGAGTAACGAGCATTCTTTACCAATGAGCCATCTCTCCTCTTCTTTTGGTACAGACAGTACACCTATGAAACAGTGGTTCTCTCTCATCCCACTAAGGAGGTAGAGGGTGATGCTCTCTACATAAATGATGCAAAGACTTCAGCAAGTTACAGAACCATCCCCAGAAGTCACTGCCACCGTCCTCTGCCAGCTACCTAAACAGGCACTTTTAAAAGAGATGAATCTAAAAAAAAAAGGCAGACTGTATCCTGGCATCATAAATTTTACCAAACAGCCTTTTGAAAAATACCATTGGGTCTAGGAACTCTGCTAGAAAAATGTCTAGCCTACCCTCAAATTTGGTAACTTTGAGAAGTTTGCATAACATCAGGTTGAGAGGCACTTCATACATCTTACTGCCCTGATGTTCTATTTGTTTGGGTAGAAAACAGACTGTCTACTTTCTGGCAAACCACACTGTATTCATAGGTGTGGACTCTTAACAGAACTTTGTCAAGGTGCCATCAAACATATGGGCCTGCCTGCTGTGGCTCCCTAATAAACAACAAAGACTTTAACTCATTACCTGAGTATTAGGACCCCATATCAGGAAAACCAAGGATGTAAAGAACAGTAAGTGCTCTGGAGCAATCTAAATCCCATTGCCTCCAGTGTGAAGAAAGCAGGGATGGGTGAAGGGGGCCTATGCTTTCAGTCTGTTTCTGTTGTATTCTTTCTACTTCTATTCCAAGAAGCTTGTGGTCCAGGCCTAGCTTTATTGTTATTTTCTGAATTTTACAAATTATTGGGCTGGCAAGATGGATCAGTGAATAAAGGTGACTGCCAAAAAGCCAATTTGAGTTATATCCAGGGATCACCAATGCTGAAAAGTAGAAAACAACTCCCAAAAGTTGTCCTTGGATTGTCATATATGTGCTGTGGCATAAGTGCAACCACAGTCACACACACACACACACACACACACACACACACACACACAGAGGGGGGGGGGGAGAGAGAGAGAGAGAGAGAGAGAGAGAGAGAGAGAGAGAGAGAGATGCAAGAGGAGAGAGAAGTGAATAATTAATAATACTAAAACCACCAATTCATTTATATTGAATAATAGATAATTCACATCATTATATTATGTTGTTACACTTTAAAATCCTTTGTTTTCTAGTTCATTACTTTTTAGGTCAAGAGTGAAATCCTATTCCTTTGGAAACTTAGAGAATAAATTTATTCTTTTTCCATAGAGCCCTCACAATGTCTAGAAGAACCACATGAGCTAAATAAATACTCCAGTTCCCACCATCCTTCTCAGCCCAAGATGCACATATGAGTAAGTTCTGGCTCAGCAGATAGGAGCATTTTCCTGTCACACAATTCTGGAATTCTCATGGAGAATTTCCTGGAGAGATCATTGTCCCCTCCTAGGGACACTCAGGGAAACCAGGACAGCCATTCTTCCCAGAGTATATATTTTCTTCAATTATTGACTCTCAGACTCTCTAGTTGATGCATTTTCTGCTGGGGTTTACTAAATCCCCAAACAGAGTGATGGAACTGACTTCTGACTTGGGGAATAGGGTCGAGAGAGCCTAAGTGGGGATAACAGTAGGTTCTGGGTAAGCTATGCACCTGCACAAGGGGGAGAGCACACAAAGCAACAGTGATTCAAGGTCACCACCAAGGACACATACTGAGGAGTACTCTGCCTAGTGTATGCTCTCGATGGAGGCCAGTGCAAAGGCCTGAAAATGGTCTATCTCATCCTAAAATTAACACTTAAGATTTCACCTACAATGTGAGATGTTAAGAAGTGATACATTAAAAGATGCTTAGAACTCTAAATGATTTGTTATCTTGACACAACCTAGCTTGATTTGCTGTCTTTGTACTTGTCACTCACCATGGATGGATCCCTTTGCTGCTCTGGGAATCCCCGAATAAGGACTTCTTCCAATGTATAATCTTTGTCCAGAGCAGTGAATCGAAATAAACTTCATCCCTTTATAACTGACCCGACTGTGGTATTACTTACTAGAGGCAGAAAACTGAACCAGGGCACTCGCTCCTATGTGTCTAAGTGCACAGATGATCAGTGTGTGCCTCCTGGAATGCTGGCAAGAGGTGGCTGTTTACTTGTGTACACATGATGTAGAATCACTCTTTCTAGGCATTTATACTCAAAATGGGATGACTCAGAACAAGGCTATTGCTTTATAAAAATGGAATGATCTGGGTCTAGGCAGAGCTGAAAGTTGCCATTCCTCACAACAGAGAAGAGCCCCGACAGGCCTAGCCTGTTCGTCATATTGTAAGCAGCTGTGGCATGTGCTGGTAGCGCCCTCAACCCAAGGAAAGGCTTTGGCTGAAAAAGGTCATTAGTAGGTATGTTAGACACTTTCCATTGGTATAAAAAAGAAATACCCAAGGCAGGCACTTTTTAGAGAGGAAGGGTACTTTTGATTCAGAATTTCAGGAGGTTTTAGTCTCTGTCAGTGTAACTCTGTTGCTTCTGAGTGCATAGATTTTTTTATTAGATATTTTATTTACATTTCAAATGTTATCCCCATTCCTCATTTACCCTCCAAAACCCCCCCAATCCTATCCCTCCTCCCCATGTTCACAAATCCACCCACTCCTGCTACCCTGTCCTGGCATTCCCCTACACTGGGACATCGAGCCTTCGCAGGACCAAGGACCTCTCCTCCCATTGATGACTGACAAGGCCATCCTCAGCTACATATGCAGCTGGAGCTATAGGTCCCTCCATGTGTATACTCTTTGGTTGGTGGTTTAGTCCCTGGGAGCTCTGGGGGTACTGGTTGGTTCATATTGTTGTTCCTCCTAAAGGGCTGCAAACCCCTTCAGCTCCTTCAGTCCTCTCTCTAACTCCTCCACTGGGGACCCCGTGCTCATTCCAATGGTTGGCTGAGTATCCACTTCCGTATTTGTCAGGATCTGGCAAAGCCTCTCAGGAGACAGCTATATCAGGCTCCTGTCAGCAATCAAATCTTGGCATCCACAATAATGTCTGGGCTTGATAACTGTATATGGAATGGATCCCCAGGTGGGGCAGTCTCTGAATGGCCTTTCGTTCAGTCTCTGCTCCACACTTTGTCTCTGTATCTCCTCCCATGGGCATTTTGTTCCCCCTTCTAAGAAGGACCAAAGTGTCCACACTTTGGCCTTCCTTATTCTTGAGCTTTATGTGGTCTGTGAATTGTATCCTGGGTATTCCAAGCTTCTGGGTTAATATCCACTTATTAGTGAGTGCGTACCATGTGTGTTCTTTTGTGATTGGGTTACCTCACTCAGGATGATAACTGAGTGCATAATTGGTAAGCTGGAATTTTGTTGCATTTGGTGGAACAGAGTGGCTACTGCTTCTGTCTGAAAGGAAGCAGAGAAGGAGCTAGGGAGCAGATACACCTTCAAATGCACATCCACAGTGACTTACTTCCTCTAGCCAGGCTACTTCCTAACCATAAACTCTCAGTGGACAGGGTCAGCACCATCACAATCTAAATTCCTCAATAGTAGGACCACACCTTAGACACAATAGCCTTTGGGTGTTTTCTATCCAAACCATGATGGCCAAGTTTCCAAAGCACGGAGCCTTCTTGCCCAGGGCTAAGAGCAGAAGGGTCTTGCTATAGGAACTCATTGATTACTTATCATTTTGGTGCTCATCTCCCTACTAAAACAGTCCATGTCTACGAGAAGAAGACTGTGTGTCCAAAGTGTCTAGCAACAGGCCTGGTTGGCTCATCTCTGACCTTAGTAGAGTAAGTACCAAGATGTTTACCATTTCATGTCAGCCTGGCTGCCCCCCACAGTGAGCCTTGAGGATGAATCATGCCAGCCAGAGTTTACTGATTTTACTGATGAGGGGATGGAGGTTAAGAAGAGCCAGCCCTGTCCAAGGTCAGCCAAGCAATTAATGGTCATGCTCAGGTGCAAATCCAACCTGTATATTTTCCAAAGCCACTAGCCTTCCATCGTAGACCAGCCCCCCAACCCTACCCCTGGGGTGACAAAGTGCTTCACAGATCCCAGTTAAACATTGACTAAATGACCTAACTTGTAACTGGCTGCATTGGTGAGGTCTGTTTTACAGTAAAGAGGATTGCAGTCCAAGTTTCTCTCGTCACTAAAACACTTTGGCTTACTTCCTCCCACCCACATCTGAAGCTTTTGAAAACTTGTTTAGTGAATGCTTGTTTCTGGTCCTCAGTTGCATTCTCTGCCCTTTCCTGGCAGCCTGGTCCAAGCACCAGAACCCAGCTCAACGAGGAGCTCAGCACACACAGGGATGGCCACTCTTAAGAATGATGAAGAATCATCTAAGACAGAAAGTGTGCACTGAGTTTGCCTTTTATGCAGTAAGTGACAGCTTGCTTTGAGGCCGGGAGATGATGCCAGACAAAGCTACTTAGTTCTGTACATTTTCATTAATTATTGGAAGACAACTAAGAATTAACTGCTTGATATTCATGGATAAAAGAGAAAACTCCAAAATATTTCTTATCTTTGGGGAGAGGAATGGAAAGTATCCTATAAAAGTGAGGGGATTGTTAAGACTAAGTTCATTTTCTTTCAGAACTTTCCCTCCTGGTGAATTCTGTTTCCTATTCCACCAGCTCATGATCTCTGGAATTTCTTTAATTGCATGTAGTCTTACAATATCACATACAAAATCTTCAAATAAAAATCTTTATAGCCTGTTTAAGTCCTCAGCCTCCCCCTGTCTGCCCTTCCCTTCTGTGGATGTTAAGATGGGACCTAAGTGACAAATGGAAGCTTATTCTCCTTTTAACTTTCTGTTCTCTGCTTAGCTTTCACCCCAACTGCTCCAACTATCTACACTCTCTTCTTATCTCATGGCCAAATGCCAACACTAGACCTTTAGGTGGTGAGGTCTCTCTCCATGTCTGCCTACTTCCCTAACCCTGCAGTGACTCCACAGAACTGCATTCTGTCTTATCATGGTATTTGAAGTTTCCATGATTCAGCCCAAATTTTCTACTAATCCTATTGTCTCACCCCAGGGGCCAGTCTGACATGCCCAGGTCCAACTTTAAGCTTTGCGTCTCATTCCTTGGATCACCCACTCATACATGGTAAAGTCTTCATCCTCCTAGAAGTGTAGACTCAGTGCTTCCTCTGATTCATACTTTCCCGACTCTCTCTCCTTACACCTTGTTTATTAACTGCTGTGTCTACTCAACAGTCCACACTTAGAGGTCAGGAGACCCAACATACCCATTCTGGAATCTAACTCAAAGAAAATGTTCAATGGGTATTTATTCGGATAAGTGGATGTTGACGGAAATTCTTGCTAATATGTTGCTTTCTTTCTCTCAAGAATAGTGTTACTAAAGTGTCCCTAAAGTGATTCTGTTGTCTAAATCAGGCTTAAGGGGTTAGATGTGGTCAAAACAGTGTCCCGACTTCTAGCTCCTTGCAGAAACATGAGTAGATGGATTAGCCAATAAACAGACTTGGATTTTTCCCAAACCTACTAACTCAGAAGAGGGCACAGGTTCATTTTTACTATTAGGGATAATTGCCATCATTAAGATTTTAAGAACCTCCTAAGCCTTTTATTTACAGTTCAATTTAACAGTTTCTAGGTACTGACACTTAGCTGCTGGGTTTTCTAGTCCCTAGAGAGTTTTGAAGCACAGAGTCTGTAATGAAAATTAATGCATCACCTTTAGAAGGAAGGGAGGCTGGCTCTGAACCACTAGCTAAGTCAGGGGATAGCTGAAGATCAAGGAGTAGGTTCTGTCTGGGAGCATGAGATGCAGCCCAGATCTCAGGCTGTTTCATTTTTGCAAATGCTTCACTTACAGAAAACAAGACAAGGAGCGGCATTGTGTACCAAGCATCATCTGAGAGAAGTGTCCTTGTACACCTCTGTGTGGACCACCTCATTTCTAGCTTGAAAGTCCCTCCTAGGTGTCCTCCCCTTCCCTCTGCCCCATGCCTGCTGATGTTTTGGGGTTGTGTGGTCAGTTCGTGTTGTAGATCAACGTCCAGCACTGACTTGGATGCAAACAGCAGATCTTCTTGTCTGACTGCTGTCTAAATCCCACACAAACTGCCCTTTCAGGGCCAGAAAGAGCTGTTAGCTCACTCTTCCCACCACTGCCTCTTCTTGGGCTGTGGTTGGAAAGTTCAGTGCCCTCCAAAAGCTTGGCACTTGCTATAACTAGCTGCACCATGGCAGAACCGGCATAGCCAGTACCCAGTCACAGCAAGAGGATTGGCTCCCCCAGCAGGACAGGATACTGTGAACAGGAAAATATTGGGTCTCAAAATGGGTAGATTAAGAAACAAAGGTGTTCATGCACTCTTCCACAGTATACTGTTTCTTTAAAAAGAATTTAAATGATAATTTTTCAAGGTAAAAATTGTAATTTAAAAAGAACATGATAAAAGAAAAATCCTTCCATGGTTTGTGCAATTTCCCCATTTCCTTCTTATTTAATTTGTCCTTACTACCATATTTCATTCTTCATGACTGTAACAAATCACTAAGATGATCAATTCGTACAAAGCAGAGTCATAGTCCCGTAGGTGTCAGTGTAGAGTCAGAGGATCCTGTTGCTTATGGTCCTATGGGAAGCACTATGTTTAGGTAGGAGTGTGTGGTGGGGAACTCCCTTACCCCCGTGTTAGAAGGAACTGAAATGAAGAAGATACTGGAATCCCACAATCCTCTTTGAGATAAACCCCATCCTGAAGATCTCCCATGAGCCCCCTACCCCTCTCCTAAAAGGTTACTTTGAATACCAAACCTTCAATTCATGGGCCTTTGGGAGACATTTAAGATCTGAACTACAGTGTATCCTAAGTGAAAATTTAACTCAGCACATGTACTAAAACTCATAACCTCCCTGGCAGTGGTGGTGCACACCTTTAATCCCAGCACTTGGGAGGCAGAGGCAGGTGGATTTCTGAGTTTGGGGCCAGCCTGGTCTATAGAGTAAGTTCCAGGACAGCCAGGGCTATACAGAGAAACCCTGTCTCGAAACCACCCCCCTTTAAAAAACCCTCATAACCTCTGAATAAGGGGTAAAACATAGTGATATATGTTATATTAGTTACTTGAAATATCTGAGTTTCCTGAAAATGTGGGGAAAGAAATGAAACCATATAAGAAAGGCTTATTATGTTTTTAATACTGTGATAGGAGCTGTAAAATGAATTTTAAGTGACATATTATGATTTGGAACATCAGTTACTATATATATGTATTTTATTTCTTGATTTATTATACTTTTAAAATGTGTTAATTTTTACAGACATACGTATATGTGTTATGTGTGTGTGCATGTGTAAATATTCTTTTATAGGGCAAAGGCTTCTTACAGTCTCTTGCTGAAGTTCTTAACTTCAAGAAGAACTTTAAAAACCATGTGACTCACAAGTTGCCACATACACAAAAGGCAACTGTGCCTAGACCTGAGTTGACTTAGCTTAAAGGGCTCGGTGTGTTGCTCGGGTGGGTTGCACTTGCTTCAACTAATCAAGCAACAGTACAAAAAGACTAGAGACTAGAGAGAAATTAACATGCAAAAGTATTCAAGTGATTGTTGCTGTATGGTAATTCACTGTAAAAACCAACATTGTTTAATGTTCATAGATTCTATCGACTATGCATTTGCTACCTTAAGACACAGTACTAATTTCTCAATGTTCATCAATATCTCCTAGATTTGATAGAAAGTCTCAAATGCTAGAGTGTCTCCAGGGCTAGGAGCAAGAACAACATGGAGACACTTCAGCAGCTTCTCCTCACTGGAAGCTGCCACCCAGGATCCTGAGTCTATGTGTTTAGGAAGATCTGAAAACACGAGTATCTTAACAGCATGCCCACTGGGCTTCCTGGATGAATGTCTCTGGAAACCAAGGTGCAAGGGATGACACCATTATGACATCCTTATCTTAAAAGAGATTCCATGCCTGTGGACAGAGCAGAGAGACTGTGCCATACAGGGTGCTCTCATCAGCAAAGAAGCAAAGTTATTCATCTATGACACCTCCCATGAGTCAAAGGCTAAGAGCAGGTCCCAGGAGTCCCTATAGGGACTATGCACGCCCGTTGACCAACAGGCAAAGCGGCAGTATGTGCACATAAATACAGACAACAAAAGCAGAGTCTGCCCTTGACACATAGAGTAATCTCAGAACTAAATGTTTTCACCATGGATGTTTTAAAGTTAATTGGAGGAGAATAGAAATTAATCTCTTTAAATGGTTATAACATCTAAAGTTTAGTAAATCTACAACTGAAACTAAAAAAGAATACCAAAAAGTTGTTATCTAAGTAAATGAACAATTTTACCAAGATGGATATGCCTTTGGTGACAGCCCAGGTCTCCTCATTGGTTCACCTGAGTGGAACTTAGGTATCAGCCACAGTTCATAATCCAGCCTACAGCTTTCACGTGATGGCGGAGAGTAGGTTGCTCCCACAAGCAAGATGTTTGCTGATGGCTGTGTTGGAGGCAATAGAAAACTTGGGTACATAAAAAAAGTCATGGCTCATGGCTCATGGCTCAACACTAAAATGGGACTCCTGTCAAAGGAAAATTATAAACTGGGGACTAGGACATTTAACTGTTTTCTTCTTGTTTCTGAAAAATCCTTTTTCTGTGAATACACACTCATTCCAACAGAATATCTCTGTTTCAGGTCCTTTTCAAAGGCAGCCTTGCTCTCTCTCTCTCTTCAGACCTGAAATACTAAGGTGTTGGTGTGAAGAGTGACATGTAATCCCTACAGTCTCTGAAAATTACAAGTATTCCTTTGCTTGTCAAAGAAGGAAATGCGTGATCTATTGTTGGGAATATTTAAACCACAGGCAAGTGGTTTAGCTATCATTAAAAAAATAATAATAAGATACCAAATATGGATTGGGGAAAAGAGAAATTTTGCACACTGTGGATAGGAATACAATTTAGTACAGAGACCATTGTGGAGCTCCCCCTCCAGAACAACCTAAAAGTAAAAGTAACATATGATCCAATATTTCCATTGCTGGGTTTTAGCTAAAGGAAAAGAAATCAGAGTTCACAGCCCCTTGTTCACTGCAGCATCATTCACAATAGCCAATGCATGGTAACTTCAATGTCCATTAATGGGTAAATGGACAAAGGAAGTAGAATGGAACATTACTCAGCCTTAAATAAGAAGAAAGTCTAATACTTACAACAGGGATAAATCAAGAGGTCATGATAAATGAGCTAAGACAGACTTAGAAAAACAAATGTCATCTGATTTCATTTACATTTGAAGCCAAAGAAATCAGGCTCATGGAATGGAGAGTAGAATGGTAGGTGTTGGAATGGAGAACAGGTAGTGGGGAGATACTGGCCAAAAGACTCAACATTTTGTTTCTGCAAGAATGGGTATAGAAATCTACTATCTTAGTCAGGGTTTCTATTCCTGTACAATATCATGACCAAGAAGCAAGTTGGAGAAGAAAGGGTTTATTCTGCTTACATTTCCAAACTGCTGTTGATCACCAAAGAATGCAGGACTGGAACTCAAGCAGGTCAGAAAGCAGGAGCTGATGCAGAAGCCGTGGAGGGATGTTCTTTACTGGCTTGCCTCCCCTGGCTTGCTCAGCTTGATTTCTTATAGAATCCAAAACTACCAGCCCAGGGATGGTCCCACCCACAAGGGGCCTTTCCCCCTTGATCACTAATTGAGAAAATACCTTACAGCTGGATCTCGTGTAGGCATTTCCTCAACTAAAGCTCCTGTTCTGTGATAACTCCAGCTGTGTCAAGTTGACACAAAATTAGCCAGTATACCTACCATAGGACACAGCACCTGTAGCAAATAATGCTGTGTTCCAGGGTTGGAAGCTGCTGATTGAAATGTTTTGAGAAGGGTGAACATCATGCTAACAATGATAATACAATGGCATTGGGAGGCAGGGCTAACCTTTGGAAGGCGGTAGAGTGTTTGTATCATAATTGTGATGGTGGATTCACAAGTAGAGTTTATGTGTCCCAAAACTCATCAAATTGAAAAAAAAGTAGTTGTGTCTGACTTATCACATGTCAATCATTCTCCAACAAAGAAACTCCAAACTTGATAAACAAGTAAGTAAATCCTAATCTAAATACAATGACAGAACACAGAGAAATGTGCAAACATGCGACTCGTCTCATCCAGTCAGTCACTAGCAATCACCAAGCAGCGGGATTGAAATGCACTTATGTGTATGGCTTCTGCCATTGCTACAGGAAGAACCTTGTTGGGTCAGCTATTTAATTCCTAGATAAAGACAGGAGTGTGACATCTAATAGGTACACCAACCAAGGTTATCTCACCCAATCATCCCAAGGATGTAGGAAGAAATGTAGCCCAGGCCAGAAAGACCACCAAGCCCTGTTTTTGCAAAAGCAGCCATCCCTGCTTCCACCCCCCAAAATACAACAACTAAATAAATACTTTATGGTATTTCCCACTGAGATCCTGTAGCTGTGATATGCATTTAGGGGGAATGATCCATTGGAAGGACTCAGAAGGAACACTAAAGACTAAGAATGTCTTCTATTGCGTCTTTATGTAATTTGTCATGAAATACATAGTATAAAATAGTCCCTTTACAGCCTGACAACATTTTACACAGTCTGTGCTTTGTAGACATTTTTCTTTTACATTGATGCCTTTGAAAAGAGAAAACGTGTTGAGTTTCACATCAGAGGACATGAATTCAGGTTTGGGGGCACATGAGCTGCCATAGATGAGTCCTTGAGGGGTAAGTTCCCCCATGAACCTACAGGAATCATAGCAAGGTTTATGGGTTCCCAAGACAACAAAACTGGAGCGTTTGTGGTATTCTGAGCCCTCAGAGTTCTCCCAGATGACAGCAGCTGTTTAAGAAATATAAACTTCAAGTCTCACCAGAGATCAGCAAGGAAATGAGAGGAGACATGTAGCCTCATACTTAAGACTGAAAGCACCGAAATGACCTTGCCAGGGCCAAAGCCCAGCACAATTGACCAGTACCTTCTGTTAGCTATAATCTTGCACTTCTGTCTGTAAAATGTATAAAATAATACTACCTTCTCTGCCCCAGCTACTTCCATTGTATAAGGATTCATTTATATTTAGAGAGATTCTAAATACAAACACCCAATGACTACTTTCCTTATCCTTTGTTGTAGCTTCACTTGCAGCATGTGGGACAGCCCTCATACGACTTTCAACCATGGCAAATCCTTACAGGACATACAGGCATTCCTATTTCTCCTTCATTCCACTCCTGAGAGTCACATCCCCAACCCCTCTTCCAGCTCAGGCCCATGGAGATGCTCCCCATATTTTCATCTGTTCCTTCTAATTCACTGTCCAGCTTTCTTCTGCTCTGAAGTCCAAGGTGTTAGCTTTTATGCAGTGCATCTGTAGCCTCTTTGTTCTATTTCTGATTGAGAAGCCAGTGACCCGATGGGTGTGAAGAAAATAGAGTCAGAGTGCTTGACCACCTCCCTTCCCAAGATCTCACTGTATCCTGGATATATCCTTGTCCAGTTATAACAGCTCCTATCTGCATCTTTTTCTCCACAGCTCTTTGACTACACTAACCCTTCTCTTCCCTTGTCTTATCACACTGCTGATCATGACTTCCATTCCTGAGCTTTGCATTCCATCTTGCTGTTTTCTTGTACCCTTCTAGTGTTGCCCAGATTGAGCATGATCAGTATGTTCCCTGTCAGAATCATTAGTATAGGGGTGTTTCCAAACTGACATTAAAATGGCATTCTGGGATTGAGCAGTCCTTAGTAGATGGAAATGAGATATAAAGGTTCATGGCACCAGCAGCATTAGCATCACTAAGTCTCAATATATATATATATATATATATATATATATATATATATATATATAGAGAGAGAGAGAGAGAGAGAGAGAGAGAGAGAGAGAGAGAGAGTTCCCAAGCCCCAGATACATACATTTATGCTACAGATCTAACTGTTAGTACCTCAGAGTGTGATTCCAGAGAGAATTAAGTTCACTGAGATCATATAGTTGGACCCAAAACCAATATGACTAATATCTTGTCAAAAGAGAGAACACAGAGAAGGAAGAGCACATGAAGGGTCAAGGGGACAAACCTCGAAGCAGCCAATGCTAAGGGCACTCCATCTCAGACATCCATCCTCCAGGCCAAGCAGGAAACAAACCTCTGATGCTTAAGACTCCCAGTGTGTAGTACTCAGGTACTACTCTGCCAGTGTGTGTGAAAATTGCTAAGTGCTTGAAGGAGTCTGCACAGTGGCAGGCAGACAAGATCAAGGGCATCACTAGTTGCACTGAGCAAAAAAACATAAAGGCTTCCAAACCAGGGGATCTGAATATAAAACTCGATAAGATCAAATGTGTGTGTTCTCTTAGAGATGCCCACTCTCTGTCAGTCCCATTTCTAGGTTTTCACTCCCACCTTACAACTTCCCTACAGTTTAAGACAGCACCCTGCAGTCTCAGACTTCTAAAGAAGGGAGGCCCACAGCAGGATGCAGTGCTTGCACATTCGGCAGCTTCTCTGTTTTATAGACCCCTGGGAGCTAGATGTCCTGCAAACTTGCATGAGTCCTAAAACTCACGTCTAACTCATTAAACTTTCATGGATATCTTTTAAACATATTATATCACCGCCCGATTTCAGAGGCAAAGACTAGTAAATATAGCTAGACTTTATTCTCGTGCTGATTTTATGGAATAGCTCTTTATACACTGAAAGGGTAAAATTGATTATTTGCACTTTTAAAGAAAGGGATGGTTTAGGAAAACATACCAGCATCCCCAATAAAAGACAAGGTAAATAATTGAAATCATTTTTAAAGAGGGAGAATATAGGATGACAAAAGTACAGCCTCTACAAGTTAAAATGATCCCAAAAAGTCATGATCAATGTAAATATTGATTGAGGAGCCACCCAAACATGGTGGCACATGACTATAATCCCAGCATGTAGGAGGTTAAGGCAGGATTTTGAGTTAGAGAGCAAGGTGAGCTATATAGCAAATTCAAGTCAAGTCTTCTTCTTGTCTCAAAAACAACACATATGTGTAGGGGGTAGGGAATATTCTCTACAATCAAAGGATTGTAGTACAACACAGAAGATCCAAGATAGACATCCCCACTCTTGGTCACTTACCCATGCCCTAGAAGCTCTGTAGAAATCTCCTCACCTCCCTTCTTAATCTTTTTCTGGGACTATGCCCAAAGAAATCGATATTGTGATGATTGCTCATTTCTCCTTGAAAAGCTCCTCTTTGCTGGTTGAGGCAGTCTGGGGTCCCCTCTGATGCTTGCCATCACTTCTACTTCTGCTGTCATCTATTGCCCAACTTGAGCCCATTTTTCTCATTCTCTCTTCTTCTTTTTGCAAGATGTTAATTTTTGTCTGACGTGGTTTGTCACATCAATGTTACCAGCAAGAGTATTTCCATCACCTGGTGAATTAAATGACCAATTGCATTGTGTCCTGTGACCTTGAGGATGTCAGCAATCAGGGGCCCTCTCTTCCTTATTTACTTAACAGGATAGAAGCAGATTATGGAGCAATTTGCTAAGTAGAGACAGGATAAAACAGAGGTGCTAGATAAAGAATGTGAGAGACTAGTCCTGTGAGTATGAACTTTGCACTTCTGGCCAGTCTGTTAGAGACTAATATGGTAATAGAACTTACTGGAAAGTGTTCTAAAAGACTAATGGGTAGAAAAGAACTAATAATCCCCTTATTTTTTTGCCTTCGCCAATACTATAGAAAAATTTCAAATATGCATCCACTCAAATTGAAAAAATTATTCCAAGCATAGGTCATCCAAGCATAATGGATGACATTAATATACCATATTAACTATGCAGTGTCAGACCAGAGAGACTCAAATGCTAATCTAGAAATTGCCTGAGAGCCTTTGAGGAAAGACTTGGACACAGCATGGAGTACTGCGTAGTGACTGCCTTCCAGGGAAACTTCCAATCTACAGGCTATTGTGGTTTTCTTTCAACCTCAGCATGATACTTTTTTCTTTATCATTTGTGATGTTCTACATTCTGGTTACTTCAAGTTTAGCATCATTCTGAACATTCATCTCCATGGCCACCAATTCTAGGTTATCCTACAAACACTCTAAGTGGAATATTAGTCACAGACCAAAGAAACTGATCCTACAAAAAAAGGCAAAGTGCTTAGTGTTTATGTCCAGACTGCCATTTATCCCTAACCATCCCTATTAGTTAGGAGAAAGCAGAGCCAAAGGAGGTGCAAACTCCAAGCATACCTGATTAGGTAATGTAGATGGATAGTACCATGGCTTGATGTCTGGTCCAGCTCAAGAAGTATGAGTTGAGGATACATCCACCTTGAGTATGAACATTTTTCTCCCATTTGAGAAAGCAGAACCACTATAATCCTCATCGAAACCAGTTGGCAATCATATTGAACAGGCCAGTGCTTCCAGGATGCAGCCACTACCTACATGTGAATCGTTTTAAGCATAAATCAGAATCAGTTTCCTTAATTAACACTAGTCACATTTCAAGTTTCCAGCAGCTGAATGTATCCAATGACGAGAGCATTTATTCATACCCTCATTGCAGAAAGCTCCATGGGATAGTGCTCTTGATCTCCACTTCCTGCAGGAACTTCTCACATGCTATCCTTCCTAATTATTACACAAGTGGGTAAGGGTTGGGGTTTTATCCATATTAAATATGCAGAAATTGAGATTCAGAAGTCATCAACAATTCTTGTCATGAGATGCTTTCCTCCAAGAATAAAAGCCATTTTCATTCTCATCAGGGTAGTTGTGACTACTTTCAAGGAACCCAAGAGAACTGGCCTGTTGATGTTCCCTCATAGAGGAAAGAAATGGCAGAAGACCATTGAATTCCTTCACTTGAGAATTCAGCCACATCCTCCTAGACTCTCTGCCAACCTTATAATTCTGTTCCAGCTACAATACTTGTTGTATGAGGACATACTACAGTATGTAGAGTACATTAACTGGAAGATTAACTGATGGGGTGACTCCATGATACTGCTTCTACCAGATCATCTCCCTTGGTAGTGTAAGACTTTGAAATGATACATCTACTTTGGGGATCTCCCATTAAGTAACCCTTCACCTATGCTCTGTATGTAAACTTCTTAGTTTACCAAGTTGAATTTGTTAGAATCACACTTAGTGTGCAATTGGTGCCCAATTTAGGGTGAATAGGTGTTTGTTCCCATCTCCCCATGGGGACATTAACACAATACCTCCTCAAAGACTCCCAGGCACCCATTCTTAAGTACACACCTGTTGGACTTTGACTGAGTACCCTGCTTAGATATCAGAGCTCTGTACCAAGGCAGCCTTACCCATATACTGTAACTGGGGAGAAATTAAGGACTGGCACCGTTTCCTGCTTAGACAACTAAGATAGTGACTGAAGTCTGTGTTCCACTTCAGTGTTATTGAAGATAAAGGAAGAAGGCATTGCCATAGTCTACTTGAAATCAATCACCTTAGCCCAGCATACTCTCCAGTACCATGTGGTTTTCATATGTGGGGTCAACCTGCCTCAGTCCCACACATGCATCTCCTTCTTTTCTTTATATTTCCTTCAGTACAGGTGCTAAATCTGGACCATGTTTTATGTTTTATGCTGATATTGTTGGTTAGAGTTATCTGGTGTCTAAAAAATTCATGAATCTTTTATTTTCTCCCTTAAAACTTTAAAAGAATATAACACGAAGAGGGAAGAAACGTGTGTATGCCCAGACAAACCTTGTTTCCAAATAAATTTCTACTGTGTCTGAGGATTCCTGCATTTGCAGTTCATTCAGCTGCCACTAAGCCACTTAGTCTGTGTTTTCTATACCACTTTTCAAGTCAGCATCTCCCAACTACAGTCAGTCCCTAGAACTATCACATTTGTGGAGAAGCTCAGTGAAGGGGGGGGAAAAAAAAGGTGCAATTCTTCCCTCTAGTCAGTCAACTCTGTTGGCTCTTTCCTTGTCTTTCTGATTCAGTTCCATCTTGCTTGCAAATTCTCCTGGACATCTGATGCAGGCAGCAGAGACGGGATTCACATGAACCACAGCTGAATTCACAGAGATGATTTGTGAGCCTCAGTATTTGCACATGTGTGGTCATGCGGGACCTCTCTGGCCAGGCCAGCCGCTCTTCCCCCACATCTGTTAGTTAATCGGAAATCCAAATGTCCAAGACAGCACTGGGAAACAGAAGAAGGATTAGTGACCCACTCTGGAGAACTTCTCTTGCCGGAAACAAAAAGTGTGCAGCTCTGTCTGTAGCTCTTCCCAGATGAGTTTGCACAAATGAATGTCATCATTTTTCTTTCAAATAAAAAACATAATACGTAGAATAGTGAAGAAGGTGCTGGACCCTCCAGCAGAGGCTGCTCACTGCCATTGGAAAGCATTACCAGCAGCAATGGATGCCTGTTCCATCTGCTTCCCATCGTTCTTCGTGCTTCTGCCAATTCCTTGTTTCTGTTCCCTTGTTTCTCTTACTGTTTCTTTGTGTCTTTCATCTTTCCCTTGTCTCTGACTCCCCAGAACAAGTTCAGGGACCAAAATCTGGGGAGCAAACCCTAGTGATTCAAATAATTAAAGAGTAAATAATAATAGTGAGTGCTGGCTCAGATATGGAAGCGGGAAGCTCTCATATACCATTGCAATGAATATTTTTTTTCTTCAGTTATGGAGTACATCATGGAGGCTCCTCAAAATACTAACAATAGAACCAGTTCAATCCTATTACTGACTAAAATTCTAAAGAAAATTAAATAGGTATTTATAAAAGACACCTATTCTTCGTGTTTATCTCAGCACTCTCATGATAGCCAAGACAGTCAACCTGAGAATCCAAAGATGGACAACTGAATAAGAAGAATGTTGTGTATTCATACACAGTGAAACATTAGTCAGGCATAAAACGAGAATGAAACCCTGAGACTTGAGGCAACATAGATGAACCTGGAAGGAGCTGGACATTGTGTTAAATAAATTAACAGGAAGACAAACACCACATGGGCTCCTTACACGGGATTTAAAGCTTTGACAACATGAAAGAAGAGGGTGGTATAAAGGTACCGGGGGCTGTGATGTACGAAAAAGAGAGGAAAATAGAGTAGAAAGGTTGGCGATCATCTTCAAATTTTTAACTAAATAGAATAAGTTGAGTGTTCTACAATACAGCATGGCAGCCATACTTAGGGACTATTCATTGTATTCTTCAAAACACCTATAAGAGAGGACTTAGAAATTTTGAGTAAATTGGGTGTGGGTGACATCATTTTAAGCAGCAGTGTCAAGCACTTAGCACAGGCTAAGTCTTAGTATGATGGCCACATTTGAGTTAACTCACTTTAGCTCAAAACAACCTTGTGGGAGAATTTATATGGTTATTCTTATTACGTATTGAACTCAACTCTTTGGTTATAGAAATAAGGGGGAAGGAAGGGAGAGACAGGGAGAGAAACACAGAGAGAGAGAGAGAGAGAGAGAGAGAGAGAGAGAGAGAGAGAGAGAGAGAGGAAACACTAAGAAACATAGGCTAGCCTCACACTCAAAGCAATTATTCCGTGTCAGCATCCCAAATACTATTATAAAATGTGACTCACCCTGCATAGTTCAGGAACTTTTTAAAAACACTTTTTTCATTGGCTCTGGAACTTGACATACTTTACTAGACAGTATTTCTTCTCTTGGCTATTGGAAGTTATGGATAAACTCATTTCATCCAGATTAATTATGAATAAAAGGGAAGAGGACAATCTAGAAGGTTTAGAAGAGTCACAGAAAAAGTAAATTAAGGAATTAAAGAATTAAGCCTATATTCAGTCCAATGGTGGGCTGTGAGCATCTACATCTATGTTGGTTAGTATCTGGCAAAGCCTCTCAGGAGACAGCTGTATCAGGTTCCTATCAGCAATCACTTCTTGGCATCCACAATAGTGTCTGGGTTTGGTGTTTGCATGTGGGATGGATCCCCAGGTGGGGCAGTCTCTGAATGGCCTTTTCTTCAGTCTCAGCTCTACTCTTTGTCCCTGTATTTCCTTTAGACAGGAGAAAACCTGGGTTAAAATTTTGGAGATAGGTGGGTGGCCCCATCCCTCAAATGGGGGGCCATGCCTAACCTCTGAATATGGTCTCGACAGGTTCTCCCTCCCCTTTGTGGGGTATTTTAGCTAATGTCATCCCCATGGGGTCCTGGGATGCTCTTGCTTTCCTGGCATCTGGGACTTTCTGGTTGCTACCCCTAGTTCCCCATCCCCCATTGCTACACACCTCTGTTCAATTTCCTGACCCTCTGTACATCTCCTCCATCTCCTCTCATACCTGATTCTTCCCCTCTTTTCCCCTCCCCCTCTTCTCTTCCTCCAAAGTCCCTCGCATACTCTACTTCTCTTAAGCACAGGGACTCTAATGGAAGAGTTAGGGCAAGGAGCTGAAGGGGACTTATCTGGCATCAATGTGAAGTGAGGCCTTTGATCCTGTGAAGGATTGAAGCTCCCAGTGTAGAGGAATGCTAAGGTGGTGAGCTAGAAGTGAATAGGTGGATGGGGGAGCACCCTCATTGAAGCAGGGTAAGGGTACTACATCCACTCCAGTAGTGACTCTCATTACAGGTTTGGAAACCTGGAAGCAGTCCTGAGGCAAAGAGTTTCAAGGAAACACAGCCTCCTGGAACCTTGGCATTCCCATAGCTAGAATGCCCCAGATTTGTCCCTGTAATATTGTGGAGGGTCTTGCATGCTTTCTTACAGTATTTTACTGGATAAGAGTTAGAAATCTCAGGGCAAGCTTAGCAAAGTATACTTAGAATCTTCGTTACAGCCAAATTACTTCCATATGCAAGTATTTACCAAGGCCTAAGAAATAGGGAGGTTGTGGTATTGCATTATTCATGAGAGGGTCTGCTAGAGCAGAACCCTCTGGTGCTAGCTCTCACAAGGCTCAAAGGAGTAGAACAAATTGTGACTAGGGTGTGAAATCCTTACCTGTCTTTAGCTGACCCTAGGCAGAGCTGTTTTATCTTTACTGTAAACATTACCTGGCTCCTGTAAGTCCTTTTGAAGTCATTCCTCTGTTTTGTGTCAGATAACTTCAATGTACTTTGCCTGCTGTGACATCCTACCCCTGTGTTTTCTGGATTCTATAAGACTGGTGTTCACTTTGTGAAAATACACTCAGATTCTACACACTCTCTCGTGTTGGTCTGTTTGTCATTCCACCAAATCCTAGCCCATCTGCCACCAGAGACCTGTTTCACACAGACAAGAGACCCAAAAAGGGGGTAGTCTGCAGCATAAGGGGGAATGGGATAAGGAGTTTGCAGAGGGGAAACTGGGGAAGGGGATAACATTTGAAATGTAAATAAAATATCCAATTAAAATAAAAGTATTAAGCCTAAAATGGTTGGATTGGCAGGTGGGAGTGGGTAGAGTGGAAGAAGGCCAGCCAAGAGCCAAAAGCTTGCAAGCCCCATAAGATCTCCCATTACTTCAGAGAATCCTTCGCCTGGACTTTACCCAGACCTTTGTGAGCTTGATCAAGCCTTAGTATCCTGGTATGAAAATGAGAAATTTCGTTTGGTCTTTCTTGCTCTAAAATTTGCAAACTATATATAAGGTAACCAAATGTGTTCATTCTCTTCAATGCCCACACTGACCAACGCAGAGTAAGAACAGACAGGTGACATCAAAGAGAAATGGCTGGAGCAAGTGCATGCCAACTGGAGAAGCCACTCTCTATCACAGCTACACATTGATGGCATAATTAGATAAGACTCTTCAAAAAGGAACTACTAAATCTAGACTGATCTGGGTCCTTTGAAGTAAATGTTGCAGTTCTTATCTGAATATTCTCAAATGATGTATGACACTGGGAATGCAGAATAAGAACAGAGATATTTGCAGAGCACCAGCTGTGAGGGCTTGGATCCCTGGTTCCTTTGTATTCATTACAGTATGTAAACTAAAAGCTGTTCTACATTCTATACCACTGAACATTAGGATTATTAACTGAGTGTGGAAAACAATCTGCTAAAGTTCATTTCAGTGAGCGTCCAGGAGGGGGATCATAGGCCACAGGGGATGCATTGTAGCCAAATAAATTTGTGCTCTGAGAATCCGAACAGCATCAGTTTTCACATAATTTGTTGTAGAGGCATATAGAGTATCCACACGTTCTGTGAATCAAACACTGAGCATATATGCATTTTTTTTCTTTCTTTAACTCATTTTGCATGTTATGACAGAAAAGTCTTGACAGTCCTCACTAAAATAAATTCTACAAGTTGTCGCAATGATACTACTAGTGTGGCCAGTTCACTAGTGTCTTTGTAAGGACAATCTGTTCTATAAGTTCAAATAGAAAAAAGTTACTGGGCAAGCTTCTAAATGCATACTGTAAAACTTTTCTCAGAATCCTAAGGGCATCCAATTCCTTGGGAAATTTCCTATGTGGAATCAAGAGAAAAGAGGGGTACTCAACTTGAATAAAGATCAAACACAGGGCCACCTCTAAACCATGTAAGTTCTACCATATACCTCCAGGGTCCTGGGTTTGACTCCTAGTACAGTGAATAACAAGAAGCATTGGAAACAGGAAGAGGAGAAGGAGGAGATAGAGGAGAAAGAAGGACAAAGAATAGAAGGAGGGAAACAGGAAGAAGTTATCCCTACTGGTACCTGGCTTCAATCTAAGACTAGAATCTTATGCACTAGACTACGTGGTCAGACTTCCCTTCTCAGCAGAGGAGAAAAAAATAATCTCCTCCTGAATCTACTAGAGTTACATCCTAGCTATTTTCCTGACCCTCTCTCCAATTCTTATCTCCATTGCAACCAGTTCTCTTGCCTAGCCTTCACCACAGCCTGCATCTAAAGGGTAGGGTGTTCTTGGACCAGCCTCTCATGTAGACACCATCTTGGTCCAGGAAGATCCTCATTGCCCATTCACCATGGGTCTTGGGAAATGGTAGGGGCCCTGTAGACCTCAAGGAGCAGGAGCTCAAAGAATAAAACAAGGCAGGATTTCTGACTATAAGTCAGTTCAAGCCCCACTCATACCACATAGGAAGAGTGAAATAGCTGAATGGGAGCTCTGCAGCCCAGCTGCAATGGTTTGGGTTTCAGTTCTGTACTCACATTAGGTCCTTGGTGATTCTTTTCAGCCTTCTCACCTTTTGCTCTACTTATGCAAAAATGAAGATAACCAGAGTACTTTGGATGGAAATAATAAGCTCTTGTTTTTCTGTTTAGTTTTTTGCAGTATGGTAAATTGAAACTAAAGCCACATACATACATACATACATACATACATACATACATACGTACACACATACGTACACACATACATACATGCATGCATACACACACACACACACACACACATATCAAGCACTCCACCACAACGCCACATTTCCCATCTATCCTTTGCTTTCTATTTTAAGACAAAGTTTCATAAAATTTCCTAGGCTGATTTTGAACTCACTCTATGAGGCAGCCTTGAGGTCTACCTGCCTCATCTTCCACACCCAAGCTACCTATGATGTTTCAAATTGCCTGACTTACAGAGCACTTAAATTTACTCGTTTCATTAAGTCATTAGACCTCAGATGACTTCAAAATCCTTTCAGCAATGAGACCCGTGTGAGGGAATCTCAGTGTCAAACATTTGCAAGCATCTCATAGCCAACTCCATTTAGAAAACATAAGAATTGCCTGCTACACTATGATGTAAGCGCCAGTGGCTGCAGGCCACACATGCCTAGGGAGTTCTATTCGTATCACACTCTTTGCTTCCTCCATCCTCAAGTAGAACATTGGAGGGTGCTAGGAGAAGCTGGTAACTTGTGAATTTCTTGTTACATGTGGTTTACCCTTGAGGTAAAGAACTAAAATACCTAAGGCCATAACCAAGAGTTGCCAGTTCCCTAAGTAGAAAGATCCCAGGATTGAGGGAGTCATTTTAGCCTGTAGTGTAAGGGGTGCAGAGGAAGTGTGTGCTCCCACTTGAATATGTGTCGAATGTAATCTTCTGTATGCTGGTATTATAAGGTGGGGGAAGTCATGGGGGTAGAACCCATATTAATGGATTAAAGACTTTTTGAACGGACTTGAAGGGGTGAATGGTTAATACTTTTTGTTCTTCCACCGTTTGAGGACACTGTATTCACCCCTTTCTCTTTGCCTTTCAGTCCCTTCCACCAAGCAAAGATACAGCCAAACCCTCTCCAGATGTGCACCTTTCTGGGGCCCTTGATCTCTAACTTGCCTGACTTTATAACTGTGATAAATAGATTCTGTTGTTTATAAATTACTCGGCCTGTTTTCTGTTATAACAGCATGAATGGGCTCAAATAGAAGGTCTCTACAAAGAAGCAGGGCCAGAACAGGCACAGAGGGAAAAGACATACCATGTGGCTCCTAAAAGAAACTCAAGGAGAGTAAAGCAGGCAGCAAGATCAGCTGTTGGGCTCTGGATGTTTTCCCGGTTCCTACACTTGATCCCAGCTCTGCCTCAGCTGTCTTCCTTGTGTACGTTTTATGCCCCTTCAATAAACTCAGCCTGATGCATGAGCATGTTTAAGACTGGTGTGCTCTTCCTTCAAACCAGGAATTCTAATAAGAACATATCCCTGTGGCCAAGACTTACCTCAGGACAGGCATTAAAGAATCTGAGGAAATCATTCTGGACTGAGTAGACAGCAACACATCTCTACTCTGAGCTCAATAGGCTGCCTCGTGTTAACATTGCCCTAGATGATTTTCAGTCTTTTTCATTTATAACATCACAGTCACACTTCTGAGTGCTGGGATGCAAAAGAAGACATTGAAATGTTAAAGGAAGACACACTGGATCCAAATCCATAAATATGCATTGAGTAGAAGACACACACTGAGTTCACCGACCATCTTTATTGTCCTCTTGTTCCGTTCTGGTGCAATTTTCTTTTGAGCCAACCTGCCAAATATTTGACTACGGTGCTATAAATAAAAACACATTGGGGATACCTTCAAAGCTGAGGAACTGTACCTCATCTTCCAAAAAATTCTCTTATGTATGATTATTGTTTTTAGACCCTTTCAGAAACCAGAGATTCAGTAAGGGCCTGAGGAAAATAGGAGTCAACGACACAGCCATTTCTGGGAGAAAATTAAGCTATAAAATGGCTTCGAGACAAACTCCATTATGTTCCCAAGATTAATGTATGTTCACTGTGGTCAATAAAAGAGAAAAATCTCAAGTGACCAGGAATCTGCAGGTTTCAGCTGCTTCCTGATTTTACCAGGTGAAAGGACTAGCGAGCGTCTCAGTCCTAAGCCTCGGGGTCTCTTCCGTTCTGGCCCTGCTCAGGATAGGTCATGCTGGAGAACTTGCTAAAGAGCTTTGTGGCTCCACTGGGTTTCCTGTAAACTCCCCTTTCAGGTGGTGGGGGGGTGAGAAATCAAACTTAAAAGCATTTTAATATGAATCACCAATGATGAAAGCTGTGGTACTGATAGTTGTACCCCAAACTGCTCCCATCAGTCTACACAAAACCCATTTGACAAGTCATATGAAATGACCCTATTTTGTAGCATTGTGAAGGCAGACCTTGTTCTAAGAAATGGAAGAATTACTAGGTCTGGCTAAAGTTATAGCTTGATATGTAAGATGGTGCATGTACTTCAAAGCTGGCTGCTACCACTACACTTCAGTTTTTAACTATCCTACTTCTTTGCTTTTTTATATTTTATCTCATGCTACCAACTAATTTTCTGGTGATTTCTGGGCATACCCCATGGAAGGCATCACTCAGGCACAGATAACTATAGATAAGTGAAGGACCCATTGAAGTCACAAGTTCCCAAAGTGAACATGTCACAGAATGGATGTGAACCCTGCTGAAAAAAAAGGAAATACCTCCTTGGTAATTTCAGATCAGTTTTGGTTGCATAGCTTCAAGGATGTTTGTGGGATTATATAATAATGAACCATTTAACCAGTAGCCTAACGGCTGGTGGAAATAAGCCACACCGTGATGAGGAGCCCACTGGAGGACACTCGAGCTTTCAGCCCAGCATCTCAGTACCTGACTCCATTTGTGTGCTCTCATCTCATCCATGGATGATTTCACTTTAGGGACCCAAAAACCATGTGGAGAATGAGCAGCAATCCATTGACTAAAGCCCCGGCAGCACAGAACCTATCTTCCTTCATGAGTGTGGGCCACTCATATTCCCCATCTTGCTTGCCCTTGAACTTCTCTTTGTTGCTCCCACGTGAACAAACATGTAAGCTTAAGAAGAAAAACCAAAAAAACAGCAGACATCAGTGAAATAGAGACAGACTGCCACCACAGGAATCCTCAACACAGCAAGAGGCCAGCGATACAACTGGTACTTGAATTTTACTTTGAGCCTTCCAATTTGGCGATGGACCGTAATCAGAACAAGAAGGTGCCTAGAACTTCCAAGTGGTTAGAGGTTAAAAGATCCTCATGTCTGGAGCCATTTTCTAGACTAATAAATCCTGGGCCCAAGAGGATTAGCCAGTGCTGCTGAGTTCCTGGCTCTCTGTTCTATAATGTCCAGTGCAACATCTGGCTCCTACAGTTTTCCTGCCTAAAACAGTTGGTGTTCAAGATCCCAGCCAAAGCAGCTTTCTCACCATTTGATGCTCCCTGTTGCCGCATTCCTTCTTTTTCCCAGCCTGTGGTACCTAGGCAGGAAAGGGGGTATTCAGCTTTCCCAGGCAGAGACCCAGTTTAAGATGTATCAGTTGATCTCTGGCATCTGTAGGCACCATGTAATGAGAGGCAGGAGCTCTGCCCTCTTTCCAAACCCCTGGACTAGACCCCAGTGCTCCATGGCACCCAGCATCTTGGTGTTTTCTCCCTTGATTCTGCAGCAAGTCCTTTCTCTTGTTACATAGTCAACCACTGCATTTTGGCCCTCAAATTCCTGTTGAAGTTCTAAGACCAGCACCTCATAATATAGCTGTATTTGGAGATGAGGGTCCTTAAAGTGAGTTAACCCAATATAAGTGATATCATTGTAAGATGAGTTTAAAACATACAACACTGAGATGCACAAGTACACAGACACACAACCCTAACATAAAAGCTAATGATTCTCAGCTGAAATTCCAGAACTCAAGAGGCTGAGACAGAAGAATCCTATGTTCAAGGCTAACCTGGGTTACATAGCTAGAGCTTTTCTCAAAAAAAAAAAGAAAGAAAGAAAGAAAGAAAAGAAAAGAAAAAGAAAAAAAGAAAAAGAAAAAGAAAAAAGAAACACTTTAAAAAAATGGTTTGGTTTGGTTTTGTGTTTTGAGACTGAGTTTCATGCCCCAGCCTGACCTTGAATTTACTTTAAGGATGAGATTGACCTTGAATTCCTGACCCTCTTGCCTTTCCTTCTACCTTCCAGGTGCCAGAATTATGAGCTTGTGTCAACAAGCCTAGATTAATTTTTTCTTAGTTAAAAAAACCCAGAGAGACAAATAGCTATTATGTTCAGATATAAAGAGATAACAAATAGAAATGACATTCTTGAAGGAACCAATCCTGTCACCTCGATGGTAGACTTCTGCTCTAAGAACTATAAATTTATTTCCTTTATAAGCCAAATCATCTGTGGTATTTTATCACTGCAGTCCAAGCAAATTAATAACTCCAACTATCACTTGTCGACACTGGAGCAACAAGGTAGAAAGGTCATTTCATGAAGCCAGCATGTCACAAAGCTGATTCTCAGCACCCTATCGAAATTTAAAACAGGATGGAAATACAGACTAAAAACTCAGGCCACTGGACTCTTTAAGTGACCTTCACTCGTGAAGCATGCCAGGGGTGCTGGAGTCTAGTTTGGTGTTTCCTGCTGGTTTCTCCTCTCTAGATTCATCAAAGCCTGCTTCCCCAAGACAAGCCTCTGTGCCCCCAAAGAAAGTGATAGGAACTTGGACCTTGCTTGATGGTTGACTCCAAACAGATAAGAATAAGTAGCAAAATGCTCACTCACGAGAAACACTTCACAAAACAGAAGGAGGAGGAGGGGGAGGAGGAGGAGGAGGAGGAGGAAGAAGAAGAAGAAGAAGAAGAAGAAGAAGAAGAAGAAGAAGAAGAAGAAGAAGAAGAAGAAGAAGAAGAAGAAGAAGAAGAGAGAANAAGAAGAAGAAGAAGAAGAAGAAGAAGAAGAAGAAGAAGAAGAAGAGAGAAGGGAAGAAGGAGGAGGAGGAAGAGGAGGAGGAGGAGGAGGAGAAGGAGAAGGAGAAGGAGAAGGAGGAGAAGGAGAAGAAGAAGAAGAAGAAGAAGAAGAAGAAGAAGAAGAAGAAGAAGAAGAAGAAGAAGAAGAAGAAGAAGAAGAAGCAGCAGCCTGTTGGATAGGCAAAATGATTTGCATGTCTGTCATCTTCCCAAATATGCACTGTAACTCTATCTTCCTGCTGGCCGCTTTCTTTTTGCCATTCAGAAATGAACCTGGAGTCTCTTGAATGCATCTGTGCCCTTCACCTCAGACACTTTTCCCAGTAACTCGTTCCACATGGACTATGCCCCATGCAAGATGAGCTCCACCAGGGCTCTCTATTTACTCTGAGTCTCCTAATTTTATGAACAATTTCCTAACAATAAGGCCAATTAGACCATGGTATCCTGCTCCAGGGACAGTGGCAGAGTCCCCACGAGAATGCAGTCCAGCTTGGCCCAGACAGAGCACTGTAGAGTTCTGAAAGGAAGACGCAAAGCGGAACCGTGGTCAAGAAGACTGCCTGATCTAATTCTGTAGTTGTTTTTCCAGCCCTGAGAGCTCAGTGATGCCAAGCACTTTCTGTGACAGAGAAATGACTGCCCTGCCATCTTCAACAAAAGCAAAAGAAGCCGGTGCCTTTTCCATCATGAGAAGCCTACGTAGGGACAAGTCAGGCTCATGTTAAGGATTAGGAAGGCCCTGTTTTTGCATTACTGGAGTAATAATACCTGTCAAGTACTGACTATACACAACAAACTGATAGATTTTAGGAAAGGACAGTATGGAGAATAAGCCAATGCAATTCTGCTGGATCAAATGTCCTCTTCAGGGGAAAAAAAAGCCTCAATTCTCAGAGCCACATTTTTTATTAAAGGAGACTTTCATTTGGTGCTGCAGACTTTACCAAACCCAGCAGTTTTGTAATGTTATGACCAGCAATAAATTTGCTTCAGGAGATCATTTTCCAATCAGTTCCATTACAGCAAACCTATGCCGTTGTGCTTACCTCCAAAATATACAATTACATGAATTAGCAGAGACCAATGAATTCTTAATTTCTTGCCTGTTAGTTCAAACCACATGAAATATTTCTGCAACCGGATATTTTTATTGAGACCAAAGCATTCACATTCCAAACAATGCATTTCTGTTTGGTCTTCTAGAGCCTAATCAAGTCTGTACTATCTGTTATCAATATGTTGTTATTCAAACCATTCTTTTGCTTGATGCTGCTCGTTCTCCATCTGTGCATAGTTTTAGAGAAGACCTACGTTGCAATGTGTACCTTTCCCCACTGGGAACACAAAGAACAGCAAACACATACTATTGATGTTGCTATTCTATAGCTTGTAAAATGCGGGAATCACAGAGTTTTGAAGCTGATGAGACTTTTGAAAAACCTCACTTAATTCAGCCACAAATTCAGTAGTTTCTCTTAATTTGGAGTGATAATGGGACCACCTGTGTGTGCTTGTGTACTTATGCACACACGTGCTGAGGTCTTAAATGCAAAATGCAGTCGTCCATAGTGAGAGGACATGCCAGCATATGAGGAGGTAAAGGAGCAGTGTCCAGATCACTCTCTGCACCAGCTTCACTTTAAGGATCTCTTAGCTCTTTCCCAAACTGAAGCTCATTAGCACTGGTCTCAAACAGTTGTGGTAGTGTGAACAAGCAGTCCCAGGAGGGTCAAGCCAGCCTCCACTGGAGAGAAAGGGAGAGACCCTGTCTCAAAAGAAGAAAAAGAAAAGGAGGAGGAGAAAAGGAGGAGAGGGGGAGAAGGAGGAGGAAAAAAAGAAAAGAAGGAAGGAAGGAAGGAAGGAAGGAAGGAAGGAAGGAAGGAAGGAGAGAGGGAGGGAGAGGGGGGAAGAAGGGAGGGAGGGGAGAGAAAGGAAGAAAGAAAGAAGGAAAGAATGAAGGGAAGAAAGAAAGAAAGAAAGAGGAAGGAAGGGAGGAAGGAAGGAGGAAGGGAGAGGAAGAGAAGGGGAGAGAGGGAGGGAAGAAGGGAGGGGGGAGAGAAAGGAAGAAAGAAAGAAGGAAAGAATGGAGGGAATAAAGAAAGAAAGAAAAAGACAGGAAGGAAGAAAAAAGAAAGAAATTAAGAACAAAAGAAAGAAGAAAGAAAGAAAGAAAGAAAGAAAGAAAGAAAGAAAGAAAGAAAGAAAGAAAGAAAGAAAGAAAGAAAGAAAGGAAGGAAGGAAGGAA
>NC_034592.1:129922981-129930980 GCF_900095145.1 Mus pahari | reverse complement strand
AAGGAAGGAAGGAAGGAAGGAAGGAAGGAAGGAAGAGAAAGAAAGAAGGAATTGAAAGAAAGAAATAACATTCTTTTCAGATTCCCTGGATGTGGGTAGAGCCAAGGATTGGTCTTATCCCACTGCCTTCTTAACTGTGCTGTTGTAACTGTCCTGTGATTGAGGATAATACCTAGAAGGGTCTGCTTCGATCTCCCAATTCAGTCCCCTCTAACTCCTGGCTGAGATGGGCGTCCCTAAATCCTTTTCAACAGTCATCCTGTGATCTCAGCTCTCCTGCTTGGTAACATCAAGAACTCAGTACAGCTGGGAACCTCAGCATTTCACGCAGATGTATCTCCTTCCAAGTGCACACCTGCAACCCAGAGCTTCCCTACTCTCAAACTGGAATAGAAAGGACTATCTGCATCATCTCCTGTTTATCTTGGTTATATTTGCTGATATATTTGCTTTTCTGGTCTTCTCCGCTTCTTTCTTTAACTTCCCTTCCCTAATTATCCACCAAGATGTATGGAAGCTGACCATAGATTTATTTTTAATTCTGAATGATTCCTGACCCTGGCTTTGGTACCTCAGGACAACAAAATCCTGGGGTTCACAAAACTCCAATATTTGACTGGCTCTCTAAGACTGCTTCTTGGAGTGTCCATCCCTAGACTCTGCTACTTACCCCTTCCCAGCTGACACTCCTTAACTGTCCAGTCTCTCCTATCACCTCAGGATCCAAGTCACACCAGCCACACTCAATCTAATTCAGCTCTTTCCACGGCTCCTCTATATATCCAACGTACATTCTCAAAAATTGTACTATTTATGTTAAATCTTTTCTGTGGGATGCAAAATCATGTCGTTCTAGAAGATTCAAATTGCAATGACAGAGATCTTGGAGTCACTATACAGCATAGGCAGTATCAATCCCATCCATAACACAGGTGTACCAGAGGCATCTTCCTTCATTTATTTCTTTTTAATCAATCCGCCTTCTGACTATCAGTCTCCATCCCATCTGACTGACAACATAATCTAAAGTTGTCTCCGGGCTTCTCCAAGACCTAAAAATGGTTTTGGGAATTGAACAGACCTGTCTTTGGTCTTCTTCTTCTCAAGCAGCATATGGCTTAAGCATGAATTGTCCCTGGGCCATGGTTCCTCAGGTATGACCACACTGGATCACTGGCTTTGGAACTTATCACTCTGATTCCCTGGAGAATTTATTCTAACAAGAAATACCTTCTTGCAAAAGCAAATAAAATTTAAAATATGCAAACAACGTTAAATTAAAACTTGACTAAAATTGGAAACATCATTGACACTGTATTTAAGGTATTTATACATTTCATGCTTCATTTATCCTTCCTATGTTTAGAATTTAACAATTCAAACTTTAAGTAAATCATTTTGTAATCCAAAACTATTTTTACAAAGAAAAGAAAAAGAAACGCTTTCCTAGAGATGCGCAGACCATTCTTCCCAGCCCTTCACATCTGAGTATCACATCTGGATCAGAGAGAAAGCCTTTCTCCAGTTAATCTCCTTTCTGAGGCCCTTAAAAGAAAAGCCAGAAGTCTTTGGAGTTGCTTCTGACTTCTGCCCTGTGCTTTACCCACCTACAGTAGGATACTTGACCATCTACAAATTTGAAAGACAAGAACAACAAAAAGAAGTCAGAGTTTATTTATCAAGTTAATATCTAACCTATTTTAGCAATGATCAACTGAATATTAGTACACTGCCATATGCCTATAAGTTTATAATAAATTCAGATATTCCTGGATCCATTAGAAGTGTATCTAAGCATCAAAAAGCAAAATTGGAGTTCTTTCACACGAATGGGACACAACATTAGCCACACCTTATGATTGTTACTTTCCAATCTAGAAATAAGAACAGATATTCAGCTAAATAAATAGGGCTATGGAGGCAAGAAAAGGAAGGATAAATTTCACTCTTTTTATCAATTGTCATCTTTTTCTGAAAGGATGAAAATGCTTTGGTCAAGAACCTTCCATATATCTGGGCAGCGATGGTACATGCCTTTGATCCCAGCTCTTGAAAGGCAGAGGCAGGAGAATTGCTGTGAATTTGAGGCCAGCCTGGCCTATAGAGAAAGTTCCAGGACAGCTGGGACTGTTACACAGAGAAACCTTGTCTTTTAAAAAACAGTAAACAAAAAACAAAAATCAAACAAACGAGAACCTTCCATAGTGTCCCAAAGGAACTTGACCTTCAAAAAAAAAATTTGTTGTTAGTCATTCTGAGGTAGAGGGGAGGGTTCTATAGAGCTTGGAAAGGGTACAACAAATCAAAGGTATGTGTTGGTAGGTGTTTTTATATATTTTGTTTTATAAAGACATAATGAATATGCAGCAATGCTGTGTATCTGAAATACACAGCTCACTAAGGCTTGACACTCGTCCACAATCTTTCCATTGCCATCACGGTTAGATGCAGGACTTTCTTCTTTCCTGTGGTCCAGCTAATCCTTTCTCCATTATCCTGTTGCCCATTGAAGCAGAATAGTTTTGTCTTTAAATAGATCTTTAATTTCCCCCTGGGTCAAATCACGATGTATATTCTTTCCTTCTGTGGAGTCCTGCTTTGAAATACTGTACTTGGCTCTTCCACTTAATAGCCACTTAATAATATTTAATCATTATAAACTCTGATTGCTCTCAGGTCTGTGGTTTTCACCATTTGTTGAGTTTGCAAATATTTTCACATGGCTGGCACTCTACTCCACAGTCCCTCACTCCTGTTCACAATGAATATCTGAAGCATCATTTGAAAGAAAGTTATGTAAACTGACACTAAGTGTGCACATTTTCTCCCAAAGTAGAAGACCGAAATGAAAATGTTTTCTACGGTAAAGCAAGCAGATATAATTTCTACTTCACGTCAGACTGGATACATAGTAGTAGACATGAAAAATGCTTTAAGTCATGCTCTTCATTGCAAATTAGTGTAGATGCACAAGAAATTCAACTTGCTTGTGAATGACTGCCAAGTGTGTAAGTGTCTCTTCTGCTCCACCAGTCTTGTCCTCTTGCAGGCCATATTCCTGGAAAGGGCTACCCAAAGACAAAGGAAGTGCCAAGGAAGTTGTGAACAATATCATTTAGATAGAATGCAACTAGACCTATGGGTTATTCAGCAAAATCCTCCAGCAAATTTGCTAGTATCAGTGCCCACCCATAGTAATAAGTATAATGCTAGTCGTAGAGATGCCGATAATCTGAGCTGTAGACAACACAGAACAGAAAAGTCAGGAACTTACTTTATTTTAGTGTCTGATTTTTCTACTTTAAGAAACATGGCAGGCAGTGGTGACTCACACCTTTAATCCATTTGGGAAGCAGAGGCAGGCGAATTTCTGAGTTCGAGGCCAGCCTGGTCTACAAAGTGAGTTCCAGGACAGCCAGGGCTATACAGAGAAACCCTGTCTCAAAAAAAAAAAAACAAAAAAACATGGTTTGATTTTCTTCTTCATAAATACAAAGATGCAAAAACAAAGAATCAAGAAAGCAAATGCAGCCATTATTTCTCACTGATCCTTGCTTTTGTTTTTGTTTTTGCTTTTGTTTTGTTTTGTTTTTGTTTTCGTTTTCGTTTTTCGTTTTCGTTTTAGTTTTAGTTTTAGTTTTAGTTTTAGTTTTAGTTTTTGTTTTTGTTTCTGTTTTTATTTCCAGTTCCACACCACTTTGGTTACTGCAGCTTTTCTAGTTGGTTTTCTGCTCCAGGGAGTGTGAGCCTCTTAGTTTTGTTCTTTTTCAGGATTACTGTGGCTTCTGTGGTTTCCCTGGAGGGTAGATTTTTCTATAGCTGAAAAAAAATCATTAGGATTGTGATAGTGATTATATAAACTTCTTTGGGGACTTTGGGTAGTATTGAAATCTCAACAATAATTATTTTCAACCTGAGAGTATGGAATACCTTTACACATTTTGTATTCCTCATTTTTTATAATACTTTGGGCTTTTCATCATGCAATCTTAAACATGTCATTTATTTAATCCTATTATAAATGGGATTGCATTCTTAATTTTTTTTGTTGACCTTCTTAAATATGTAGGATTTGTTTTTTTGTTGGTCACTTCTATTGTCTGATTTTTACTCTCTGTTCTAACTTTTTCTTTCTTTCATTCTCTGTCCTGGAGTTGAGTTTGTTCTTTTTTTGGCTCCTTTAATTGTAGAAGCATTTCCCATGTGTCTCTCTCTCTCATCCTGGGCATGGCGTCCATGACAGCCCAAGCATGTTGGTGTGTTGGAGGTTTGTTTGCTTTACTAAATAAATGTTTATTCCCTTCAAGTTTGTTTATCTTACTTCATATCTTGTTATTTTAACACATATTTCACTTTAACACATGCTGGTTACACATACTAATGGAATCAATATGACATTTCATCGCCTCTCTTATCCCTTCCCCATTCCTGCTGATTCCCTGCCTCTTCCTCTGTGTGTGTGTGTGTGTGTGTGCATGCGTGCGTGCGTGCGTGCGTGTGTTTCTGCCTCTACAGGTTTAGCTGAAGTTGCCTGCACATAAGGAAGACACCCACTGCTGAGGAGTTGTCTGGCTTTTGATGAGCTATGATTAGAACCCCCAGTGTTTATATTTGTTAGATCTTCTACATGTATCAAGTTTTTTATTAATATGCAGTGCTACTCTCCCCCCTCTTTCTTTCAGCCCTTTTAACTTAAAAGCTATGCTGTTTGGTTTTCATCATTCCTGCTTTCTTTTGCTTAGAATTTTCCTTTTCATGAAAAAGGTTTTATACCCCCTTGGTCCCCTCTTGTCTACTCTGCTTGTCTTTAGATCTAAAGCAAGACTCTTGAGGATAACACGAAGTTGCACAGCGCTTTTTCAGCCATTCTACCAAACTCTATTTTCTTACTAAACATTTAATTTTAATTTAAATACTTACACTTACAGAAAATAATAACAATGAGACATGAATGACTACTGTAATGTGACAATAATTTCTATAAGCCTCACAGCTTCAGTCCTTGTATCTTACAGTATGTTTAGTTGTTTTTGTAGTGAAACATACTCCCCATTTTTTTACTCAGAGTCGCACTAGATAACCTGGCCAGGACCTTGCTTCCTAGACTCTACTAGCCTTGAACTCATAGAAATCTACCTGCCTCTTCCTTCTAAGTGCTGAGACTAAAGGCATGTACTACCATGCCTGGCTTGAAGCATGCATTTTGAAAACGCACACACACACACACACACACACAGAGAGAGAGAGAGAGAGAGAGAGAGAGAGAGAGAGAGAGAGAGAGAGAGAGATTGATTGATTGATTCAGGCCAGGATTACACATGCCAAAGTCTTCAAGACCTGAGCAAACCAAAGGCAGTCAAGTTCAGATCTCCAGATGTGCCAGGTCATAAGCTCCATCAACTGACCCTAACACTCCAAACTGAGGGAGTGACCCTCTGCCCAAGTTCCCAGGGACCTCAGGATACACAGATACCCTTTAGGATAGTAGTAAAGGGCTCTGCCTCACCCATTATCAACAGTGTTGCTTGGATCACTAGGCTACCATGTCCTTGCTGTTCTCCAGTGATGTTTATGTACATAAATCAGGAGATTGATTCAGTCCTTGGTGAGTGTAGATCCACCTACAAACCTCACCATGAGCATTTCTTTCTCTGTAGTACAGTCCTGTGATCTTCAGAGGAGACAAAAATTCACCAAAGCAATGTGTAAACAAAAGAAGCCACCCTACCATTTCACATCATTTGCTGGATTTTGTAATATAACTTGAAGGGTAATATTCCTATAAAATTACCTGAAACCCTCTGGAAGAAAAAGTTCTTTAAATGGCCAGCTCTTGATATTGGCTCTTCTGACTCTGTATATCCACCCTGCATATTCATTCTGCACGGTAGATGAGTGGTGTCTCACCTGGAACGGGGTGGCTGAGTCCCAGCCTACATTCCCTCTGATGCTGGATTAGAGAGAGCCTCAGCTCATCCACTTGGGTGAGGAATATAAAAAAAGAAAACCAGAAGAGAAATTCCCTGGCCTCGAACGCATGTGCTTTGAAGAATTTTTCACCCGGAAAGGCTGCTAGACTCGGGATGACAACTCCAACAACGTGAATCTGCTGCCTGGTTCCAGATGATAGCACTTCCTACATGTTTCTGCCAGCTGCTGATTGGCCAGTAGTTCTGAGTAACCCTGAAAAGCATCTCCCCACATGGTCTAAGAAATGTGTGCTGGGCTTTCCTAGGAAATATATGTCATGCAGATGGGAAGCAGTCTTAAAAATATTGAAAATGGCTTCCAAACATCCGGAGCCAATTCCAAAGGCAAAAGTCCTGGTTTTGTGAAATAAAATTAGGAAGCACAATAAACCAACATGGGTGGTAAATTCAATACAATTCCCCCTTGATATTTATAGGAACTGGAGGAAACGGCCTAAATAAATGGATGTTTCCCCTCATTTCTGGTTACATGGAAGGAATCAAGTCTAGCAGGATAGAAGTTTAAAAAGCACAGAAGAGAGTCCCCGTCATCGCCCAAGCTGCTTGTGAGATGGAATGAGTACTCACTGCCATCTCTGGCCTCTTCCAGGCTGTGCTCCCTGACCTCAACACTAATTCCACTTCACTGTTATGGTTGGCTAAATTGTCTTTATTCTAGTATATTGTAAGGTGCATCAAAAAGATGTCTGGCTTTGTTTCACACTCTTCATATGTCAAGAGAAAAGTCACTGAGGATCTCCCAAAGCACAGCTTGGAACATGAGCATGAACGTGAGGATTTGTTTGGGAGGTGGCCGCAGAGAAGCCCAGGGTAAAGGAGGGAAAAGAGACGAGAAGGGATGGTCAGAGAGCCAGGGTGAAGAAGAGTAGGTGATGACTCGGGACAGTGGGATCTCAGCCCTCCTTGTAGCTACTCTTCCCTAGGCACAACTCCTAGACCCATCCAGACTGCCCTGCCCAAAGCAGGAGAAAACACCTCATGGCTCATCTCAGAAGGAAGACCCAGAGGAAGAGTGGAGCAGCCAGTAGCCCCACTATGCACACACTGAGAGAAGACATGAGTAAATAATAGTGATTTTTATCTCTGCTCGATTTCCCTTTATAGTGGCATCATCTTTCAGGTGCATGGCTTTGATCTCTCTTCATTTTCTTTGAAGAGCATCAAATGCTGGAACTGGGGGACGTTAAGTAAAACAAGTCAGACTCAGAAAGACAAATAGTGCGTGTTTTCCTTCATACATGTGGTCATTGTAAAAAGTCAGCTGGAATAGACAGTATTAATTGCTATGAATAAAATGGGGATTAGAGAAGGGAGAAGCTGAAGTTTGAGAACTCTATCACGGTTAAATGAAAGGAATAAGTTTAGTGTTCCTCAGAATGGAGCAACTACAGTTCACGGTAAACTGTATTTTTATGAAGAGCCCAAAAGTGTGGCACTTGGAACTCCAAACAAAAAGTAGTGGTTAGAAACTTGAAACACTATTTTCTTTCACTTGATCGGTTCCTATTATGTCTTGAAATACCATCCTGTGTCCTCCACAAACATGTATGGCCATTACATTCATCCAAAAATATTTCTTAATATTTAAAGAGAAAGAATGTTAGCCACTCTGACTGGATCAATTCATGCTGGATAAATGTATCAAATTATCACACTGTTTCTTTCAAGTATGTACAATTGGAATAAAATGAAAAGAAGAACCATATCCCAACAGAGTAAGGTGGTATACACTTTTAATCCCAGCATTCAATAGACAGGAGCAAGTGGATCTCTGTGAGTTCAAGGCCAGGCTAGTCTACCTAACTAATTCTTGGCTGACAAAAGGCTACATGGTAAGACCCTGTCTGAAGGAGAGGGGTTATAGGTCAGTAAAGCACTTGCATAACATCTGCAAGATGCAGGTTCAATCTTCAGCACTGTAGAAAGGAAAAAAGGAAGGAATGAAAGTGGAGAGGGAGGGATGGAGGGGAGGGAAGGAGGGAGGGAGGGAAGGAGGGAGAGAGGGAGGG